>NC_057861.1:348348682-348659452 GCF_019393635.1 Dromiciops gliroides
AGGCAGGTTGAGGTCAAATGTTAGAATGTCTTTATTGTCAGCTTAAGAAATTTATACCTTATTCATCAGGCAATGGAGAACCATTGAAACTTTTGGATTGTGTGATATTTGTGTAATTTGATCAGATATGTATATGGATAATATTAATCTGGAGGGAAGGTATGATAAGGAACCTCTTGTAATAATGAAGACAATATGGTGCAGCTAGGTGGTCCTGGATTCAGGAGTACCTGAGTTCAAATCTGGCCTAAGATGCTTGACACTTTCTAGCTGTGTGACCCTGGGCAAGTCACATAACCTTCATTGCCACCCCCCCCCCCCAATAAAAAAAAATAATGAAGACAAGAACCTGTTCTTGAAGTGGACCAATGACATCACTGGGGTGATTTCTTGCCTTGCAAACTCAAGTGAATTGCAAAAATCATTAGCCTCACTGGAGAGAATCTTCTGAGTCCAGTGGTAAGACATAGGTCAGGATGACTGGTTATGGCCCCTTGTGAGGGGCTAAAATTCTAGCTAGTCTATCTAAAATATCTAATGAGTGGTCACCAATAAATTAAAAGCTTTAGCAAGAGTTAGACTTTTAAGCATTTATTAAGGAGAATAAAAATGTGGTGAAGAGAAAGAGAAAGAGGCCTAGATTGAGCTATCTATCTCGGGGAGCTGCAGTTCTTCTCCACTCTCCGTGAGAGTCCTGGCAAAAGAGAGTGAGAGAGCCAGCTTCACCCCCTCTTCCTCCCATGAGCAAATGTCACTTCCTGACACCAAAAAAAGTCACATGTCTTGCCCTCAGGTGCCTTCTCCTCATGGCGGAGCTTTCCTACAGTAAGTCTCCAGCAGGTGGCATCATTGCAATCCTTACACCCTGATGCAGAATGCAAAGCTGAACTAGTATGGTAGCAGTAGGAATGGAGAGAAGATAAATGGGAGAGATGTTGGAAAAGTGAAAAATAAACAGAATTTATTGATTGACTAGACTAGAGTATGGAGAACACAAGGAATTCAAGGATGACAGTGAGGATCTGAGCTACTGTAACTGGGAAGAATAATGCTACTTTTATTCATTTTTTTAAAGGTATTCAGGAGAAAAATTAGGGTTTTGGGAGAAGCTAATAGGTTCAAATTTGGTCATGTGGAGCTTGAGTTAGAAGAGGACATTAAACTGAAGGCAACTAGGAAGGGTCTAACAGAAGCTTGGGATAGATAGGAATTGGAGATGGAATTGGTAATCACCAGTAAATGCTCTAATACAAGAAAAACTTTGCTCTCATTCTTTTGAAACATCTGGTTTGTCTTAGAAGAAACTCTATTTGTCCTAGGAAGTTGTTTAAAGCACACAGAGATTAATTGATTTGACTAAGACACCTCAAAGTTATGTGACTTGCCCAGCATTGAACAGACAGCAGTTGTCAGAGATGGGTTGGGGTTTGAATCTAGGTCTTTTTGATTGTGAGCTCAGCATTCTATTTACCATACAAAGTGGCCTTAGACATCCAGCTAGCAAAATGATTCAAAAGGACTTTGTAAACTATAAAATGCTGTATTAAATGTATTTAGTGGTAAGGGAAAGCAGGAATAGGATGAAAGCCTGAGGGCTAGCAGAGGCACTGGAAGGATTTTTGGTTGTTATTTGTGGCTGTTTTTGTCTTTTTTAAAGGAAACCTTGGCATGTTTGTATACAGAGGGAAATGATCAAGCTGAGAAGAATAGATTAAAGAATTTCAGAGTGGGGATAATTGAAAAGAAAAAGGTCTTTAAGGAAGTGGGAGGAGATTGGCTCAAGATACCAGTGGAATAATTAGCCTTGAAAAGGAGTGACACTCTGAGATAAGAAGGAAATGGGAGCAGCTGAGTTAAGGCAAATTGGAGGTTTGCATTTGATAACCTTTATTTTCATCCATTCTAGTTTAAACTTGGATAACCAACTTATCCCTGTAATGCATACCAAGCTAGAAGTGGTAAACATGTCTTAATTATTTTAGATAAGACCTTGTAGTTCTATGTGTTCTTAATTATGTGTTGTTGTTACTGTTGTTCAATCTTTTGAGTTGTGTCCAGCTCTTTGTGACCCAATTTAGGGTTTTCTTGAAAAGACACTGGAATGTTTTACCATTTTCCTTCTCCAGCTTATTTTACAGATGAAGAAACTAGGACTAACAGGGTTAAGTGATTTGCCTAGGGTCACACAGCTAGTAAGTGTATGAGACCAGATTTAACTTTGGGTCTTCTGGCCTCCAGTCCTGGTGCTCTATCTATTGTACCACCTAGCTGCCCCTTCTTAATGATTTCATTCTCATGGATTTCATTTATTCTTTTCTTCATTCAATAAATACTCAAAGAATACCTATGATGTATAAGAAACTGTGCTTTAGACCATTTGAAGTAGGGCCAGAACAAGGGATTTATGTGAACTCCTCAGTGTTTAAAAATTGCATTTCCCATGTATTGTTATTATTATTATTATTATTATTATTATTATTTTGGTGAGGCAATTGGGGTTAAGTGACTTGCTCAGGATCACACAGCTAGTAAGTGTTAAGTGTCTGAGGCCAGATTTGAACTCAGGTCCTCCTGACTCCAGGGCTGGTGCTCTATTCACTGAGCCACCTAACTACCCCCTTCACCACCTAGCTGTCCATGTATTATTAAAGGAAACTTGGAAACTTTAGAGTTAGACTCCTCTAACACCTGGTAGGACATAATGTATACACACATATAGCAGAACTTTCCAGTATTAAAAATAAGTGCATTTATAAAAGAACAACAGTAAGAAATGTTCTCTATGATGTCCTTCAATGTGCTGTCCCCAGCTGGATAATGTAAATATGTAAAAGACAGATGGATCTGTTTTTTTTTTCTTTTTTGGTGGGGTAATGAGGGTTAAGTGACTTGCCCAGGGTCAAACAGCTATTAAGTGTCAAGTGTCTGAGGCTGGATTTGAACTCGGGTCTTCCTGAAACCAGGGCCGATGCTCTATCCACTGTACCACCTAGCTGCCCCCTGGATCTGCTTTCAATTTATTTTGTGTAATTAAAGCACCTTTGTTTTTGTATTTTTGATTGACTTTTAAGACTAACTTTGGTTTTAGATCATAGGATCAGATTTAGAATGGGAAGGGACCAGAGGCCATTTCATCTAATGTACGCATTTTACAAATGGAGAAATTAAGTTATTTGTCCAAGATTACAGATGTAATAAGCACCAGGAGAAATGTTTGAAGTTATGTCCTCTGAATACTAAGCCACTGCTTTTTCTGCTCTTCCACATAGCCTCTTTGGTTATAAAGACAACAGTTTAAATTTTTATAGTGCTTACTATGTGCCAGGCACTGTGCTAAGCACTTTACAATTATTTTCTCATTTGAGCCTCATGGCAACAGCTCTGGGAAGAAGGTGCTATTATTATCTCCATTATATAGAAGAGGAAACTTGAGGCGAACAGAAGTGAATTCCTCAGAGTCACGTAAATATATGAGGTCAGATTTGACCTCCTCTTCTTGACTCTTCACCTGACACTCTATCCACTGTACTTCCTAGTTGACCAATATATCATTCTTTTCCTCAAACCTCCCCATCTTAATAATACTTTTTCCAAATTACAAGTAAATATAGTTTTCAATATTCATTTCTGTAAGATTTTGAGTTCCAAATTTTTCTTCCTCCCTAAGACAGCAAGCAATCTGATTAGGTTATGCAGTACAAACATGTTAAACATATTTCCACATTAGTAATATTTTGAAAGAAGAATCAGAACAAAACAGAAAAACCATGAGAAAGAAAAAACAAAAAAAGTGAAAATAGTGTGCAAAAATCTGCATTCAAACTCCATACTTCTTTTCCTGAATGTAGAGAACATTTTCCATGATTTGTCTTTTGGAATTATTTTGAATCATTGTATTGCTTGGATCATTGTATGTCTTAGCAGCTTTTTTTCATAATGAGTTCTTATCCCAGAAGCTGAAGTCTTTGGGTTTATGAAACAATAGATTACTATAGTAATTTAGTACTGTGTCTTGTGTACTCTATTTCCAATGTATCATTCTTTTTTTTTTTTTTTTTTGCAGGGCAATGAAGGTTAAGTGACTTGGCCAGGGTCACACAGCTAGTAAGTGTTAAGTGTCTGAGGCAGGATTTGAACTCCTGAATCCAGGGCTGGTGCTTCATCCACTGTGCCACCTAGCTGCTCCCCAATGTATCATTCTTTTTTTTTTTTTTTTTTAGTGAGGCAATTGGGGTTAAGTGACTTGCCCAGGGTCACACAGCTAGTAAGTGTCAAGTGTCTGAGGCCGGATTTGAACTCAGGTACTCCTGAATCCAGGGCCGGTGCTTTAACCACTGCGCCATCTAGCTGCCCCCAATGTATCATTCTTAATAGTTAGAAGTATATAGTGTTTATTCCAGAATGTTCTCTATTGCTTCCCAAATTCATTATGATTCTTATCTACATTTTAAAACCATCAGGCTCAATTGCTCTCAGTGTTATGGCAAGCTAATTTATGAGATTGTTTCCCACTGACATTCATAACTTCTTCTCCCCAAGCATCTTCATGTGAGTGACATCATCTTTAAACTGTATGTGGCAATCCCTGAAGCATCTTCAAGATGTCCAGGGCAGACAGAGTTACCTGGAAATCAAATTACTTCCTGAAGATCATCCAACTTTTGTATGATTATCAAAAATTATTCATTGTGGGAGCAGACAACATGGACTCCAAACAGATGCAGCATACTCAGATGTCTCTCTATGAGGTCATAGTCTTCATGGGAAAAAAAAAAACACCATGGTGGTCAAAGCCATTCATGTGTATCTGGAGTACAACCCTCCTCTGAAGAAACTGCTGCCTCATATCTACGGTAATGTGAACTTTGTGTTCACCAAGGATGACCTGATTGAGATCAGGGATATGCTTCTGGCCAGTATATAGGGATATTAGGGATATGTTTCTGGCTGCTGCCTGTTCTGGTGCCATCACCCCATATGATGTCACTATGCTAGTCCTGAGCACAGATGTGGGTCCCTAGACAGCTTCTTTCTTCTGGGATCTGAGTATCACCACAATGATTTCCAGGGGAACAATTGAAATCTTGAGTGATGTACAGCGGATGTCTCACTGGAGACAAAGTGGACACCAGTGAATCCATGTTGTTGAACATCTTCCCATTCTCCTTTAGGTTGAATATTCTGCAGGTGTTTGACAATGGTAGCATCTATAACCCTGAAGTGCTGGACATCATGGAGAAGACTTTGCACTTTTGACTCTTGGACAGTGTTCAGAATGTTGTCAATGACTGTCTGCAGGCTGATTACTTGACCATTGCATCTTTGTACCTCAATGGGTAGGTTAATGACTTCCTGGCTGATCCTTTGGTGTTTGCAGTGGCCACCCTGTGGCCTTACAGTTACTGCCATGCCTGCTGCTCTACTTCAGCCATGTTGGAAGCCAAGGAAAAGTTGGAGGAGTCTGATGAAGATATACGATTTGGTCTGTTTTACTAGGAAACAATTATTTCAGCCAGTTTATTTGTGAAAGAAAGAAAAGAAAATTCTCATTTATCTCTGGAAAAAGAAAAGGAGAGATGAGCTAGTAATTATTACTGGCAGATCCTCTAACATAATACAGTATTATATACATGTACATCATAAAATAGTAGGAACAACAACTTGTTTGCACTTCTTTGATGCATTTATTAATATTGGATATAACTACTCTGCTTGAACTTTATTCATCTACTAGACTATAAAGTCCTTGAGGCCAAGAATCATGTCTATCTAAACCTATAACTTCTCTTAACCCATAGCAAGTGGTAGAACTTTAATAAATGTATATTGTATTTAGACTTAGAATATGCTATTAAACTCATCAGTAACCCATTTTGCAAGATTGTGCTGATGCTTTTTTGCTGACATTAGGTCAAGTTTTCCCTAAGGTTCTTCTCTCAGTTTTTGACTTCTCTTTGTACTTATATCCACCTCAGAAAGAGGGAAGGGTTACCTTGGAAGGTGGTAAGCCAGATGGCATTGTAGAAATAAAATAAGGATACCTTAAATTGCTTGAGCCCCCAGTTATCTATGTAACCAGAGGACTATGTGAGGACTTGACTGAAATACCAACAATTCATTGCTATAACCAAGAGAAGAACCTCTGAAGCAGTTGGAACTCATATTAACTTATCTACAGATTCATCATTATCTGCAAAGGTTCCCATAGACTTCCTGCTTCACATTTTCTATCTCAAGGAGTGAGCTATCAGGCTGATTTGCATTGTGTAAATGGAATTAGAAAACATCTTTTTGCAAACTAGGAAGCAGGAAGCTAATCAAGCTGGACTTAACTGACTTATCAATAAATCATTAACTATCCAGGTACTGCAGAACACCTTCCCTAAAACAATTATTGTGGCTCAACTGCTTAAATACTCTCCTTCCCCTTCTTCCTTTCTTTTGAGAGGTTCCTTTGCAGTTGCATGACTGTCTTACTGAGAAGAATAAATGGGTGCTTGTTTTTATCACTGTGATTCACTCTGTGTCTTTTTTTTCCTTGGGGGGTGTGTGTGGCAGGTTTCTGGTTTTGACAGTACAAAGACGAGGTAGAGAGAATTACACTATTGACTGAGTAGTGAAACATAACCCTTTTTTGAACACTGTAGATATGTCTAGGTGAGCTGTAGATTAATGCCTGTAGTTACATGGCATAACTATTGTGTAGGAAATTAATATAAACATGACATCATTGATATAGCTCCAGTGTCAGAGGCAGCAGTGACTCTTTCCACAAAGGCAGAACAAAAATCTGGCCAGAACAGAGTAATGCTTATTAATAGCAGAGAAAATGCCAAGGGAACTGGAAAGAGATGGAGAAAGGTGATGGGATCATGATCAGTAAACTACTCAGAAGAGAGCAATAGAGAGACCCCTTGCCACTTACAAACAAAAGCAGAAATCTGATATCTGCTAGCTCACATGAGTCACCCGGAGAATCATTTTTGGGTTGTTCAGTATGGTTTTTAGATCCATTAAAGTTGAGTAATGGCAATTTGTCTGGAGACAATTTAGAAAAAACAGCTCCTGAGTTGATTATGAAGCAAGGGAAGGAGCTTGAAAGAAAAGCATTTCCTCTGAATGTCTCTCAGAATTCCACCCTTTAATCATATGCCCTCCCAGGGCTCCAGAACCTTCTACTTCATTTACAAGCACCTAGGGTAATTTGTAGAAGAATAGATTTCCCTATGACTGACAGGGAGTTTAATGATGGGACTCAGTATAATGAAACCTTTGGGGTAAGAAAAACAAAGTGACTCCTGATATTCCTTGATCTTGGCTCAGGATTTGCAAGACTGCCTGGAGTGCCAGGTCATTTTCAAGAGAAAGCCACACAAATAGGGAACTCATTAGGCTATAATTTCCTTCCGAGTCTTCATTCATCTTTTTATCTCCAGCACTTGGTATTTAACTAGTGCCTAGTACATTTAATTTAATTCACCAAATAGTTATTAAGCATTTACTATGTATATAGCAATGTAAAAGGTATTGGGGAAGAAACAAAAGTTTTATATATATATAAAATCAAATGCATGGATAAAGGGGGACCAATAACATAATAAACATGATTTAAAAATTGTTATTGATATCTTTTGCATTTTCACATTGTCAAAATCTCTCTCAATATCCACCCCACCCAAGATCTCAGAAAGCCATTGCATATGATATGTCATCTGTTTTTTAGGAAAAAAATCAGGAAAACTGATCAGAATATCAAAAAATGTTTAAAATGTACCCAATGTACCATATTCATAAACCTCCCATCTCTATAGATCAGTGGCATGGGGGTGTATTATCACATCTCTTCTTTGGAATCATGAATATGCTTTGTAATTTTTTAGCATTCATTTTAAACTATTATGTGATTCTTTCCATTTCCGTCATTATGAATACTGTTTTCTTGGCTCTGCTTACTTAACTCTGTATCAGGTCATGTAAATCTTTCCATGATACTCTATAGTTATTATATTCATTGTTTCTTTTATTACAGAATGATAATATTCCATTACCATGTATCATGGGCCACATTTTATTTTACTGTTTCCCAATCCATAGGCATCTACATTTTTCCAATTCTTTATTACCACAAATGTGCCACTATAAATATTTTGGCATACACTCGCACTTTCTTCTTATGAATGGCCTCCTTAGTATATAAACCTAATAATTGGGTCAAAGATGAAGGGAATAGACATTTGTCACAATGTTTGCATAATTCCAATTTGCTTTACAAAATTATTACACAGCTGCACATACACACACACATACAAACCCACACACAAATGCCATATTCTTCTTACCTTTTTACAATCCCTTACAATACTGTCTATTCACATCTTTTGTCATCTTTCTCATTTTCCTTGGTGTGAGATAAAACTTCAGGGTTGTTTGGACTTGCATTTCTCTTACTATTAGTGATTTGAAGCATTCTTTAATTTGATTGTTAATAGCTTACAACTCTTCTTTTGAGAAAGCTTAGTTCAGATCATTGGACTACCTAATGCTTATGGAATAGATTTAGGTCACAACCATTCACCAGGCCTCTGTCCTGGGTATTCTTCAGATATAGCATTTTTCTTGGTGATTTCATCAGCTCCAGTTTTCATCCTTAGGCTGCTGATTCTCAGATCTACTTATCTAGCACTAACCTATTTCCAAACCCCTAGACTCATATCTCCAATTGATTATTTGACATCTCTTTTTTTTGATAGTTCTGTATTTTATTATTTTCCATTTACATATAAGGATAGTTTTCAACATTTGTTTTTATGGGATTTTTAGTTCCAAACTTTTCTCCTACCTTACCTTCCCTCCCTTCTCCACAAGACAGAAAGCAATCTAATATAGGTTGTATATGTGCAATCACATTAAATATATTTCTGCATTAGTTATATTGTGAAATAAGAGTCAGAGCACAAGGGAAAAACCTCAAAAAAGAAGAAAAAAACATCCCCAAAGTAGAAACAGTATGGTTCAATCGGCATTCATAAATCACAGTTCTTTTTTTCTGGATGTTGAGAACATTTCTATCACGAAGTTCTTTGAAATTGTTTTGGACCATTGCATTGCTAAAAAGAACCAAGTGCATCACACACTGTTGTTACTGTGTACAATGTTCTCCTGGTTCTGTTCCTCTCAGTCAGCATCAGTTAACGTAAGTTTTCCCACATTTCTCAGAACTCCTCCTGCTCATCATTACTTTTCACATTGTTTTTTAAAACTTTGTGTTCTAAATTTTCTTCCTCCCTCTCCCCTTGTCCCTCCCTATGAAATTCAGCAATTCAATATAAGTCATACATGTGCAGGTATGTAAAAAATCTCATTAGTCAGGTTGTGAAAGAAAATAAACAAAATACCTTTAGGAAGAAGAGCTAACAAATAAAATTATACTTCAATCTGTATTCAGATACCATCAGTTCATTCTTTGTTGATGGTTTGCATTTTTCATATGTCCTTCTGATTATCATCCTGCTCAACATTTCTTTCACAGTTATTATTGCTAACTGTATTGCTCTCCATCTTATTCCCTCCCCTTGATATTTACTCTATTTTCTATCTTCCTTCACCCTATCCCTTCTCAAAAGTGTTTTCCTTTTACTGCCCCCTCCCCCAATCTGCCCTTCATTCCTTTGCCCCCCAACTCCTTCCCCTCCCACTTTCACTCAGGGCACAATATATTACTATACCCACTTGAGTGTGTATGTTATTTCCTCTTTGAGCCAATTCTGATGAGAGTAAGGCTCACTCACTCCCCTGCTCCTTCCCCATCTACCCCTCCACTCCATAAGCTTTTTCTTATTTCTTCTATGCGAGTTACTGTTCTACAGTCCACCTCTTCTTTTCCCTTTCTTGCAGTGTATTCATCTTACCCCTTAACTTAATTGTGAAGATGTCATCATGGGCCAGCTAGGTGACAGGGACAAAGCACCAGCCCTGGACCCAGGAGGCCCTGAGCCTACATCCAGCCCCAGACATAAGCCACCACACCCTGCCTATCCCACAAAAAACAAGGATAAACAAAAAATAAATGCTTTATAGATATCATCTCTTCATATTCACTTCATACCTATGCCCTCTAAGTATATTCCTTTCAGCTGCCCTAATACTGAGAAAGATCTTATGAGTTGGAAGTATTATCTTCCCATGTAGGAATGTAAACAGTTTAATCTTTTAATATCCCTCATGATTTATTTTTTCTGTTTTCCCTCTTATTCTTCTCTAGGGTCTTTTATTTGAAAAACAAATTTTCTATTCAGTTCAGGTCTTTTCATCACAAATACCTTAAAGTCCTTTTTTATTGAGTTCTCATTTTTTCCCCTGAAATATTATACTCAGTTTTGCTGGGTAGGTTATTTTTGGCTGTAGTCCCAGTTACTTTGACCTCTGGAATGTCATATTCCATGCCCTCCAGTCCTTTAATGTAGATGCTGCTAGATCTTGTGTTATCTTTATTGTAGTTCCACAGTATTTGAATTCCTTTTTTCTAGCTGCTTGCAATATTCTCTCCTTAACCTGAGATCTCTGGAATTTGGCTATAATATTCCTGGAAGTTTTCCTTTTGGGATCTCTTTCAGGAGGTGATTGGTGGGTTCTTTCAATTTCTATTTTACCTTCTGCTTCTGGAATATGAGGACAATTTTCCCTGATAATTTCTTGGAAGATGATGTCTAAACTATTAGCTTGTTCATGGTTTTCAGGTAGTCCAGTGATTTTCAAATTTTCTCTCCTGGATCTATTTTCCAGGTCAGCAGTTTTTCCAAGGAGATATTTCATATTTCCCTCTATTTTTTTATTCAATTGGATTTGTTTAACTGTTTTGGTTTCTCATAAGGTCACTAGCTTCCATTTGTTCAATCCTAATTCTTAGGCAGTTATTTTCATCAGACAGTTTTTTAATTTCACTTTCCATATCCAATCTATTGTCAATTTTTTTTCCAATTTTTACCTTCATTACATTTTTTTTTACACACTCCCTTTTCTCCTCTGACATTGACACTGCCCTGTTCCAGCTTTCCACTATTTCATAACTGAATGCCTTCAATATATTGTGTTAAGGGCTAAAATTCTAGCTAGTCTGTCTAAAATATCTAATGAGTGGTCGCCAATAAATTATAAGCTTTAGTAAGAGTTAGACTTTTAGGTATTTATTAAGGAGAATAAGAATTTGGTAAAGGGAGAAGGAAAGGCCTAGATTCCTATCTATTAAAAGGAGAGCACATTTCTAGCTTCACTCTCCACCAGAGTCCGAAGGAAAGAGAGCAAGTCAGAGCACCCAGCTCTTCCTTCTTCCTCCCACTAGCAAACGTCACTTCCTGACGCCAAAGAAAAGACTCCTGGTCTTGCCCTCAAAGACCTTCACTTCATGGGTGGAACTCTTCTACAGTAAGTCTCCAGCAGGTGGCATCATTCCAATCATTACAGTTGTCTGCTGGTTGGTCTTATTGCCTCAAATCTCTCTATACTGCAGTCCATTGTCTATTCACTTGTCAAGTTGATCTTCCTAAAACATAAGTTTGACTATGCCACCCCAACCCCTTATTCACTAAATTCCAGTGATTTCCTGTCATTTCCAGGATTAACTATAAAATCACCTATGTGCTGTTCAAAGTCATGTGCAAGCTTACTCTTCCTACACTTCTAGTTTTCTACCCTTCCTACACCTTCTTCATCCACACATACTCTGTGATCACTGGTGACATTGGCCTTCTTGTTCTTCCTCAAATAAGACACTGTATGTCCAGATTGCATTTTCACTGATTTTTCTCCCATACCTGGAGTGCTCTGTCTACTTCATGACTGTTGGTTTCCTTGGATTCCTTCAAGTCCTAACTAAAATCCTGTCTTCCCAGCATTTATTATATGTTTTCTTGAAATGGAAATTTATTGTTTTATATTGAATTCCCTCTTATATTCTTCCATATAAGTGGCAATGTTTTTTTCTTTTCTCACTTTGCATTTGTCTAAAATGCTAAAAAAATTACAAAAAATTCTATCTCCTACAAGAAATCTTTCCCATTCTCCATTAATGCTTGAGCCTTTCTTTCCATTAATTATCCTACATATATTTTGTTTGTTTGTAGTTGCTGACATATTATCTCCCTCATTAGACTATGAGGTCCTTCAGAGGAGGGACTGTTTTTCTTTATTTTGTTATGTTCAGCAGTTACCACAGTGTCTGGTACACAGGAGGCTTGTTGATTTGGCTTGACTTCTTACTTCTTTCAATGTCTTGTGTGTTTTAAAAAATTATTACAGCTACTGTATTTTATAATTTTTTGGCAATAAGCATTTATTATTAATTAGTATCATATACCAGTAAAGAATTGACCATGTAGCAGCACAAGCAGGAAAAAAGCCCCAGAAGCCCCAGACTGTCTCTCAGAGAGACAGCACATGGTCTTAAAGAGAGTTCAGAAGACCTAGAAAACCTCCACTGTCCTACGAGGAAGAGTGTGCACCAGGAAAGCCCCAGCCCTCTTGGCCAAGGGTTTTGTCAACTTTTGATAGAGGTGGGTCATTATACATTGATCAAAGCTAATTGGCTAACATCATTCAATTCCATTAGTTGAAATGACATGAGGGTGGTCCAAATTAAAATGAATTCTATTGATGACCTAAGGGAAGAGACCCTCCCTGAAGGGCAAATGGAAGTCCAGTATCTAGGTTTGGTTTAACCAGTTTACTGAGCTAGATGAAAGAATCAGTCTCCATTTCCTTTGTTTCCTTGTGCTTGTTCCAAACAAGAATTGCTGAAGTTTCTGGACTTTCTGGAGTGTGGGGCAAGGGGTGAGAAAGGGCTGAAACTGATCTCTAGGTATCCCCCAGAAATTAATTATTAAAATTTATTTTCTCAGTCTTGTATTCCAAACTCTTATCTGAGAATTTTGACACAAAGGTTTTTTTTTTTCTCATTTCATCTCTTCCTTTCTCATCCTAGTTACATTAATTTTATTTGTGTGGAAACTTTTCAGTTTTATATAATCAGTTATTTATTTTATCTTTTGTAATTACTTCTATCCCTTGCTTGGTTAAAATGACATTTCCCACCTATAGAAATTATATAATCTGCTTTTCTTCTGATTTTTTTTTCTGGTATGTACTTTAATATAAAGATGATATATTCATTTAGAATTTATTGTGAAATGTGGACTGTGTTGTTGTTTTAATGAAAGACTGCTTTCCAGTTTTTTGAGATCTTTTTTATTAAAAAGGAAGTTATTTTTTAAATAATTGATGCTTCTTATTTATTGAAAACTAGATTATCAACTTCTATTATTTTGGATTCTACCTTTTGTAATCTCTTCCATTCATCTACCTCTCCATTTAAAAACAAAACAAAACACACAAAATGGTTTTGATGACAGCTGCTTAATAATACATTTTGATGTTTGGAATTTCTTTTCCCCCTTCATTCCTATCTATTTTCATTATTTCCCCAGATATTCATTAATTTTTTAAAAAAATGAATGTTATTATTTGATCAAGCTCCATAAAATATTCTTTTTCTTTAACTGCTATAGCATTAAAACCATAAATTATCTTTGCTAATATTATTATTTGTATCATATTGGCATAGTACATCTATGAGCATTGGGTATTTCTCCATCTTTTTAAGTTACTCTTTAATTCCCTAAGGAACACTTTGTAATTGATTCTATGGAAATATTTTGCATGTTCTGGTTTATTGATTCCCAAGTATTTAATTTGTTTTGTAATTATTTTAAAAATTATTTCAATTTCTCCTGATTTTATTAACTAGAAGTGCTATTGATTGTTCTGGATTTATTTTGTAGCCTGTAACTTTGCTGAGGCTAGCAATTGTCTTGATTCATATCTTTATTTATTCCCTAGGATTTTCTTTTTCTTTTTTCTGAAGGACAATGAAGATTCAGTGACTTGCACAGTGTCACACAGGTAGTAAGGGTTAAGTGTCTGAGGTCACATTTGAACTCAGGTCCTCCTGAATGCAGGGACAGTGCTCTTATCCACTGCATCACCTAGCTGCCCCCTTCCCTAGGATTTTCTAAGGAAAACATGTTATCAGTATATTGAGATAGTGTTATCTCTTTACTTATCTTTTTGTCTTTAATTTCTTTCTCTAGGCATGAGTATATTTGTCTTCTATAAGGAGGAGATCTTTTTCTTTTCAATTTTGGAAAATTATTTGTGTAGTGTTGAAGCATTTAAATGGTATAATGGATATGACTCTGGGTCTGTAGTCAGGAAGATGAGTCCAAATTAGGCCTCAGGCACTTACTAGCTGTGTGACCCTGGGTAAATCCCTTAACTTCTGCCTTCCTCGGTTTCCTCAATTGTAAAATAAGGATAACAATAGTATCTATCTCACAGGGTGGTTGTGATAAAATGAGATAATATTGGTAAAGCATTTATCATCATACCTGACATAAATGCTAGATAAATGTTTGTTTCTTTCCTTTCTCATACTGGTACTAATTGATTTTAAGTGTTTCTTAGAATCACCTTTCTGGAATTCTCCATAAGGACTATGATTTTTTTCTTTTATAAGAAAAACTATGGCTAGTTCTAGTACTTTTTCTGAGATTATATTATTTTACGACCTTTATTTGGTTTTCTGTTAATGTATTTTATATTTTTTGAAGATATTCCTCTAGTTCTTTTGTTTCAATTTCATACTTTGGGATTTACCTTATGTATAATAAATTTTGTTCTAGAACTTCATTTTCATTCAGCATATGTCTTTGCTTTCTTAGAGTTATTTATTGTAAACAATTGATTGTAGGGTTTTATTTTATTATCCAGGATGCTATTTTTTCCTATTCATCAGTTTCTTTTATTTATTCATATTAAATGTTATCAGAATTGGTTAAAGTTATGGAGCTCCTCTACTTTTCTCTAATACTGACTTTTCCCCCTGAATTAGGATTTTCTCCTTTTCTTTGTAAAAACAGTACTTTGTTTCTTATTATCCTTTAAGGCAACCCTATTCCCACTGGCTTTTAAATTTTGTTTTGGTTTCTTAAAACTTTATTTTTATGCCTTTTTCTACAGCTCAATGCTTCCACCTACCCTTCTATGCTTTTCTTCCTTGCCAATTTGCCATGAAATTTCCCCTTGAGCTCAATGCCCTTCCATGATACAAATGGCAGTTGTCCTCCAGAGTCTTGATTCATATTCTCTAAAGGCAGGATGCCTCATGGAGTCATAAAACTCTCTAATAAGTTGTAATCTACTCCCCCACCCCCCAACTTGTCTACAATCCCTATTGTAAGGTTCCCCTTTTCCTATGACAGGATATCTCTACCATCGGAGAGTTCTTCAGTGATATTATTGACTTCTGCTTAATTTATTACCTTCCTTTGCTGATTTCCATCCCTCTCATTGCTGCCTCAACCCATCTCCCATAGGTTATGTTCTTCCTGGGAAACTTCAGAAATTATTTCCATTCCCCCACTTTTTTTTTTGCAGGGCAATTGGGGTTAAGTGACTTGCCCAAGGTCACACAGCTAGTAAGTGTTAAGTGTCTGAGGCCGGATTTGACTCAGGTGCTCCTGAATTCAGGGCTGGTGCTCTATCCACTGTGCCACCTAGCTGCTCCCCATCTTTTTTTGCCCCCACTTTTTAATCAAATTAGGGTATATCACATATTTCACCTATAACTTCTTCTTCCCCTGTCCCATTTATGGCCTTCCCATTCTGCCATTTAAACATCTCTTGTATGAAAAAAAAATCCTTTTAGACAGAGTGTTAGGAGGTTTAGCCCATGGTGTTTTAGGCCTTTTCCACCATAATCAGTTCTTCTATTTAAATTCTGTTTTCATTCCTGTATCTTTGTGTATTTTAAAAAAAGTTTTAAAACATTTTTTTTGGATTGAATTCAATGTTATTCTCATCTCTGAATTTTTTTCCCTCTCACATACCCCTCTCTTCTTCCACTAAGAAAGTAAGAAAAACAAAATTCATTATAAATATGTATAGTCAAGCAAAACAAATTCCAGCATTAGTCACGTTAAAAAAAATATGCTTCACTTTGCTAAGTCTATAACCTATATGGAAGTGGGAACGTGCTTCATTATGAATCCTTTGAAATTGTGGTTGACCATTGTGTTGATCAGAGTTCCTAAATATTTCAAAATTGTTTTAATGAAATTGTTGCTATTGAATAAATAGTTCTAGTTCTACTCACTTCACTTTGCATCAGTTCTTATAAGTCTTCCCAGGTTTCTCTGAAACTATACCCTTCATAATTTTTTATAGCATGATAGTATTCCATTACATACAGATACTATAACTTGTTTGGGCATTCTCCTATTGGTGGGTACAGCAACAGTTTCTAATATTTTTCAACCAGAAAAATAAATGTTATAAATATTTTTGTATGGATGAGCCCCTTTCCCTTTTCCTTTATCTCTTAATGATATAAATCTAATAACAATATTTCTGGGTCAAAGTTTATACACAGTTTGATAACTTTTGAGGCATAGTTTCAAATTGCATTCTAGAATATCTGGACCAGTTCACATTTCCACCAACAATACATTAATGCATTTGTTTCTCCATGTCCCCTCTAGCATTTGTCATTTTCCTTTTTCATTAATTTTGCCAACCTGATGGGTATGAATTGGTACCTCAGAGTTTTTTTAATGTGCATTTCTCTAATTATTACTGATTTCAAGCATTTTTTCACATGGCCAATCATAGTTCAGATTTATATTTCTGAAAACAGCTTACCCATAATCTTTGACCATTTATTATTTACTCTTATTATATTGAATTTATATTCTTATACTTTTGGCAATTCTTATAATCCTTATAAATATTATAGGTCTTGAATTTTTATTCTTCTAATTTGAATTAGATACACACATACATTCTAAATGAATATTTTATAAGAAAATATTTTTCCAATTTCCTGATCCTCTTCTAATTTTAGATGTATATCATTCTGTTTATGATAAAGGTTTTTTATTTTATGTAATCCAAATCATCCATTTTACCTCCTGTGAAACTTCATATTTCATTTGTCAGGTAAGCTCTTCCATACTCTTCTAATTTGATTATGATGTGACCTTTTATGTATAAATCATATACTCATTTAAACCTTGTCTTGGTATACAGTGGGAGACACTGGTCTATCACCAGTTTCTGCCAGACTGAATATATAATTTTCCCAACATTTAAAAAATTTTTTTGAATAGTGAGTTCTTGCCCCAATAGCTGAGATCTTTTGGTTCTTTATGCAGTAGGATACTGTGCTTGTTTGCTTCTGTATATTGTGTACAAAATATCTTTTACTTAACAACCTCTCTATATCTTATCCAATGCAGAGTTGTTTCTATGATTATGTTTTTGTAGTATAGGTTAATATGTAATACTGCTGGGCCCTTTCCTTCACATTTTTCCTATTGATTCACTTAATATTATTGACCTTTTGTTCCTCCAGATGCATTCTGTTATTATTTTTTTAGCTCTAAAATTATTTGATAGGTTGATTGGAATGGCAATGAATAAATACATTAACTTAAGTAGTATTTTTATTACATTGGCTCAGTCTACACATAAACAATTAATATTCTATTTAGATCTGTCTTTGTGTGAATACTGTTTTATAATTGTGTAAATATAATTTTTGTGCATGTCTTGGCAGGAAGACTGCCAAGTATTTTATACTGTCTCTTGTTATTTTAAATAGAATTTCTTTTTCTATCTATTTTTTCTGGGTTTTGTTGATGATATACAGAAATAGTATTGATATATGTTAGTCATAACCTGTAACCTTGAAGTTTTTAATTGTTTTGATCATTTAAAAATTTTATTTGTTTATTTATTTATTTTTTTACAATCTTTTTTTTTTTTTAAGTTGACTCTAGGTTTCCTACATAAACCATTATATCATTTGCAAAAAGTAGTACATTTGTTTACTATTTTTCTATGCTTACTATTTCAATTTCTTTTTCTTGTTCTATTGCAATAGTTTGCATTTCTAGAACTATACTGAAGAATAATGGTGATAATGAACATTTTTGCTTTACCTCTGATTTTTCTGGATATTCCTCTAAGCTTGTTTCCATTTTAGATAAAGCTGGCTCTTGTTATACATACTAATTGCCTTTTTAAGAAAGCTCCATTTATTTCTATGCTTTCTAGTATGTTTAATAGTAAGTATTGTATATTGTAAAGTTTTCTGCATTAATTGATATAATTAAAAGATTTTTCTTATTTTTTGTTAATATTGCCAATTATGTTCATAATTTTCCTCATGCTGAACCAGTTCTGTATTCCTGTTATAAATTCACTGTGACCATACTATATAATTTCTGTGATATGAAACTATAGTCACTTTGCTACTATTTTCTTTAATTGTTTGTATCAACATTCATTAGATATTGATATCTAGTTTTCTTTCACTGTTTTACTCTCCCAATGTATCAAAAAATACTTGCATCATGGAAGGAATTTGGTAAGACCAATTCTTTTCTTATTTTTTTGTTTTTTGTTCAGAAATTCTATGTTCTATTGGAATAATTGTTCTTTAAAAATTTGGGAGGATTCACTTGTATAGTTCCAGGGTTCCCCCCCACCTCACACACACACCTTTAGGAATTAATTTATGGATTTCTCAATATATTTTTCTAAGATAAAGTTATTAAGTATTTTGTTTTCTATTCTTTTCATTTGAGCAATTTATATTTTTGTAAATATGCATTCATTTTATTTAGATTTTTGATACTAGCTATTGGCTCTTCATTTTAAAAAATCGACTTGGCTAATAGGTTATCTATTTTTATTATTTTTTTAAAAACACTAACTTCTAGTTTTATTTGTTAATTTAATTGTTTTCTTTTGTTGTTTTTGCTTTTACTTTTGTTTATGTTCCTTTGATTTTCAGAATTTCTATTTTGGTGTTTGAGAGTTAAAATTTTTGTTTGATTTTTAAGATTGTTTTCAAAGTTACATGCCCAATTAATGACTCTACTTTTTTATTTTTATTGATGAATGTGTTCAGTGATATAGATTGTCCTTAAATTCCTGCTTTGGCTGCATCTCAAAAGTTTTGGTTTGTTTTATCATCATCCTTCTTTTAATTATATTATCAATAGTATTTGATTTGTTCTTTGACCTGCCCATTCTCTAGGATTAAATTAGTTTCTAATTTTCGTGATGATGCTGCACTGCTGGGAAACAGTTATATTTCTTTCTAGTTCTACTCAATATTACCATTAGGTGTATCATATCTAACTTTTCTAAAATCCTAATTAGGTTTTTCAATTCTTTTTTTGTTCATTTTTTGCTTAGATTTATCTATATCTCTGAGGGAATATATTGACCTCCCACTGTTTTAGTTTTGCAATCTATTTCTCCCCATAACTCATTTAATTTAAATTCTAAGAATTTAGATGCTATATTATTTGCTACATATATGTTTAATATTTATACTAACTCATTGGTAAATGTCAACTTACTTTAATTGTTAAATTAACTCATTGTAAGATGTAGTTTCCCTGTTAATATCTTTTAATTAAGCCTATTTTTGCTGTTGCTTTGCCTGAAATAGTAATTGTTATCCTTGTCTTTTTTTTCTTTTTAACTTCATCTGAAACAAAATAGATTTTATTCCATTCCCTTATTTTAATTTTAAAAAAATTTTGTTTCAGTTTTTTTTTTGTCAATAACACATTATTGGATTGTGGTTTCTAATCAATTCTGCTTTCCTCTTAAATTTTTGGTGAATTAATCTCATTCACCTTCACAGTTGTAATTGCTTATTATGTATCTTCCTGCATGCTATTCTCTTGTACTTGTCATTCTTTTTGTTTCTTGACCCTTTTAAAAGACTAATCTCTCCCTTAATATTTCCTCCCCTTTTCCCTTCTGTTTCTCTGTTGGATAAAATACATTTCTGTAGCCAATTATCTTGTGTGTGTGTATGTGTGTGTGTGTGTGTGTGTGTGTGTGTGTGTGTGTGTGTGTGTGTGTGTATTTTCATTTCTCTATATCTTCTTTCCTTCTTTGACCAGTCTAGACAAAAGTGAGGCTCAAGTCTCTCCAGTTCTCCACTCTCTTCTTTATATAGACTCTTTCTTTCCCTCCTTTTCCAGTGTTTTCTTCTTCCCCAATCTGCGAATGCTTCTTTAAAGTTATTGAAACATACAATCATTCCTAGGCCCTCTGTCTAATTAGACACCCTCTATGATTGCTGCTGTTGATGTAGTTCTAGAGAGCTCCATGTATTTTTTGTCCAATAAGAACATGCAAGTTTTTTCTTTAGCTCCTTCTAATTGCTTATATTTACCTTTTTCTTCCTCTCTTCACTCCTTTGTTCCTTTATCAAATTTTCTGCTTGGGTCTATTCTTTAATCAGCAATTCTTGGAAGTCCTCTATTTCATAAAGTTTCATGTTTTTCCACCTTTAGGATTTATACCCATTTTTTCTGAGTAAGTTATTCTTGGTTATAAGCCTAGATATTCTTCCCTCTACAATATCACATTCTAAGATCTTGGTTTATGTGTAGCAACAGCTGCTGCATCATGTGTAATTCTGATGGTGTTTCCCTAGTACTTGAATTCTTTCTTTTGTGCCTTGCAATGTTTTTTCTTTGACCTCAGAGCTAGATTTTCACTATACTAATTTCGTCTTTTGGGAGACAATTGGCAGATTCCTTCTTCTCCTTTGATCCCTTGTCCCAAGACATTTGGGCAGTTTTTTATTGGGCAGTTTATTTTTCTTGAAATATGATTTCTAAGCTCTTTTTCAAAAATCATGTTGTTCAGGAAGTTCAGTGATTCTTAAAAATTTCCCCTTTATTATTTTTTTAGTCAGTTGTTTTGCTTTATGATAACTTACTTCTTGCTCTTATTCTCCTCTTCTTCCTCCTCATCCTCCTGTTCCTCTCTCTTCCTTCTGACTTTGGTTTAATTTTTTGTTGTTGTTGTTGCCTTATGGAGTCATTGGCTTGTAATTGCTTTATTTTAATTTACATGGATGTCATTACTTGGGAAAGTTTGTGTATTCCTTGTGCTAAGCTTTTTTTTTTTTTTTTTTTTTTTAGTGAGGCAATTGGGGTTAAGCGACTTGCCCAGGGTCACACAGCTAGTAAGTGTTAAGTGTCTGAGGCCGGATATGAACTCAGGTCCTCCTGAATCCAGGGCCGGTGCTCTATCCACTGCGCCATCTAGCTGCCCCTGTGCTAA
Source organism: Dromiciops gliroides (assembly GCF_019393635.1). NCBI lineage: Eukaryota > Metazoa > Chordata > Mammalia > Microbiotheria > Microbiotheriidae > Dromiciops > Dromiciops gliroides. Next base: position 348,369,893 of record NC_057861.1, read on the forward strand.
GCTTTTAATTTTCTTATCATATCTTCTATATCTGACATTTCTTTTTCCATTTCCCCCCTTACCTTTTCAATTTGTCTTGTTAAAACATTGTTGAACTTTAAAAACAAACAAAAACACCTCTCAACCTCTCATTTTAATTCTTTCAAAATATTTTTTGGACTTGTGCCTAAACTGCATTTTTCCTTGCTTGTAAATATTTCAAATCCTTCTGTTCTAGATTTGTGTCTTGATCTTTTCTGTTGCATAATAGTTCCTTATAGTGGAATTCTTTATTTGCTCAGCCTACTTCTTGACTTTGGATTTTATATTAATTCTGGCATTTGCACACTTTTGGAAAAAAATATTTGGGCTGAATTTCTCTTCTCTTGCTTCATTTTTATAGCTCAGACTGAGGGCCTGTGAGTTTTTAGTTCTTTTTATGTGATATTATCTGTGGTAAGAATCTTCTTATTGCCCTCCTGGTCTGCACTATGCAAGTTCCTGGCCAAGGTTTGGATCTGTTAGGTTTTCCCTGGCTGGTTGTTTCAGTAGATCACTGCTTTCTATAGCCACTATTAATCCCCTGAAATAATTTGCAGGTTAAGAGTGACCAAACTACAGGCTTGCTTTCTTTTGGGACTCCTGCTCTGGTTACTCCACTATAGGCTTTGTTCTAGGCTGGAGGCTAGAAATGAGTTCCTACTGTGTTCTTGGGATCAAAGCTACTATTTGCTTCAGAACTTGTTTCTTATTTAGTGCAAATTAGCAAATGTTTTCCTATATTTTAGCTGAGTCAGAATTAATAGGCAAGAGCACTGTCTCCTGGCACCTGCTCTTGTATCCTGAACTAGTGCAAGGTCTCCTTGCATCTCTTCCTATACCAGTATTTCCTGCTCTAGTGCCCATGATAGGCTCTTTTTCAGTTCTTGAAATGCTTCACAAGTGGTTCCTAGACAGATCCAGTCATTAGTGTCTACAGACCTTTCTGTTTGTCTCCTTAGCAGATGTGGGGTGGAAAAAATAACTCAATTTTTTTGGGGGGGAGGAAGATTTTTCAATCAGAATTAAGCGTTGTGAATTTTCTATATGTTTGTGGGAGAGTTATGTTATGGCATGTAGACTTCAACTCTTCCTGATATTCTGTCATCTTAACTCCACCTTTCTCATCGTGTATTTTAGGATGAAATCTCCTAATGATCCCTCTATTACTATTTATTGTTCTTTTTGTTTTAACCCCATATTTGTCTTTCTCTTCCCCCATGCCCCACTTTTTTCTTCTTCTGGGGAAAATATTTTGCTACCTGTGCCTTCCTTGCCAACCACTTGACCTCCTCATTGTCCATGGGCTGAATTCTAGAAGCAGCTGCTGCGGCAGCCAATTCAGAAGGTCCCAATGCCTGGTTTGTTGGTGTGGCCTACATTGGGATTGGGTCTCTGCCAGTGTGGCCTGCATGGGGCTGTGCTCCCACTTCTCCCCCTGCTCTGTACAACAGATCTTTCCCGCCAGACTTCTAAGTTGTCTTAGGCTGGAAAATTATTTCACCCTGTCCTTCTGTAGGTTCTGGCATTATTTGAAGGTATTTGGAGGGGTTTTGGGGAGAGCTCAGGAAAGTCACCGCCTTTCCTCCTCCATCTTGACTCAACATCTTATTTCTTGGGTAAGAATGCTTTACATGTCTCTATTTTGTTCAGTTGTTTCAATCATGTCCAACTCTTCAGGACCCTATTTGGGGTTTTTTGGCAAAGATACCAGAGTGGTTTGCCATTCCCTTCTCCAACTCATTTTACAAGTGAGGAACTGAGGCAAGAAGGATGAATTGACTTACCCACAGTTACACAATTAAAATGTGTTTGAGACTGTATTTGAACTCATGCAGGTGAATCTTTCTGATTCCAAGCCCAGTGCTCTATTCACTCACTGTACCACCTAGCTTTTTTATTGACCAATAAAGTTTATTTATAACTTTATGATGATTTTTTGCATTGATTTTTATTCTGTAAAATTGTAAACCTAGTTACCTGAGAAGCCAATAATTTTTGATTTCTGAGGACAGAAAGAATTGATGTTCCATGCTTGTGAGCATAGTACCCTCTTGTGCCATTGCTTAAAGATAAGAAGCTACTTCCCTGGGAAGTGCTTTTGTGGGACAGGATGTTTAACTAACACTAAAAATGAGTTTTGTCATTGGTGCATCCAGATGAAGAGAGGTGTCTGAGTGTGTGTGTGTGGGGAATTTTCTAAATGTCTAAGCTACAGATATGAATTTAAATATGAAAGAAAATACTCATTAAAAATAACATGAATTACATACCATATTTTCTAAAACATTCTGTAAAACTCAGTAAAGGGAACAAAACAAATAGCCTCTCTTCTACATAAATTCTTTATTCTTGCCAAGTTTTCCCAGAAATATACTTTATATTCTCTTCTCTGTGCTTTCCTAACTACAAATAATGTTCCCTTTCTTCTTTACACCTATACAAATCACCTAGGAGAATGTTATTCTGTGACCAGTTCATATTACTTCTTCAAACACCCCAGTTTACAGTGATCTCTCTCTTGCTTTATTTTGATAGTGGTTATTATCTAAGTCATTCATTTGGCATTGAAGTCTGGTTTTATAGAATTATTCCTATTGTTGACTATTATATTATTATTCATCTGAAAAAGCAACAGTGCACAGTGGATAGAGAACTAGCCTTAAAATTAGGAAGAACTTAGGTTAAGCTTTACTTCTGAAATATATTGCCTAGGTAACCCTAGGCAAGGTATATGGCTTCTCAATACTTATAAAAAAGGTACTGAACTGATTTATAGGGGGTGTCTCCTCACCTTGGAATTGTTCATGTCAACAAAGTCACATGCCTAATCCCTATTCCTATTTTGCTTAATCAAGTGGATTAATATGCCTATTAACTTTTTTTTCTGGGAAATGAGGATTAAGTAACTTGCCAAAGGTCACACAGCTAGTAAGTGTCAAGTGTCTGAGGTCAGATTTGAACTCAGGTCCTCCTGAATCCAGGGCTGGTGCTTTATCCACTGTACCACCTAGCTGTCCTTGAGTTATGCCTATTGTCAAGACTATGATAAATAGCTGCATGTGTAGCCCACTGCCCTAGTTCATCAGTGCAGATTTCTTGGACAGACACTAAAAATTGGTAATAAGCTTGTCTTAAAATTAGACAAAAGTATGTGGGGCTGAATTGACTTTGGGAAATTGTGGAGTATTTTTAATGACCCCCAAGTTTCTCCATTGTCATTTTAAATTTTTTTTGCCATATTCACCAATTTGATGTGTGTGAAGTGGAATCTCAGAATGACTTTAACTATAATTCCTACAATTAGTAGTCATTCTGAACATTCTTTCATATAGTTATAGATATCACGGGTTTCTTCCATTGAGTAATGTTTGTTCATATACATAATCTACTTATCAATTGGGGAAAAAATTAAAGGAGTGAGAAAAGTTCTTGTATGCACAAAAATATTTACGAGACCTTTTTATGATGGCAAACAAACTGGAAGTGAGACATGCCTATCAATTAAGAAAAGATGAAAGAAATTGCATTATATGAACATGAAGGAGTACAATTGTGATGTAAGAAATCAGGAAATTGGGGCAGCTAGGTGGCACAGTGGATAGAGGACTGGCCCTGGATTCAGGAGGACCTGAGTTCCTATCTGGCCACAGACCCTTGACACTTAGTAGCTGTGTGACCCTGGGCAAGTCACTTAACCCCAATTGCCTCACCAAAACAAAACAAACAAAAAAAGAAATCAGGAAATAGATGATGTCAAAGGGACATGTAAAATTTTGTATGAAATGATAAAGAAAGAAGGGAGCAGAACTAGAGGAAAATGAGTTGATTTACAGTATTTGCAATGCAAATTTGCAGTATAAATTCAAATTTATATAATAACATCAATAAATTGAAAATTTTGAAGAATTTTATAAACTGAAGAAGGAAAAGTATGGAAACAAAGGAACAATTTACACTATAACATCAATATCATAAAAATGGAAAGTTTTGAAGACTTTTATAAGCCAAAGAAGAATGAAAGGAACAGAACAAGGAGAACATTTTTTTTAAATTGTAAAAGTATTTTATTATTTTCCAGATACATGTAGAGGTAGTTTTCAACATTTGTTTTTATAAGATTTCTAGTTTCAATTTTTTCTCCCTCCCTTCCCTCCCCCTCTTCCCAAAACAGCAAGTAATCTTATATAGGTTATATATGTATAATCACATTAAACATATTTCTGCATTAGTCCTGCTGTGAAAGAAGAATCAGATCAAAAAGGAAAAACCTCAAAAAAGAAAAACAACAGCACCAAAAACAAAAGAAATAGTATGGTTCAATCTGCATCCATATTCCACAGTTCTTTTTTTTTTCTTCTGGATTTGGAGAAGATTTTCAATCATGAGTCCTTTGGAGCTATCTTGTACCATTGTATTGCTGAGAAGAATCAAGTCAATCACAGTTGATCAACACATAATGTTGATGATATTGTGTACAATTTTCTCCTGGTTATGCTCATCTCACTAATCATCAGTTCATGCAAGTCCTTCCAGGTTTCTCTGAAATCCACCTGTTCATCATTTCTTACAGCACAATAGTATTCCATTACATTCATATACTACAACTTGTTCAGCCATTTGCCAATTGATGGGCAACCCCTCAATTTCCAATTCCTTCCCACCACAAAAAGAGGAGCTATACATATTTTTGAACATGTGGGTCCTTTTTCCTTTTTTATGATTTCTTCGGGAAAAAAGACCCAAAAGTGGTATTGCTAGGTCAAAGGGTATGCACAACTTTATAGCCCTTTGGGTATAATTCCAAATTGCTCTCCAGAATGGTTAGATCAGTTCACAGCTCCACCAACATTGCATTAGTGTTCCAATTTTTCATAGCTTCTGCAACATTTATTATTTTTTTTGTCACATTAGCCAATCTGATAGGTGTGAGGTGGTACCTCAGAGTCATTTTAATTTACATTTCTCTGATCAATAGTCATTTAGAGCATTTTTTCATATGACAATAGATAGCTTTGATTTCTTCATCAGAAAACTGCCTGTCATATCCTTTGACCATTTCTCAGTTGGGGAATGACTTGGATTCTTATAAATTTGATTTAGTTCTTGACATATTTTAGAAATGAGGCCTTTTTCAGGACCACATGGTATAAAAATTGTTTCCAACTTTATGCCTCTCTGCTAATTTTGTATGCATTGCTTCTGTTTGTACAAAACCTTTTTCATTTGATGTAATCAAAATAATTCATTTTGCATTTCATAATATTCTCTATTTCTTGTTTGGTCATAAACTGTTCAGGGAGAACATTTTTTTTTACAAGAATGACATCATTGTAAAGACAAATAACTGAAAGATCTAAGATCTATGATCAATGCAATAAATAGCCATGATTCCAGAGGACTGATGATAAAACATAGTATCCACTTCCTGACAGAGAAGTGATGGATTTACACTATAGAATGAGAAATATTTTTTGAATACAATTGATGAGAGAATTTGTTTTGCTTGATTATACATATTTGCTTAAAAGGGATTTTCTTTTCTTGCTTGCTTTCTTTCTTTTCTTTCCTTCTTTTCTTTCCTTTCCTTCCTTCTCTCTCTCTCTCTCTCTCTCTCTCTCTCTCTCTCTCTCTCTCTCTCTCTCTCTCTCTCTAGTGGAGTGGGGGAGTGCAAAAAAAGAAAATTTATTTTTGTTAATAAAAAAGAATAAAACACTAAATAGAAATGTTGAATCCTGAAGGTTTGGAACATTTAAACTTTCAGAGGAGCTCAATGTGTTGTTAGTTTTATTTAATTCTTTCACAAGAAAGCTCTCATGGGAGCTAGCCAGGAAATATTTGTAATGCAACAAAATAATATATCAACAAAATTTTTAAAATGAAAAATATCACTGAAGAATCTTCCAGGCAAAAATTATATGTAGAGGATTTCATCAGAGATATACAGCCTCCTGGAAAAGGAAGGCCAAGTAAGTAGTAAGAGTGGGACATATACTTGAAATGAAATGATGGGTAGCTCACACATTTTCTTAGTATCTATATAATGTTATATAATATTAGTATCTATATATTGGCAAAATTATGAGGAGATATGTACAAGAATCCCCCAGGATGGGTGATGATGGATCGGTTGCCAACTGCATTACAAGAAGAAACATTTACATTGTTCAATAATAAATTAAAACACTGAAGTATTATTATTTATTATTATCAATACTATTATATTATATATAATTTAATTAATTATTATTTGTTGTCTTAACAGACTCAAGGCTGGTGTTTCTATGTAAATTATGATCCCCTTGAAAACTGATGCTGTTTTGTATCACCTTGCTATACCAAGAGAGGAAACAGGAGTGGGAGTTTAGTGAGTGCAGGTTCAATTGAATATACAGGAAATGGTTGTAAAGAGCAGAATAATACCAAGCCAAGAGAGAAGTGCTGAAAAGATCTAAACTTCAAACAAGCTAGGAAAATCCAACATTTATATCTAGCAACATGTACTCCCATATTGTGTCTAAAAATTTTCTTTTCTAATCATGTAAAATCCATTGCATTTAGCCCTACTAAATTTCATCTTATAAAATTTGTTTTAAATTTATTGATTGGCAAGATCTTTTTTGATTCTTTCATCTATCATCCAATGTATTAAGTATTTTCAATTTAATTTTTAGAATGGTAAAAAGTATGCCATCTATGCAATTATTGAAGTCATTGATAAGATTTTAAATTGCACAGGACCAAGGACAGATCCTTGAAGCACTCCACTAGACCAGGGCTTCTTAAACTTTTTCCACTTGTGACTCCTTTTTGCCCAAGAAATTTTTATGCACAGTTTTTCTACACTGGGTATATAGGTATATAAAAAAGGTATATATAACCTTTTACCATTTCCAAATTTTTCCTGATCCCTATATTGTTATTCAATAGCATATGGTGTCATGACCCACAGTTTAAGAAGCTTTGCACTAGACATCTTTCTCCTTATATTGACCCCCAAAGTGACTCTTCTTTGTTTCTTGTTGTTTGATTAGTACCAGACCCACCTAACTTTAATATTTTCAGCATATTCCTCTACCTTTTCTTCAATAATAGCATGAGAAATCAATTGACTTGTTGCAACCTGGGTAAAATGTATCAGGAGCATTTCTTTGCTCTATCATCGACTACCACTGTTAAAAATATGTAAATGATCTTATTTTGTTATGGATTCTTCCTTATAAAGGCATACTTGTTTTTTGTGATTAATTTCTTGATGATGAGTTATCAGTGTCATGAAATATAATGAATATATTCCTAAAAGATTAAATTAGGAGGGGCAGCTAGGTAGCACAGTGGATAAAACATTGGCCCTATATTCAGGAGGACCTGAGTTCAAATCTGGCCTCAGATGCTTGACACTTACTAGCTGTGTGACCCTGGGCAAGTCACTTAACCCTCATTGCCCTGCAAAAAAAAGATTAAATTAGAGTTTAAATATTTGAAATTAATTAAAAAGGAATACATATCCCTCTGCTACTGTTCAACAAAAATTGGTGTTCAGATATAGATGTTGCAATATTTGTTTTCTATACTGGAAAGCAAAAATTTTTTATTTAGGTAACTACTTATATTTCATCAACTTCAATTATTTATCTATTTTAGTAGACGTCTCAGTAATATCATCAAAGGGCAGTAAATAAAAGAATACATTTGAATTTCATATGTATATATCCATTTTATTTTTATTTCAGAAAAAAGGAATGCTTAAAATGTTTGTAGTATACTAAAGATAATCCCCTTCCATACATAATGCATTAATTTATTTTCATATTTTACTATTTGTTTTTTCTTTTATTTTACAATCAATAAATAGTTAAGCTTTCTTAATATCTAAACATAATGACAGTTATTATAAAAGTAAAGAATCATGATTAGGGAAAGAAATTATTGTCCTTTATAATAGTTTTGCAACCAAGGTACCAATTAGCTGAATTGTTAATACCCATTCCCTGGTTACAGCTATTTTGGACAGCTAATTACAAAAACAATGTAAAACTTACAAAGATTTTAAATTATATTCTATATTTCAAGTATTATGGTTCATTATAGAAACTGAGGCTCAGAGTGATAAAGTGTCTTGCCTCAGGCTTTTAAGACTTTTTAAGGCTTTCAGTCCATAATTCTTTCTACTATAATAGGCTGTCTATGTGGAGAGGTGAATTCATTGTGAATCCTCATTTCTTGGAAACAATATTTGTTTCTCAATAGGGATTTGGTTTTTGTTTTTCTTTGACCTCAGATACGATACTTGCAATTCTTCTCTCCCACCATGTGTATTCATTCTTATTATTCCAAATTATCTTGGCTTCTTAGTCTTCAAGAGAGTATCAGTGATTTATTTTTAGAATTTTATTTTCACAAATTACATGTAAAAAACAAATTTTAACATTGATTTGTAAAACTTTGATCTCCACATTATTTTCTTGGCTCCCTCCCCACACCTTTAAGAATTACAGCAATTTGGGGCAGCTAGGTGGCACAGTGGATAGAGCATTGGCCCTGGATTCAGGAGGACCTGTTCAAGTCCTGCCTCAGGCACTTAACAATTACTAGCTGTGTGACCCTAGGCAAGTCACTTAATCCCAATTGGCTCACACACAAAAAAGAATTACAGCAATTCAACATGTTATACATGTGTACTCATGCAAAACATCTCCTCATTACACAGACAAAAATAAAACTTTAGAGAAAGAACTAACAAAAAAAAATTATGCTTCAATCTGTATTCAAATACCATCAGTTCTTTCTCCATAGATGGATTGCATTTTTCATAAGTCCTTCAGAGTTGTCTTGGATAATTGCATTACTGAAAAATAACTAAGTCATTTGCAGCAGATCATCTAACAATGTTGCTGTTATTTTGTATACAAAACATTTCACTTTGCATCAGCTTGTGTATGTCTTTCCAGGTTTTTCTGATAGCATCCTGCTTATCATTTCTTATATCACAGTAGTGTTCCAACATAATTTCATTCCACAGTTTGTTTAGCCATTCTCCAAATGATGGGCATCAGCCCAATTTCAAATTCAAACTTTAAAAAGAAAATCTCTTCTAGGATATCAACCCAGTAGTGCTATTACTAGGTCAAAGAGTATGCATGGTTTTATAGCCCTTAAGCCAGAGCTCCAAATTGCTCTACAGAATATTTGAATCAGTTTACCAAGAGTGTATTAATGTCTCATTTTCCCCATTTCCCATACAACATTTGTCACTTTCCTCTGCTGTTCCACTGTCCAATCCAGTAGGTATAAAACAGTACAAAGTAATGTTTTGACCTGAATCCCTCCAATCAATAGTGAGTTAGAAAATTTTTTTTATATGGCTATAGGTGGCCTTGATTATTTCATCTGAAAATTTCATGTCTTTTGATCATATATCAGTTGGGGATGGTTACCATTTTAAGAAAATTGACTCAGTTCCCTATGTGTTTGAGAACTGAGGCCTATCAGACAAACTTGCTCTAAATTTTTTCACAGTTACTGTTGCTAACTGTATTTCCCTCCATCCTATTCCTTCCCCTTAATATATAGTCTATTTCTATCTTGTTTTGCCCTATCTCTTCTCAAAAGTGTTTTGCTTCTAACTGACCCCTCCCCCAATCTGCCCTCCTTTCTTTCACCCCTCCCTTTTATTCCCTTTCCCTCCTATTTTCCTGCAGGGTGAGATAGATTGTTATAACCAATTGGGTGTGTATGTTATACTCTCTTTGAGCCAATTCTGATGAATGTAAGGCTCACTCACTCCTCAGCATCTCCTTTATCTTCCCTTCCACTCCATAACCTTTTTCTTGCTTCTTTTATGTGAGATACTTTACCCCATTCCACCTCTCCCCTTCTCTTTCTCCCAGTGCATTCCTCTCATACCTTACACACATGTAACTTCTGTCTAAATATACTCCATTCAGTTGCCCTAATAATGAGAAAATTCTTATGAGTTACAAGTATCATCTTTTTTTTTCTAGGAATGGAAGCAGTTTAACCTTTTAATATTCCATATAATTTATTTTTCTTGTTTACCTTCTTATGTTTCTCTAGGGTCTTGTATTTGAAAGTTAAATTTTCAATTCATTTTAGGTCTTTTCATCAAGAATTCCTGAAAGTCCTCTCTTTCAATGAATTCTCATTTTCCCCCTGAAAGATTATACTCAGTTTTGCTGAGTAGGTGATGCTTGGTTGTAATCCCAGTTCTTTGCCCTATTGAATATCATATTCCAAGCCCTGGTCTTTTAATGTAGAAGTTGTTAGATCTTGTGTTATCCTGACTGTGGCTCCACAATACTTGAATTGTTTCTTTCTGGCTGGTTGCATTATTTTCTCCTTGCCCTGGGATCTCTGGAATTTGGCTATAATATTCCTGGAAGTTGTCATTTTGGGATCTCTTTCAGGAGGTGATTGGTGTATTCTTTCAATTTCTATTTTACCTTCTGCTTATAGAATATCAGGGAAATTTTCCCTGATAATTTCTTGGAAGATTATGTCTAGGCTCTTTTTTTTAATCATCACTTTTAGGTAGTCCAATGATTTTCAAATGATCTTTCCTGGATCTATTTTCCAGGTCAGTTATTTTTCCAAGGAGATATCATGTTGCCCTCTATTTTTTCATTCTTTTGGTTTTGCTTTATTGTTTCTTGATTTCCCATAAAGTCATTAGCTTCCATTTGCTTAATACTAATTCTTAAGCAATTATTTTCTTCATAGAGCTTTTGTAACCCCTTTTCCATTTCGCTTTTCAAGCTGCTGACTTTTTTTCCCCATGACTTTCCTGCATCACTCTCATTTCTCTTTCCATTTTTTCCTCTACCTCTCTTACCTTATCTTCAAAGTCCTTTGTGAGCACTTCTATGGCCTGAGAGCAATTCATATTTTTCTTGGAAGCTTTGAATGTAGGAACTTTGACTTTCTTATCTTCTTCTGAGTGTGTATTTTGATTTTCCTTGTCATCAAAGAAACTTTATAGGGTCAGCATATTTTTCTGTCTTTTCATTATGCTGGCCTATTTCTTGACTTTTAAATCCCTAAAGTGGGACACTACTTCCAGGGTGCACTGTTCCAAGCTTCAGGGGGACCCAGGTGGTATGATTTAAGAAGAGGCAGGTTTACTACTCTCCTGTTCTGTGCTGTGGTATGAAAGGCCTGTTTGCCCTCTGACCTGGAAGAGAATGCAGTTCCACTATGACTGCAGGCTCTAGCATGCCTGAGCCCCACCTGGGCCACCAGCCAAGACTGTGACCTGTATCAGAGCCTGGGAAAAACAACAGAATCCCACCTCAGCATCAGCAGAGACCCCTGTAATCTGCCCCTGGCCAACTATTTGATCATCTCACCATTCATGGGCTGAGTTTCAGAAGTAGCTGAAGCTGACACTGAGGCTCCTCTGCGGCACAGGCTGCCCAGGGCTGGATATGTACAGCATGGCTGTGCTCCACTCTCCCCTGTATAAAAGGTCTTTCCTGCCAACCCTCCAAGACATCTTTGGTGGGAAAATGATCTCACCCCATTCTTTTGTGGGTTCTGCTGCTCCAGGAATTTTCTTATGGCATTATCTGAAGGAATTTGTAGGGATTTGGGGGAGTGCTCAAAAAGTCATTGCCTTTTCTCTCTCTGACATCTTGGCTCTGCCCCTTTCACCAATCATTCTTTTTTTTTTTTTTTTTTTGGTGGGACAATGAGGATTAATTGACTTGCCCAGGGTCACACAGCTAGTAAGTGTCAAGTGTCTGAGGCCACATTTCAACTCAGGGTCTCCTAAATCCAAGGTGGATGCTTTATTCACTGTGCCACCTAACTGCCCCTCCAGTCATTCTTTATGTGTTTAAATACCAATAAGTTAAAAGCAGAAATACTAAACATATCCATTTAGATCACAGTGCAATAAAATACATTCAATAATGGAAAATGGAAAGAGATTAAAAATCAATTGGAAATTAAATAATTCTAAAAAATAAGTGAGTCAACAGTTCATAGAAACAATAGATAATTTCATTAAAGTAAATCACAGCAATGAGGCAATATATAAAGATTTATGAAATGCAGCCAAGGGGGCAGCTAGGTGGCTCAGTGGATAGAGCACCGGCCCTGGATTCAGGAGTACCTGAGTTCAAATCCGGCCTCAGACACTTAACACTTACTAGCTGTGTGACCTTGGGCAAGTCACTTAACCCCAATTGCCTCACTAAAAAAAAAAAAAAAGAAAAAAAGAAATGCAGCCAAAGTAGTACTTAGGGGAAAAATTTATATCTCTAATTGCTTATATCAATAAACTAGAGAAAAAGGAAAACATTGAATTTGTCATGCAAGTTAAAAAAATCATCTAGAAAATCAATAAATTAAACCCCCCTAATTAAATGCCAATTTGTAAATTGTGAAAATCAAAGGAGAGATTAATAAAATTGAAAGTAAGAAAACCATTGAACTAATAAATAAATGCTGATAAATAGAAGCTGTTTTTGTAAAACCCCCAATAAAATAAAGTATTGGTTATTTTTATTTAAAATACAAGAAAATCAAATGACTAATATAAAAAATGAAAGGGCCAAACTCACCACCAACAAAAAGAAAATTAAGACAATTATTAGAAGCTATTTTGTACCATTATATGCCAATAAATTTGACAATTAAAATTAAATGGATAAATACCAACAAAATATAAATTACCGAGGCAGCTAGGTGGCGCAGTGGATAAAGCACTGGCCCTGGATTCAGGAGTACCTGAGTTCAAATCCGGCCTCAGACACTTGACACTTACTAGCTGTGTGACCCTGGGCAAGTCACTTAACCCCCATTGCCCTGCAAAAAAACCAAACCAAAACAAAACAAAAATATAAATTACCTGATTAAGAGAAGAAATGATACTTAAATAATCCAATCTTAGAAAAAGATATTGAACAATCATCAATGTACTTCTTAAGAAAAAGTCTTCAGGACCATATGGATTCACAAGTGAATTCTACTGAATATTTAAAGAAAAATTAATCCCAATAATACATAAACCATTTAGGAAAATAGGTGAAGAAGTCCTATCAAATTCGTTTTGTAGCATGAATATGGTACAGACAAACCAGGAAGAGATAAAGTAGAGAAATCATATGATAGACCAATTTCCTTTATGAATATTGATGTAAAAATTTTAAATAAAATACGAGCAGGGCTGCTAGGTGGTGCAGTGGATAAAGCACCGGCCCTGGAGTCAGGAGGACCTGAGTTCAAATCTGACTTCAAACATTTGACATTTACTGGCTGTGTGACTGTGGGCAAGTCACTTAACCCCAGTTGCCTCACCAAAAAAAAAAAATACTAGCAAAGAGATTAGAGCAATATATCACAATGATCATACACTATGACCAGGTGGGATTTATACCAGGGCTGGTTCATTATTAGGAAAACTACAAGCATAATTGACCATATCAATAAAAAACAACAGAAATCACATGATTATCTCAATAGATGCAGAAAAAGCCTTTAAAAAAACATAGCACCCATTCATGCTAAAACATTAGATATCATACGAATAAATGGAACTTACCTTAAAATGAAAAGTAATATTTATCTTAAACCATCAGTGAGCATTATCTTTAATGGGTAAAAGCTAGAAGCCTCCCCAATACAATTGTGGGTGAAGCAAGGATGCCCATTAGCACCTCTACTATTTAATATTGTACTAGAAATGTTAGCAATAACAATAAGAGATGAAAGAGAAATTAAAGAAATTAGAATAGGCAATGAAAAAACAAATGATATGATGTTATGCTTAGAAAATCTTAGAGAATCAACCAAAAGACTACTTGAAAGTATTAACAATTTTAGCAAAGTTGCAGGATACAAAATTACCACATAAATTACCAGAATTTCTATATATTACCAAAAATGTCCAGCAGCAAGAGAAAGAGGAATTCCACTTAAAAGAAATTTCAACAATATAAAATACTTGGGAAAGTACCTGCCAAAATAAAATCAGGAACTGTATCACAACACAACTATAAAACACATTTCACATAAGTAAAGTCAGATCTAAGCAATTGGACATATATTTATTGCTCATGGAAAGGCTGAGTCAATATGATAAAAATGTCAATTCTATCTAAATTAATCCATTTACTTAGTGTCATACTAATCAAACTTTCAAAAATTTTAGATAGATCTAGAGAACTAAAAACTAAATCCATCTGGAAGAACAAAATCTCAAGGATATCATTGGAATCAATAAAAATTAAAACATGAAAGAAGGTTGTCTAGCCATACCAGATCTCAAAATGTATTATAAACTGTAATTATCAAAACAATCTGTTACTGGCTAAGAAAGGGAGTGGTAGATTAGTGGAATACTATAGGTACAAATTATGCTATAGTAAATGACTACAGTAATCTAGTTTATGATAAACCCAAAGATCTAAGCTTTTGGAATAAAAACATATTAATTGACAAAAACTGTTGGGAAAACTGGAAAACAGTATGACAAATAGACCAACATCTCACACCGCCTACTAAAATAAGGTCGAAATTGGTACATGATTTACACATAAAGTGTGATACCATAAGGAAATTAAGAGAACATAGAATAGTTTATCTGTCAGATGTATGGATAGGGGAATAATTTAGGACCAAAGAAGATATAGAGAGCATTATGAAATGTAAAAAAGATAATTTTGGTTATATAAAATTTAAAGAATTTTGCACAAACAAAACCAATGCAACCAAAATTGAAAGAAGAAAACTGGGAGACAATTTTTGCAACAAATATTTCTGATTAATGCATTGTTTCTCAAATATATAGAGAACTGAGTCAAATTTATAAAAATGCAATTCATTCCCCAATTGATAAGTGGTCAAAATGTATGAACAGGCAGTTTTCAGACAAAGAAATCAAAGCTATCTATAGTCATATAAAAGATGCGCTAAATCACCAGTGATCAGAGAAATGCAAATTAAAAAATTCTGAGGTTCCACTTCACACTAACACAGCTAATATGACAAAAATAGGAAAATATTCAATGTTGGAAGGGATGTGGGTTAAACTGGGATGCTAATTCACTTTTGGTGAAGTTGTGAACTTACCCACCCATTTTGGAGAACAATTTGGAACTATGCACAAAGGGCTATAGAATTTTGCATACACTTTGACCCAGAAATTCCACTTCTAGGTTTATATCTCAAAGACATCCCAAAAAAGAGGGAAAGATCTATTTGTACAAAAATATTTATAGTAGCTTTTTTTTTGTGGTGGCTAAGAATTGGAAACCAAAGAGAGGCCTATCAATTGGGGAATATCTAAACAAGCTGTGGTCTATGACTGTAATGGAATATTTGATCATATTTTATACTACTCTCTTTCATGAATTTTATGTTCATCCAAATTGGACTATCAGCTCTTCTGAGTACTTTACTCCACCTACTACCTTTCTATATTTACGAAATCTGTGCTTCATTTGGAAATGTATTTTTTTCCTTAGCCATACTTTTCAAATTTCTCATCTTCCTTCAAATTTCAATTCAGGTGGCCTTCATCCATGAAGCCTAATTACCCCAGTTGCTAATAATCTCTGTCTCCTCAGAGCCCTAGACATTTTCATGATTTTCTCTTGTTATGTCACTTTCTGCCCTACTACCTACGCACACTCTGGTACATACCTCTTGTGACAACACTCTTGAAAAGTCAACCTGCTCAGCTTTGGAACTCCTACCTAAAGGCTGTATGATTCTCATTGGTGAAAATGCTTTCTATTTAGGCAGCCCCAGATACGACCATTCTTTGCTCTGGCCTTCTATCTTTCCATTGCTGCTACCTCAGTGAACACTGATTTCAATTTAAAGTCCTTTGGATGTGATGAGTAATACTGCACATAAATAGAATTTCCCTGATCCTTCTTAGATATATTTTGTCCTTGTTGATGAGCACATTATATTCATTTATTAAATTATGATGAAGCAAGCTAAACATGACATACCCTTTGACCCAGTAATACCACTGCTAGGGCTGTATCCCAAAGAGACCATAAAAAAAGGGAAAAGACCCACATGTACAAAAATATTTATAGTAGCTCTCTTTGTGGTAGCAAAGAATTGGAAATTGAGGGAATGCCCATCAATTGGGGAATGGCTGAACAAGTTATGATATATGAATGTAATGGAATACTATTGTGCTATAAGAAATGATGAACAAGTAGATTTCAGAAAAAATCTGGAAAGACTTAAATCTAGACTGATACTGAGTGAAGTGAACAGAACTAGGAGAACATTTTACATAATAAAAACAACATTGTGTGGCAATCAGATGTGATAGACTTAGTTCATATTGGCAGTACAATCAAAGGACTCATAATGGAAAATGTTTTCCACATCCAGAAAAAGAACTGTGTTATCTGAATGCAGTTTGAACCATAGTATTTTCACTTAATTTTTTTTCTTTCTTGAGGTTTTTCCCTTTTGTTCTGATTCTTCTTTCACAACATGACTAATGTAGAAATATATTTAATGTAATTATATATATATATATATATATATATATATATATATATATATATATATATATATATATATATAACCTATATCAGATTGATTGCCATTTCAGGGAGGGGGAAGGGAAGAGAGGGAGGGAGAAAATTTTGGAAATCAAAATCTTATAAAAACAAATGTTGAAAACTCTTTACATGCAATTGGAAAAAAATAAAATACTATTAAGGTTAAAAAAAAAAAAGAAAGCTAAACGCTATTCTCTTAGCCAACTATTTTAGGATCTTGATTGCTCTCCTGAAGTCTTCAGAATGCTCTTCCGAAATATTAGTAAAAATCACTATTTATTTTTAACTCCTTCAGTTTTTCTCCTGTGACTACAATGTCCTTAGAAATTTTTGCATTCAATATCTCTCTGATGATTCAATTCCCACATGAATTGGTAGAAATAGGTAGCTGTCATTAGATTATATCACTATCAAGTAGATTTTTGTATCATTTTATACACAGCAAATTTATTTGGTAGACAGAAAAGGAGAAGAACATTTGAATGGGTTGAAAAATATTACCAATGAGGAATAGTTCAGAACATTTGAAAGATGTCATCAGAGAAATATGTATAAATAGAAATAAAAGTGGACTTATCATGTGGTGACACCAGAGAAAATTAAAAAAATCCAGGTACTTCATAGGTATTCATACATTATCAAGAGAGCTAGAGAAAGGTGCCAACATTCACTGGGTGGACCCCTTGTGGAAACTTAATGGAAGACATTGATGTGAGAAAACTGGTCTTTTGTACTTTTACCAGACAAAAGGAAGGGAAGGGCATTACAAAGAACTGGGAGGGAATTACAAAGCAAGAAGAAAAGTAAAATAAACTGGGTCCAGATAACTAAGAGTGGGTCTTTGATAATTGGATATCAGTAGAGTATGCAGCATGCATCCAGATCATGCACATCATCTTACAGACCTTAGCATTGCTTCATCAGCATACTGGGACCATGCCCTACCACACCTCATTCCTGAGATGAGAGAGACCTGTTTTCCCCTTTGACTAAGGGGTTTGAATTTTTTGGATTTCTTGAGGTTCTACTATAGATATAGTAACATTATTATTAGATCATAGAGTATGCCCAATTTAATTGCTTTTTAGTCATAGGTACAAATTGCTTTCCAGAATGTCTAGACCAGTTTAAAGTTCTGCCTATCACATATCAATATATCTATTTCTCCAGAGTTCCTTCAACACTTGTCATTTTGGGGGGTCCATGTTGCTAGTTGGATGGGCTTTAGATAATACATCATGTTAATTTGTATTTTTCTAATTATTAGTGATTTTTAGAACATTTTTATATGGGTATTGATCATTTGGATTTCTTCCTCTGACAAATATCTATTCTTATCCTTTGAGCATTTGTCAATTGGGGAATGGCTCTTATCCTTATACATTTGAATCATATATCTTAGAAATGAAACACTTATCAGAGCAACTTGCCACAAAGTTTCTCCCCCCCCACCAATTTTCTGCTTCTCTTTTATTTTCTGCTATATTACTTCTATATGTGTAAATCATATTGATTTTATGTAATCAAAATTGCCTGTTTTATCTCCTATAAATATCTTTCTCTTGTTTAGTCATAAAATCTTGCCCAAGTCATAGATCTGACAGGTAAATTCTTCTAAGTTCCTTTGTTTATGGCATCACGCTTTATTTTTAAATCATGTGCCCATTTGGAGCTTTTCTTGTATGGGACAGGTTGGTCTATACCTAATTTTGACCAGATCATTTATGAGAAAATAATTATTATTAATAAATTTCTTGGGGGGACTCACATTAGTTTAAGTGGCTCTCTCCCCTCAATCCAGAAACTTCACATTTTAAGGAAGTTTTAATCTTGTTCAGGGCCAGCTCAAGGGTATAAAAGAAATGGAGATTGATTCTTTTATTTGGCCAAATTGAGCTGATGGAATTAAACCACACCTGGATTTGCCTTTGCCCTTGAGGGATGGTCTTTTGCATACTTCCCCATTAAGTCATCATAGAGCTCATTTTAATTTGGAACACCCTCAGGTCATGTCAACCAATGGAATTGAATGATGTTGACTGATTAGCTTTGATCAATGTATAATAACCTGCCTCTATCAAAAGAAGATAAAACCTTGACCACCTGAGGGTCTCCATCTTGACTCATTCTCTGGCTCTTGGTTCAGAATGCTGTTGCTTGGCAATGTAGATATTGTAGGGCTTCTGTACTCTCCTTGAGACCATGTGCTGTCTCACAGAGATAGCCTGGGTCTTCTGGGGCTTTTCTACTTGTGCTGACTGGAACTCAGTCAATTCCTTACTGGTATATATGATATTAATTCATAATAAATCATTACTATCAAAATGGGTACAATAGCCATCAATATAAATACTAGCAATAATTTGAAAAAAGCAGTTTAGCAACAATAATTTTTTTTTTTGGTGAGGCAATTGGGGTTAAGTGACCTGCCCAGGGTCACACAGCTAGTAATTGTTAAGTGTCTGAGACCAGGTTTGAACTTATGTCCTCCTGAATCCAGGGCCCCACTGTGCCACCTAGCTGCCCCTTTAGCAACAATAATTTTAAGACACAGTATCATTCCATATATATTTAAACTTGCCAACTTACATATAATTGGCCTACTCATGGGTAGACAAAAAATGGTCTCTAAGTGTAGTGAACAATTTCAAACCTTTCAAAATTAATGAAAGGTAATGTACCTGGAAAGTGAAAGTGAAAATATGGTTAATATGATTCAATAAGGTATTCATTTTATATATAATATATAACATATATTATATATACATCTATATATTATGTATACACTAGAAATAAAATATTTCCTAGGTGTGTGGATGTATAAAGAAATAATAACTGGGGGATCAGGAAAAACTTTTTGGATGAGATGACATTTGACATGAGCCTTGGAAATAACTTGGCATTCCAAAAAGGCAGATGAGGTTGAGGAAGGATAACATTCCAGATAGAAAAATAGCTTTTTCTTTTTTTTAAATTAAAAAAGTATTTTATTTCCTAGTTACATGTATAGTTTTCAACATTTGTTTTTTTTGTTTTTTTGTTTTTTTTAAGGCAATGGGGGTTAAGTGACTTGCCCAGGGTCACACAGCTAGTGTCAAGTGTCTGAGGCCGCATTTGAACTCAGGTACTCCTGACTCCAGGGCTGGTGCTTTAACCAGTGCGCCATCTAGCTGCCCCACAACATTTGTTTTTATAAGATTGAGTTCCAATTTTTTCTCCTTCCCTCCCTTCCCTCCCTCCTCTCCAAGACAGAAAACAATCTAATATATATGCAATCACATTGAACATATTTCTGCATTAGCCAAGTAGTGAAAGAAGAATCAGAGCAAAAGGGAAAAAAACCTCAAAAAAGAAAAAAAAAACCAAAACATGAAAAAATACGGTTCGGTCTGCATTCAGATTCCACAGTTCTTTTTTCTGCAAGTAGAGAGCATTCTCCATCAGGAGTGCTTTGGAATTATCTTGCTGAGAAGAGCTAAGTCTATCACAGTTGATCATCTTATTGGACAATGTTGTTGTTATTTGTTTTGAATTGCTGTTATTGTGTACAATGGAGAAACAGGCTTTTCAAAGGCAGAAAGGCAGGAAATGGAATGAGATTCTCACAGTTCCTCAGACTTGGGCAACAGAGAATAAACAAAACAGTCAACTCAGAGGGTATTTTTAAAATATTTGAGCTTTGAACACTTGAGCCAATGTACACCTATCAGCAAATAGTCATGTATCTGAACATGAAACACAATATAGATAAAACTAGAATTTACTTTCAGGTAAATATAAGCAGTTGTATCCATAAGTTACAGTTCACAGATCTGTGTTCATATCCTAAAATATCAATTTAACTACAAAGCTGAGTTATTGGCTGATATAAGGAATCAAATCATTTAAAATAGGTATCAGGCTTGAAGTATCACTCTTCAACATACAGTCTAGTTTGGACTCTAAAAGGTAAACTATCTGACATTGTCAGATTTATGTCAGAGAAAGGTTTATTATGGTTTGGAATACTATGAAAACCTGCATGCCTCCAAGAGGAGAAAACTTGTTTATCCATTTTAACAGAATAAGATTAACAAAGGGTTGGATTTTAAAAATATTTATTGTTGAAATATTATCTCTGTGTGGTGACTACTGCATACAATGGGAACCAATGTGAACATATGTTTATAGAGTATCTTTCCTTCCATTGTGGAAGATGATGTAACTTTCTTAAGGTTACAGAATGAATCAGTGTCAGAGCCAGAAATAGAACCTGATGGAACTGAATAGATGCTCAAGTTGTGGATTTTTTTTTTAAGACTACCAATTGTAGTAAATGTAGCTTTGCAACCATCTGTTTGGGGGCAGTTAGTCTGAAGTAGAGCTAATTAAGGGAAAGTGATTTGTTACCTTAAGGGCTGCTGACATATCACAGGAACCTTGGAGGGGGTGGGAAGTAAAAGAGCTCTTAAAAATTGATGTGCTTTTTTGTTATAGCTGTCTCATTCAGTTTCTTTTGGGTGTGGAAACAGGATCTCTGCTTATTCTCAAAATGGAAGCCTTCCTCTCCCAAAGGGAGTGCCTCAAATTTGGCAGGAAAAGAAAACAATTTGAAGATCAATTAGTGTACCATCCTATTTAGATACACATTTTTTATGTGCTAATTTCTTTTACCCATATTCATGCACTTGTTCATTCATCCACTAAATAAACATTCGAGTTCCTCTGTATCCATGTGTTTTGTATTTGTGTCTTTTATTTTCTTGGGGCTAGAGTAGGTACAAAAATATAGGAGACCTATTCTCTCCTCCTAAAGGTATTTATAATTCATCTGAAGTGCAAAACATTTCTACATGAAATATAAATTATTAAGAAATGTAGGAGAAAGTGCAAGAGAATATGGCACACCTTGTAACCATGATTATGGTGGAGATAGGAAATAGAAGACATTTGAGTGGAGCTAGGGATAACATCTTTTTTGAATCTTGGGCTTGGGTTTGAAGGAACTGATATATGCAAATTGGAGATTGTAAGAGGAGACTAAAGGCATAGAAGGGGTAATAAAATGTGTTTTATGGAATTATTTGGCTTCTCTGGAAGGATCTCTCTCATTCTTTCATCAGGAATCTTTGAAACTCCAGTAAAACCTATAAATGAAAAATAAAAGAAAATTACTCATCTGGTAGGGTAAATGTGAGAAAGACAGGTAATTCACACTGCATAATCCCTATCTCTTTTCATCATTTTTCAGTTTTTCAAACCTTTCGAGCAGTCTTATTGGAAATCTCTAGATTATATTTCCATACATGAAGAACACTGTGTATGAAAAAAAATTCTTTTTTCTTCCCTCCCCTTTTGTTCCTCTTTTTCTCCCTCCCTTCCTCCCTCCTTTCCTTCCTTCTTTTCTCCCTCCCTTCATCCCTCCCTCCCTCCATCCCTCATTCCTTCCTTCCTTCCCTTCCTTCCTTCCTTGACTTGTATTTCATCTAAACATAGTTAAATAATACATTTGCCTCTTCCTTGTAGAACCTCATGAGGGTTCTGACAGAAATTCCATTATACCATCTACTTTTTATTCAGAAAATAAACACATCTCCCTAAAGTTTTATTTGATTTTTTTGGTGGTGTTGGTGTATGCTTAGAGAATTAAAAATAAAATCTAGGAGCTTTAAAAACATGATGCATATATACTTATGTACATGTATATGTATGTGTACATACACATACAATACATACCATCACCTTAAAATTTTATCTCCCTTTTATGTGTTGTGTTCTATTAGAATGTGTGTGTGTATATATATATACATATATATACATACATATACATACATATATATACATATATACACATATATATATATACACATATATACACACACACACACACACACATATATATATATATATATATATATTTGTTTATATTGTGTTTCAAGATTTAGCATAGTTCCTGGAACATAATAAGTGCTTAATTGTTGAAGGAACTTATTTTTGAGTGTGGATACAGTGTTTTTGGTAAACAAAGAACAGCAGCATGAAACTTAGCAACTATTTCATCATAGGCATTGGAATCCTTTTTCATAAAATGTTCAAAACACATTTTGGGAAAAGCTTATAAGATTTGCTCTTTTTCTGAATCTTAAAAAATTCCAACAGTAGGTTCATGTCAAAGTGACATGTATGTTGAAGAGAACTATCTGGAATTATATTTTGCAATCTGTTTCTGGAGATAGTAGTGATAATAACACTAGTAACAAAACCTGATATGCATATAAAGGTACAAAAGGTCATATATATAAAGCAATATTATTCCCATTTTACAAATGAGGAAACTGAGGTTAAATGAGTTGCCCAAGATCACTTTTTAATGAATTTTGAAGTCAGGATCATGACGCAAGCCTCTTTTATCTACAATCCTAGCACTCATTTTGCTACATCATAACTGGCCTGATAATGAAGTGAGGATATTTGCTAAGTGATCCAGATTGAAGAGTAGGGGACAATGGACATTGTTTCATCTCATAGTATTGCTAGTCTTACGTCAGTGATATCATAATAAAAATAATGACTTTAGTGAGAATTTGTCTTATACATTATGATTTGCAAAGTACCTTGCATTCATTATTGTACTTGACCAGCAAGTGCTTTTGTCATTTCTGTTATAATATGAACAAAAATTTACCTTTATCCAACTGGTTGTCTGTTCCCTAGTCATGTCCTTTCCTCCTGTCTGTTACTCCCTCTTTTTGGTATTGCTCTTTCTCTAGAACATTCTTCATCCCTCTCCCTTTCCCCCACCACATATGGAAACTTTGTATTTGGAATATGATAAGCCAGACACTTCTCATTTCCTGTGTGGTGGCTCCCTGACTATGACCTAAAATGTGGCAAACCAAATAGACACAATTGAGGGGGACACTTCTTTTCCCTAGTAAATCCCAGAGGAACTCTGATTCTGGCACTTTGAGGATATGCTTCCCCATCCTCAGCTACCAGGAGCTACCATGAGTTACATGCTGGAAATTCCATTACTCTTAGGGTCACCCTTGAGGTTCCCTGAAGCAAAGATTAGGAAGTCCATACAATCATGGACTTTCCTCTTCCTATCAGGGCCTTGGAGACCATGTTCCACACTTTCTGCCTATGTCTTTTTTTGTATACTTTCCTTGACTCTTGACAATACTTGCTTTGGAGGTATTAGTCCTGACCTCCAGGTGAATGAGTCAATTGGATACCCTATTTTAAAGATGTAAAGCTTCACCTCATTGTATTGTAGCCTGCTATGCTACTCTCTACCTCACTCTTGTTGTCATGCTTCCTTTTTGTCTGTGGCTTTTGCTTTTGGGTCTTTCCTCAAAAAAAAAGCCTATTGCTTTTAGCAATAACTGGATTATCTAATTCTCCTGCAAAGTCCCTTTATCCTCAGCTATAGACTCAGAGAGGTTAATTGATTCACTCACAGTCACACTAATAAACTCAGGTAATTTTTTTTAATATGAATTTATTTATTGAGAATTTTCCCCAAGTTATATGTAAAAATAAATTTTCACATTGATTTTTTCAAAACTTTGCATTCTAAATTGTTTTCCTCCCTCCCCAGCCTTCCCTAAGAACTCAAGCAATTCTATATAAGTTATACATGTGCAGTCATGTAAAACATCTCTACCTTAGTCAGGTTGTGTGAGAAAACAGACAAAATAGCTTTAGAAAGAGGAACTAACAAAAAAATTTTACTTCAATCTGTATTCAGATGCCATCAGTTCTTCCTCTGTAGACAGACTGCATTTTTCATAAGTCCTTCTGATAGCATCCAACACAGGTAATTTTGAATACAAATTTGGGATGATATTTATTCTGCTAGAAAGACTTTCAAGGTTCATTAGGAAAGATTATTCAGGGATCATGTGAGGGCAGGAAGGTAGTAAGTCTCAACTTCCCTTTCAGACAGGATCACAGCTCATGAATTGAAAGAGATCTTAGAGACTATCTATTCTTACTCTCATTTCATATGTGAATAATCTGAGATCCAGGGAAATTAAGTAACTTGTCCAATATCATATAGAAAGTGCTTGAGGCAGGATTCAAATGCAGGTTCTCTGACTCTAGAGCCAGTGAGTAATCTTACCAATGTACCACATTGCCTCTTCTCATCAGGATTTTGTTAAGGAAAAAAACCCTCCTAATTTTATCTTTGTTTATACATTGGACTAGACCAAGGGTGCACAAACTAGGGCAGGCATTTGGCCCCAATGTTTTTATGTTTTAAATAAGGTTTTGTTGTATTTAAAAAATACATGACACTTTGGAGGGCTGTACACAATCAGGCTTCAGGTTGGATTTGGCCCTTGGGCCCTGGACTAGTCAATATACCAAAGGTTAAGTATCTCAGAAATTTCCACACAACTCTCGCCACCTGCTCTTTCCACTTTTCTTCTCCCACAGCTAGTCACCATGGATGTATGGTGGTCCCTCTTTCATTAATTCTGACTTGCAAATGAGATGCCAGACACAAAAGAAACATGTGAATGTTTCTCTCATGTTTTAGAAGCATCTCTTTTGCTCAATTGAAGGGACCCTTAACCTTTTTCTTTTCATGGGCTCCTTTAGCAGTCTGGTGAAGCCTAATGACTTCTTTTCAGAATAATGTTTTAAAATGCAGCAAATTTAAATAACAAACAACATATAGGATGAAAAACTAAACAAAGGCTTAGTAAAAATAAAAAATTTCCCTCCATCCAAGTTTACAGACCTCTTGAAATTTCTCAATTGTCCCTTTGGTGGTTTTTGGTCAGACCCCGGATTAATAACCCTTGCTCAAGTGTAGGCCTCATATTTGGATTAGGAAGATGCTAATATTTTTAGTGAGTTGAAATGCCTGCATTTGAAGGAAAAAAACAATTAAGTCTCAGTCACTTCTTAAGTGTGTGATTTTTTTTTAAAGGCTTAAATATTATATTTTTTGTTTTGATTTTTATCATGACCTGTAATTGAGATTTTTTTGTTTTCTTCCTATTTGTTGAACTAATCCTTCTTGGTTTCCTTTGCAGATTTGTCATTTATATCTCCTTCTAGGTATATGTGTGCTCTGGGACTCTCTCCCAATCCTTCTACTCATTTCTTTTTATATTTTCTCTTTACATGCATGCTCTCTCCATGATTTATCAGCTCTTATGAATTTAAATATCATCTCAGTGCAGAAGACTTCCATATCTACATTATCAACTTCCATCTCTCTTCTGAGGCCCATTTATATACCCCAACTGACTCCTTGACATTAATTTGTATTTCTTTTAGGCAACTCAAACTCAACACATCAAAAACAGAATTTTATTTTTCCCTTTCAACCTGTTCCTTCTAATCTTTTCCTACATATATCCATGTTCACAAACTAAGAGTCATCCTTGACTCTTTACTCTTACTCCCTCCTATATCAAGTAGGTTGCCAAAATTGGTGATTCTGTCTCCTCAAAAAATCTTGTATTTATCCCATAAAAATGAGATAATATTTGTAAAGCTCTTTTTTTTTTTTGGTGAGGCAACTGGGGTTAAGTGACTTGCCCAAGGTCACACAGCTAGTAAGTGTCAAGTGTCTGAGGTTGGATTTGTACTCAGGTCCTCCTGAATCCAGGGCCAGTGCTCTATCCACTGCGCCACCTAGCTGCCCCTGTAAAGCTCTTTGAAAAACCTAAAGCACTCCAAAAATACTAGCTATTATTCTCTCTACTCATATCACAACCACCCTAGACCAGGGACCAATAATTTTTTGTTTATATAAGACTGAGAAGGGTCTCAGGCTTTCTCCCAATTATCTTTCCAGACTGATTCTGCAAAACTATCTCTTATGAATTCAACTATTCTGCATAATATTCGCTAACATTCTTTCTCTATTCACGCCTTTACACAGGTTGTCCTCTCCAGTCTGGAATTTTCTGCCTTTTCACCTCTTCTTTTTGGAACTCCCTAGTTCCCTTCAAGTTTCTGCTCTAGTGTAATCTCCTTTAAGAGGCATTTTGTCAATTTTTTCTGTGCCATGGACCTCTTTTCCAGTTCGGTGAATCCTAAGGACCCCTTCTCAAAATCACATATTTTTAAATGCATAAAGCAAAACATATAGTATTACAAAGGAAAAAAGTTACTTTATGAAATATTATTATCAAACTTTTTTTCTCATCCAAGCCCAATGATCCTCTGAAACCTACTGGAGGTCAAAAATGTCTCATTTTTATATTTTTTACAGCCAGATACTAACACATTGCCTGACTCACAGGAGGGAGTTAATAAATGTTTGCTGCTTAATTGATACCAAAGTAATGGCAAGTGAGAATATCTTCCCATTGGTTTACCATTCAGTTTGGATGATCTCTTCGGTATGCATGCTTAGCAACTTTCCATAAGGATACACACACATACAACTCATAATAAGCACAGGGTTTGCCCAGCCACTAAGCACCACTGGAGCACTAAATTTCCAGCTGTGTCTATATGAAGCTATTTATGAAGGTTATGCCCTGCTATTCCTGGTTAGCACAGAAGTTAATTTTGTATAGATTACCAGGAACCTCTCCTTCTTTCTTCCACCTCCCTCATCTTCCCCAATCCAGGAAAAGTCACCCTTCAATATCCACTTGATATCTCCAAGAAACAGCCTGCCAAAAGCAGTAGAGAAAACTGTGCTATTTTAATGTCTAAGAGACATCTGCTCCACAGGACACTCACAGGAGGAGAGATTGTTGCAATGTGTTGTAAGCAATTCCATCAAAAACTGTCCCAGAGGTAACTTCCTGCTGCTCTGTTTTTATAATAATACAAAATAAAAAGAAAAAAATCAGCAGAATCAGTGAGAAAAAGCAAGGTCTCCACTAAGAGATCAGACTGTTGTTAAAACATCAGTTACAGTGTTCATGGCTATCCTGGCCTTTTGAGTTTTTTCACTTGTAACATTTCCAGGGATGAATAGACCTCAATGAATTTGCAGATGAACCTGGAAACTTTCCTTGGTTCATTGAGAAAAAAAGCAACAACAACACCTATTTCCATTACTTGCTCTCTGGGTTTCTTTGTATGTTGACATTTCCCAGGGGATCAAATATTTAACTTGAAGATATTGTTTCTAGTTCCCTAGCAGTACTACATTTCCTGAGCCAGTGGAAGTGACCAATCTAACTGAAACTACCTTGCAAAGGGTTTTTGTAGTTTTCAATTTGATACATGCTAGATGACAGAGAACAAATAGTAGAAAATGAAAGCTCTGATTTTCCTGGTCCATAGAGCATTTAGTTTAAATTTGGGTACATTTTTTTTTTGGCAGGGCAATGGGGGTTAAGTGACTTGCCCAGGGTCACACAGCTAGTAAGTGTCAAGTGTTTGAGGCCAGGTTTGAACTAAGGTCCTCCTGAATTCAGGGCTGGTGCTTTATCCACTGCACCACCTAGCTGCCCCCAATTTGGGTACATTTTAATTGTATGGCATAACTTGGATTATGCCACACAGAGTTGAGTATAACTGCATTATTTTCTGTGCAAAGCTGCCTTTGATCAAACACCTTCTCTCCCAGAAATGAATATTTCTCATCTTAGATTTGTGCTAATACTGGAGCCATTTCAGCATATCGGCTTAAGTATTGTGTAATGACCATAAGGAAGATGAGCATTTCATTTGTGGGTATAAGGAAGAACTTGTTTCTCTTTCTTCAGTTGCTCTGTTCATTGATGTGACTCATGGCATCCATGAGGGATGCAGTGAGAGACCATGAGGGAAAATGAGGAGATTTAAGACCTTTTCTCCTACAGGGCCACGTGGCCCCAAACAATGATCCTTGATCCCTTGAATTTATGATTATTTTCTCTTCTATGGGGAAGGGACTAAAGTCACCAACCTTATGATTTTTGAAATGTCTTGAAGGTATCCCTGCATCCTCAAATTTCAGAGCCTGAGTTTCTAGTCATCAAATAGTAACATACTTTTACAATATGTATTTCTTGATTATAATTTACTTTTAAAATGTATTTTACTTTTTAAAATAGTAATAAACATTTTTATTTAAGATTTTCAGTCCCAAATTCTATCCCTTCTTCCTCCCTCCCCTCCCCTCTCCCTGAGATGGTAAGCAATCAGAAATAGATTATACATGTGCAATTATGTATAACATTACCATATTGGTAATTTTGTATAAGAAAACTTAAAAAAAAGAAAAAATGCAAGAAAGTGAAGAATAACATTCTTCAGTCTGTGTTAAGTCAATATTAGCTCTTTTTTTGGAGGTACATAGTCTGCTTTATCATTAATGCTTTGAGATTGACTTGGATTTTTGTACTGGTGAGATTAGTTGTCATTCACAGTTCTCATCAAACAATATTGCTGTCACTGTACAGAACATTCACCTGGTTCTGCTAACTTTACTATACATCAATTCATATAAGTCATTACAGGACTTTCTGTGAGATGTGTTTTTCTCAAAATGCTTTTTATCAAACATCTATGAACATTATTCCCTACATATTACAGGCACTTGACGATTTTTATCGAAATGAATTTAATTGAAAAGGGGTCTTACATAGGTTCTGAACAATAAGTTATGGGGATAAAAGTAGTATTATTCATTTGGTTGTGTGTGGGAAAGAAAAAACAGAAGAATGTGATATATTTGAAGGTGATCTGCTTTTCTCCACACAACTATTTTTATATAGGAATAGGAATCTGAAAATCG
Source organism: Dromiciops gliroides (assembly GCF_019393635.1). Taxonomy (NCBI): domain Eukaryota; kingdom Metazoa; phylum Chordata; class Mammalia; order Microbiotheria; family Microbiotheriidae; genus Dromiciops; species Dromiciops gliroides. Next base: position 348,399,155 of record NC_057861.1, read on the forward strand.
TGTCTCAGCACAGCCAAGTGTGATATGTCTCTCAAAGTGAGTTGGAGGGACCCACCTGCTGCGCAGACTTTTGAGAATACAGGACTCTGGTTTTCCCTTAAGGGGAAAAGCAAAAAACAATAAACACCACCACCACTACCTACTAATTTGTCTAATGAAAACAGATCCTTCCCTTCATTTTCATCAACTCTCCTCTGTTTATAGGTAACCTTTTAATGTTAGTGATAGACTGTGGATAGAAGTTATCTGAAATGTGAAATTTTTGCTTTTACTTATGAGGGAAGTAGATGCTTTAAATTTGGACTAGATTGCCTGGTAATCTAAATTTAGTCATGTAAGTGTGAGAATATTATCACCAGGGGCCCCCTGCGGAAAGAGCATGGGTTGACTTTCCTAAAGTCGATCCAGAGTCCGGAAGTTACCTCATGATTCATGGATTGCCTCCAAGTCATGTCAAGCAATGGACTTGAATGCTACCAACCAATTAGCTTGGAGCTGTGTGTGGGCACTGCTTCTCTTCCTGTCCCACAGGGAGCTTCCACCAGAGAAGATTTAGGATCTTTCTCTTGGTAGTATGATCTGCTAGGTGGAGGTGGATTTTTCTCTCTCTCTCCCACATAGATATTAGCTAGGCTTTTCTATTCTTTCAGAGACTCTTGTTCTCTCTTTACTAACCTCTAATATACTTTAATAAATGCTTAATGCCTAAACTGTTGCTGAAGTTTCTGATTTATAAGTAAATCCTAGCTAGCTTCCCCCACTCTGAGGGGCAGATAAGGTGATTTAGTTTTACCCATCACATAGGTAAATCTGTGGGGCTAAGTCATATTTCTTTAATGATCTTCCCTCCTTTTAGAGGAAAGGACTTTTTGGAAGAATTTAAAAAACTTAATATAAGTCTACATCAGTTACAATGTAGAGTGTTGTCTTCTTACTGTATGTCCTCATTCATATTCTTTAATTGATTGTTGCTCTAAAATTGTAAGATGGGGACTAGTGTCCTGAAAAAGTACTCAGCAGTATGGGGGAGTTGGGAGGGGGAGATGCAATGGTCTGGTCATAGTGATTTGTATATGCTAGGATGTCTATGTGTTTTCAGAGAGATGAAAAAAATATTTATGATTGTCCTTATTGGTATCTTGCCATCGTTTTCTCAGTTTTATATCTAGCAAAGTTAAAAAGAATTTGGAAAGATGGAGACAAGTATTTGTAAAGCATTTACTATGTCTTAGAAATTGGCTTAAGTGCTTAAAATATTATCTCATTTGATTCTTTCAAGAAAACTGGAGAGGTATCTCTAATTTACTTTTGAGGAAATTGAGTCAGACAGAGTTTAGGTTACTTGCCCAGGGTCTATTGGCCCTTTTCACCCCAGATCCAATGATCTATCTACTGTGCCCCCTAGCTGCCTCCAGAAGATGGTGAGGATTTTTAAGTAAAAAAAAAAAAGGGGGGATGTGTGTGTGTGTGTGTGCATGCATATGTGAGTAGAAAGCAAGATCATATAGACATCTGGTTGATATGTTAAATTTAATTCATAAAAGTCATTCACTGAAAATGTTTGAGAAATATTGCTTTATAGAAAAGATTATAGGGCAACAAAAGAAAATATGCATAGAAGAATAAAGGAATAGTAAGGTAGAAAGAATTCTGGGTTTGGAGTCAAAGGACCTGGATTCAAATTCTGGGTTCTGCCACTTTCTAGCTGTATGACTTTGGACAAGTCACCTCCCTTCTTTAGCCTTCAGTTTCCTTATCTGCAAAAAGTGGGGATTGGACTATCATTGAATTCTGACTAATAATCCTTCCAGCTCTAAGGTAGATCCAACGACCATCTACAAAAGCTGGTTGTTTCTACTTAAAAGGGAGGAACACCAAATTCAGTGTTTGTGTTGAAGATGAATTTATGACAGAATCATTATATCTCAAGTTGCAGGGAACATCATAAGACATCTAGCCCAATTCACATGTGAAAAAGAAGAATCTCTTCTACTTCAACTCTGGAAAATGATCATTAAGACTTTGTTTAAATACCTTGAATAATGGAAAAGTCACTACCTCCTATGAAATTTTATTTCACTTTTATAGTCTTGCTGTCAGATTTTACTTTCATACACTAAAGAAATTCTTATTGACTCTTCCAATGGTAGAAAACTGATGGAAACACTGGGAACCAGAACTTCTAGCCTTTATTTCTCATTCTCCCACTAACTTTACATAGTAACAAGGTAATTATTTTTTATGGTACTCAGTTTTCCTATAAGGGCAATGTAGCTACACAAGATTTAGCCCTTTCTCATCATCTCCCAGTGATATATTGGGAATTTATTTCCCCATGAGGTACCCCATGAATATTGGATACCCTAGGAAAAAAAATTGCTAATATCCTGTGTTGTCAGTAAGTGCTAAGGATATAGTACTTTTAAGGATGGTTGTATCAGGTAACTTTTGTATAGAACCCCTCTCCTGCTTCAGAGACAGCATGAGGCAGTGTTCCTCCCCCCTCTAGAGCCTCATAGAGGTCAAAGAACAGGCAGCCTTAGCAGTTGCTGGAAAAGTGATAAGGCCCAAGGACTAAGTTGTTTTGTCTTGGCTTGCTCACAATTCTCATGCAAGGAGGTGCTGAAGTTGTCTGTTGGGAACAAAGGTTCTTTCCCATGAGAAAGTATATACATGGCTTGTGGTTTTTTGTTTTGTTTTTAATTTAAGCTAGCTTGTTTCAACAATAAACGGCTCAGTGCTCAGTACTATTAAGCTGCCACTGTGTCTGCTTCTCTCTCTCATCTCTGGCCACCGCCCCCAACAAACTTTGACCAGAGGACGGTATTCTTAGTTACTTTGCCTCCATGTGATTGATAGGCTTTCCTCCTGAATTTGAATGGGATCTCAGACTAAAACAGGTAGATATATGTGATAATTACCCCATCAGCCCTTTAAAGTATAAGCTTATTTCTTCTTTGTGGTTTCCTTCTTGTCCACCTAAAGTCCTGTACATGAAGATAGCAGCTACAGACAAACATCAAACTAGTCAAGAGTTTGAGTCAAACTCAAAGATTTCTCTTAATGGAGACTTGAGTGAATTATGAGACCTTTTACCCTTTGCTGATTTCAAAGTATTGGAGAGAGGTTACCATCCTTTCTCATCTCTTTTGACTTTTTAAAAACTCTAATTAGGAATTTTCATTATATCGAATCAAAATCTTTTGCAACATTCAACAGTTCTTCTTTTGCCCTTACTCCTGGAGTAAAGAACTCAAATCTTTGCTTTAGAAATCTAGTTTTATTGATACCTTTTACATCAGATATATTAAATTTGCTGCCCATAGTCACAAGAAGAGCAAGAATTCTAAGTGGGGCCTGAAGCAGAATAAAATATCTTTGGGAAAGTAAGGAAAAATTTAATTCAATATAGTTAATGTTAATTTGTGGCTTTATAAGTAAATATGTGGCCCACAGGGATCTAGTTTTAGTTGAGTTTGATACTACTATTTTATATGTCATTCCAGGAAACTGAAATAGAGTTGAGTATTTTGAGTATCTGTATTGAATCCTATAGAAAATAAGGCCCATTGAAGATTTCTGAGTAGAGAGTGCTTTCAGATAATAATTGGAGTTGCTATGGGGAGACTGGATTGGATCAGGTTTAGACTGAAGACAAGAAGAACATTCAGGAAGCATTCATGAGTTGATGAAGGCTTGAATTAGGGAAGAAGCTATATAAGTGGAGAGAAAAGGATGGATAAAATATACATATAGAAGTAGAATTGACAAGATTTGGCAAATGATTGGTTATGATGGTTGAGGTAGAGGGAAGAGTTAAGGATGACTGAGGTTGTAAAACTGTATGATTAGGAAAATGGCATTATCCTCAACAGAAAGAGAAACATTTGGAGAAAAGATAAGTTTTGAGTGAAAGATAGCGAGTTATATTTTAGAAATGCTGACTTTGAGATTTCTGTGTTAAATCTAATTGGAATTGTCTAGCAAGAAATTGGAAATGTAGGATTAGCTTTCTGGGGAGAGATAAGAATCAGACATAAAGATTCAGGAATTGTCTGCATAGTGATATGAATGCAAGATGACTTATGAGATCCCAGGACAGTTTGTCAGCAATAATTTATTTAGTAGTTACTATATTCCAGGTGCCAGAAAGTATGTCAGGAGATATAAGAAGAGGACATCTGACAGTCTTGAGGGAAACCTACACTAAGTTGGCAAGAGAATGATGATCCAGTAAATGATAGTGAACAAGTAACAGGTGAACACACAGACACACACATATGTACGTATACATATATGTTTTTCGGTTACTTGTTTTATATATATGTATATATGTGAATTTTTGTGTGTAAATGTATGTATGTATGTACATATCTATATCTACATATATCATGGAAACCAAGGGAAGAGAGTGTCCAAGAGGAGGAGATGATTAACCATATCTTCAGGGAAGCCAAGTAGAGTAAAGAATGAGAAAAAAAAAACAACATGAGATTTCATAGTTGAAATTCTGGTAATCTTGGAGAGAACAATGTCAATCAGATGACATTGTGAGAAGACAAGTACAAAGAATCAAAGATGGAATGGGATATGAACAATTTGAATCAATGAATGTAGTTAACTTTCTATAAGATCACATCACACCTATCAGAGTGGCAAATATAACAAAAATGGAAAATATTGGATGTTGGAGGGGATTTGGGAAAACTGGGATACCAATCCACTGTTGGTGGAGTTGTGAACTGATCCAGCCATTCTGTAGAACAATTTGGAACTATGCTTACCCTTTGATCCAGCAATACCACTGCTAGGTTTATATCCCAAAGACAACCCAAAAATGAACAAAGGACCTATTTGTACAAAAATATTTATAACAGCTCTTTTTTGGGGGGCTAAGAATTGGAAATCAAAGGAATACCCATAAATTGGAGAATGGCTACACAAGCTTTGGTAAATGATGGTGATGGAATATTACTGTGGTATAAGAAATGACAAGCAGGATAATTGCAGAAAGGCCTGCAAAGACTTGTATGAAGTAAGTATAGTGAAGTGAGCAGAAGGAGGAGGACATTGTTCATGGTAATAACAATATTGTTCAATGAAGAACTGTGAATGACAACTATTCTCAGCAATACAATGATCCAAGACAATCCCAAAGCACTAATGATGAAGCATACTATCCACTTCCAAAGAAAGAAGTAATATTGATGGAATACTGACTGAAGCATGCTATTTTTCACTTTTTTTCTTTATTTTTTCTTTTATTTGAGTCTTCTTATATAAAATGACTAATATGTTAATGTTTTACATAATTGCACATGTATAACCCACATCTGATTGCTTACTACCGCAGGGTTGATGGTAGGGGAGCGAGGGAAGGAGGAATAAAATTTGGAATTCAAAGCTATAAATAAAACTATTTATTATTAAAATTAATTAATTAGTCAAAAATAATGTTAGTGACCAAGGGATGCATTTTTCAGCTTTAGAAACACATGAACTGTGGAGAGATTGGAATCTGCATCAATGGATTTCCCACAATGATGAAAACATAATTTTTCTTTTCATTTAAAACATCAAAGGATGAAGCTTTATTATTTAAAGAGACACTATGGTAAAATCCTTTGGTTGAATGAATAATTTTTAAAAGAAAATAATTATTTCTTCTCTGGATTTACTTACTTTTAATCACTAGGAGAGGCAGTGTCTGACAGTGAATAGAGAGCTAACCTCAAGTACAAAACCACCTGGGTTTGAGTCCATTCTCTGACAAATAAAGGGAAAGTCATTTTAGGTCTTAGTACTTTAGGCAACTCTCTAAGATTATACATTTAAGAGAAGATACTGACTTGGATTAGTAGATGGAAGTTTTCATCCATGAAATCCCAATATTAATACAATCACATTAATAAAAATGTTGGTTATGACACTCAAAAGTATTTTTTCTTTGGTGAAATATAAGAACACCTGTCTCCCTAGTGAAAATATATTTTTCTTGTAGCTCTCATCATTTCCTTCATAATTTAAAATGGCACTGTTTGAAGAGAGTTGTAACAAATACTAATAGAAATAATGAAAACAGACAAACCTTGGACAGTTTTCAAGTATTGGTATATATATGTATGTATGTGTGTGTGTGTGTGTATGTATTTAGTTTTTTCCACTCAAATGCCTAAATAGGAGAGGTATTCATTCATAATGGTCATCTAATCAGTGTATATTTGGACCAAAGCGCAGTGTCCAGGTTTATATTAACTTTTTCTTCTAAGATGTGTTAAGAAGAAAAAAATATATAGCATCAGGTCTTTTAGTGCCTGATTCAAGTTAGTGAATTTCCTAGATTTAAGAAGTGAACACCAACATCATCTTAGAATTTAATCATCCAAGTTATCTTTGAGAAATTTTAGCAAAATATAAAGCAATCTCATAGGACAAATAGAATAGTGAGGTTGAGAACATTGGGTTATATGGTAAGCATTTATGTTTTTAACACTTTCAATGTTAATAATTTTCTATCTTTCAGTAGCTTCCCTTAGCAGATTAGGGAGTGGGATTAGTTTAAGAAACTCTTGATGACTGAAACATATATGAATTGCATATCTAAGGAATCGATAAACTGAGGCCAAATTTCCCAAACCAAATAGGATGGAATGTTTATTTCCAGTCCAATATTTATGCTAATGAAAATATCCTATCTTGGAGGATATCATTAAGAAAGATGCCTCCATCCTTAGGGTTGCTAGCCACTCACATATAATTTTAAATTCAATCAGTTTTTGCTTCCCATGCAGACACTTTAGTGTGTCTAAACAGTGACCATACACAGATCAAACTCAAGTTCTTCACAACACCAAAATTTTCCTTAAATGAATTAAAATTGATTTCATTGTTGTTGTTATCTGTTGAATTAATAAGGCAGAAATTTTTGGCTACTGAAATGAATACAAAATACTTGGGTTTGAGAGTAGGATTATGCTTAAATAATTATTCAACAAATATTTAAACAAATTAGACCTCCTCTATGCAAGGCACTCTATAGGGTGTCACAAAGTCTTATTGCTTTTTTAAGCTTTAATTACTGGGGCAGCTAGGTGGTGGCACAGTGGATAAAGCACTGGTCCGAGAGTCAGGAAGACCTGAGTCTAAATCTGGCCTCCCATGCTAGTTAGTTTTATGAACCTGGGAAAAGACACTTAATCCCAATTGCCTCCAAAAACAAAACAAAAAACCTTTAATAGCTAAGAGCTAATGCCAAATAGCTAATAGCTTTTAAAAAATGACATCCCTTATATATAGCTATTAATAGCTAGCTTTAATAGCTATTAACTGATCAATTATTGTAAGACTTTTGGGACATTTCATATGGTATACTTTTGTGTCACTCGTAGCATTTAACACAGTGCTATGATCTTTTTTTTTTTTAATGTTTTGCTCTTACTTTGTGCTTAATGAATATTTGGTGAATTGAATAATTTAAGACCTTCCAATGAAATCTTTCCTTTTCTACAAATAGAAATATGATTATTGCTTTGTTTTATTGCCATATTTAATAATTTAAACTTACTTTTTAGGAGGTTGGACAGAAAGGTGAAATCCTCTTGCTATTTGGCAACAGCAAGAGTTGATAAAAGAGGGAAAGCAAGTAGAAGTCTTATTGTCAGGGACTGTAAAAGATAGGTTTAAATATTTTTATATGTTGATGATTTTCTTTGGTGACTCACACCTTTTCACATTTTCTCCTTCATTTCTCTTCAATAATACATTAAGAACATAACCCTAATTTGATGAGTTGATCTATCACAATGGGTTCTTTCTATTATTAGATGATTTCTTTTAAACCTGGACTTTTTATTTCACCACTGATTTGCCTGCCTATAGACATGTAACTGATTTCATTCTCCCTACTCTCTAGCCATAGTTGTTTGCCTTCAATATTTTTCCTAACTTCAGCTGTTGTCTTGAGAACTGGGCTGTTTCTATCTTTGTATCAGTAGTACCCAGTATGATACTTTCATCATTTTGGGCTACTGAAATAAATACAAAGGAAGGGGGTTTGAGGTTAGGATCATGTTTAAGGAATTTTTTGACTGAGTAAATGAATGTTAGGCAATTTGTAAGGAACCTTTAGTGTTTCCATTGAGAAAACTCTATCTTAGTTTTCTGTATGCAGAATTCCTAGGTAAAGGACATTTTCAGATATCATGTCTTACTGTAATTCATTGTGGAACAAAACATGAGTTTCTCTGCTTTAGGGGTATTGGCAATTTTTATCAGTTTCATTTCCACATTAAACTACATTTGTAATAAAAAAACAAAGTTAAATTATCTTCCACCAAATATGAAAACTACCAACCCACCTCTCATTCAAAAGGTAAACCACCACCACTACAAAACAAATAAAAAATTCCTCACTTTGAGAAATTTATATAGAAATCATCAGACATGGTTAACTACATTACAGCTTAAATGTACAACCTTTTAAAAACTGACTTATTGACAATAATAATAATATATTTATATAATATATTTACTCAATTTCTTTTAAATTTAGATGCAATATATTGGATTATTTGTATGTCCATCATAGAGGATATTCTATGCAAATATATGGCTATTAATGTTGAGTGGCTTAATATCTTGAAGTAAAGATTGTTAGGGAAATTAACAGGTAAGGAGATCAGCACAATGCATGGAATGAGGATTAAACTCTTATCAGGGGCATTACAGTCTTTGGCCTAGTTGCCCATTACTGAGGGGTTTCCTCTACTGAGATTTCTTTTTTTGTTGTTTTTTTTTGTTTTCTTCTTTTTTGTTTTGTGGGGCAATGAGGGTTAAGTGACTTGCCCAGGGTCACGCAGCTAGTAAGTGTCAAATATCTGAGGCCATATTTGAACTCAGGTCCTCCTGAATCCAAGATGGTGCTTTATCCACTGTGCCACCTAGCTGCCTCCTCCTAAGATTTTTTTTTTATTTTGAATAGAATTTTATTTTCCAAAATATATGTAAAAACAAAATTTTAACATCAATTTTTTAAAAACTTTGTGTTCCAACTTCTCTTCCCCCCTCCATTCCCACCCCCCACCCACAAGAACTCAATCAATTCAAAATAAGTTATACATGAGTAGTCATGGAAAAATTCCCATATTAGCTAGTTGTGAGAGACAACGGTCAAAAAACCCCAAACTTCAGATTAAGGAATTGTCAAAGAGGAAATGAAAAAAAATGTTTAAATGTGTTTCCATCTGTTTTCAGATACTATCAGTTCTTTCTCTGCAGATGGGCTGCAATCTTCACAAGTCCCTCAGGGTTACATTGGATCATTGCCTTGCTGAAAACAAGCACATTCTTCCCAGCAGATCATCCCCCACTATTGCTGTTACTTTGTATACAGTACATTTCACTCTGCTTCAGCTCATGTAGGTCTTTTCAGGTTTTCCCGATAGCATCCTATTCAACACAACCTCTATATAGTACCTTAAGCTTGACAGAGAATCTTCTTCACACAGCTATTAATTGTCAAGTGTCTGAGGTCACACTTGAACTCAGGTTCTCCTGAGTCCAGGGCTGGAGCTCCATCCACTGCACCACCCAGCTGCCCCTGAATTTCTTATTGAGATAGTTCTTATGATTTCAAAGTATTATCTTCCCATGTAGGAATGTAAACAGTTTGATCTTTTAATATCCCTCATGAAGTCTTTTTCCTGTTTACCTTTTTATGCTTCTCCAGGATCTTGTATTTGAAAGTCAAATTTTCTATTTAGTTCAGGTGTTTTCATCACAAATGCTTAAAAGACCTCTTTCTCATTGAAATCCCATTTTTGCCTCTGAAAAATTATACTCAGTTTTGCTGGGTACATGATTTTTGGCTGAAGTCCCAGTTCCTTTGCCCTCTGGAATATAATATTCCATGCCCTTCAGTCCTTTAATGTAGAAGCTGCTAGATCTTGCTTTATCCTTATTGGAGCTCCACAGTATTTGAATTCCTTTTTTCTAGCTGCTTGCGGTATTTTCTCCTTGACCTGGGAGTTCTGGAATTTGGCTATAATATTCCTGGAGGTTTTCCTTTTGGAATCTCTTTCAGGTGATGATTGGTGTATTCTTTCAATTTATAGTTAGCTTCTGCTTCTAGAATACCAGGGCAATTTTCCCTCACAATCTCTTGAAAGATGGTGTCTAAGCTTTTGTTTTGGTCATGGTTTTCGGGTAGTCCAGTGATTTTTCAAATTATCTCTCCTAGATTTATTTTCTAGGTCAGTTGTTCTTCCAAGAAGATATTTCACACTGCCCTCTATTTTTTCATTCAATTGGATTTGCTTTGCTGTGTCTTGGTTTCTCATAAAGTCACTAGCTTCCATTTATTCAACCCTAATTCTTAGGCAGTTATTTTCATCAGACAGTTTTTTAATCTCCTTTTCCATTTGACTTTTCAAACTGTTGACTTTTTTCTCATGATTCTCCTGCATCACTTTAATTTCTCTTTTCATTCTTTCCTCCTTTTCTCTACATCTTCTTTCTATTTCTCCTACTTTCTCTTCAAAGTTCCTTTTGAGAGCTTCCATGGCCTGAGACAGGTTCATATTTTTTCTTGGAAGCTTTGGATGTTGGAGCTTTGACCCTGTTATTATCTTCTTCTTCTGAGGTTGTATTGTGGTCTACCTTACCCCCAAAGAAATTTTTGATGGTCTTCTGCTTTCTCTGCCTGCTCATCCTGGCTTACTAATTCTTGGCTTTGAACTCCTTATTTAAGTGTGGTGCTGCTTCCAGGACACGCTGTTCAGAGGGTCCCAGGTATTTTGGGTTGACTGGGGGGAGGGCAGGCTTTAATCTCACCTGGCCTGTTCTCAGGTCCAGAGATAACCTCAGGCCTATTTACTAAGAAACCAACCAGCAAAGCTTTTTGTGGTGTGGTTCTCAGCTTCCGATGAGACTGCTCCCCTGCTCCCCTGCTCCACTCCTCCCCTGCTCCCCTTCCCCACCTGGGTCTCCTGCTGCTCAGGATTTCTTCCTGGTTGCCTGCTGGGGTGGGACAGTTGAATTCTTCCCCTCAGTCCCTTGGTACCCCTGCACTTATCACCCCCAGGCCAGTTGTTCATTCAGACCACACACTCGGTTCCAGAAAACGCCATTGCTGCAGCTGATTCAGAGGCATTGGGGCAAATTCCTCTAGCAGGTGTCTGGTGTGTCAGCCAATTGTGGGGTTAGGCTTTATTCGTGGCCCAGCATGGCCCCCTGAAATCTATCTATAGCTGGAGAAAACTCTCAGCCCATATTTTTGTGTGTTTTTCTGCCCCAAGGGTTCTTTTATTGCTATTTTTGGGGTTATTGTATCAGAAGCCCTGTGAGCTTAAAGTCTTTCCTTTGCCATCTTGGCTCCACCCCAAGATGTCTTTTTTGAATGGAGAAAACATATGAACATTTAAAGGGAAATTTTATGCCTGCAAAGGGACACAAGGAAAAAAAAATGAAGCACAATTTATAAGTACAATATAGTCAGACATTATTCATTTGAACTAACCAGTAGGAAAGCATCATGAATTAAGGAAAAATAACTGAAATATTTTTAAAAAAATATAATTGAATTCTTCTCAAGTTCATTTAATAACCAAAATATGGATAACTGTTTTACTAATTTAATCAATAGATCAAAATGATTTATGATTAGTAGACTATAGTGCTGCTCACCTTCCATAACAGAAACCTAAATAGCATGGAATGCCATTGTCTGCTATACTTGGAGACAGAAAAACCTGCATTAAGATTTCATAGTAGATGCTTACTTTCTATGTGACCCTGGGCAAATCAACTAAACTCTCTGATCTCAGTTTCCTCATCTCTAAAATGAGGATAAAAATAGCCCCTGTGTCACTTGATTCGTCAGTGTAATGAGTTCCTAGTATGGGGAACCTCTGCTTATATAGATCAATGGTACTTGTTTATAGCTCAAAGTCTTAGATAACCTCTTGGGGCACTGTTAGAAGCAAGGCTCAAACACAGATCATCCTGTTTCTGAGGGTAGTAATCTATTCTTCACACTAACATGGAGTGTTAAATAGAAGGAAGAGTGTTTCATGGCAACTTTGTGAGATCTACAGTGTTACTTTAGAATTGAGGAAATAGAGGTTTAAATAGATTATTTCTTGTCCCAACTCACAAAGGTAAGGAGTTTAAGCTAGAATTAGAGCTACTATCTTATGCCTCAAATCAATATTTTTTTTTCTAGGACAAGCAAATCTTAAGCAACCAAAGTACTCCTTTCCAGGTAAGGCACTGAGAATCAAGCTTTCAATGAGGTTATTGATGATCCCCCCCCACCACCACCACCACCACATGAAGAATGCCCTATAATGCTTTAAAATAATAATTAATCAGAGCAAAAATTTTGTATCAACCCAACCATTTTGCCTTTGTTTGTTCCTCTTATAAGTTTTTAGGTGTGACTTGCCAAATTTAATCAAACTTGTAAATATTACTAAAGCTTATTTAGGTACTTATTTATGATAAATAGTTTAGTACACAATGGTGGCAGATAACATTTCCAGAAGAGTATAACTTCTGTAATTTTGAATAGATTCCATGAGGCTTGATACATGAATAAAGGTTATAAAGATTTAAGTATTATAATAGAGTGCATTGTTAGGGAAAATGACAGTCTACCCTCTGAGTTTTTTTTTTTTCGGGGCAATGGGGGTTAAGTGACTTGCCCAGGGTCACACAGCTAGTAAGTGTCAAGTGCCTGAGGCCGGATTTGAACTCAGGTACTCCTGAATCCAGGGCCGGTGCTTTATCCACTGCACCACCTAGCCGCCCCCGTTACCCTCTGAGTTTTTAAAAGTTATGAATGGCTAACAACTTGACATGTACAACAAACTCTAAACATTGATGATGCAAAAGCAGCAATTTGGGTTAAAATAAAATAAAACACAACAGATGTTTTATAGAATTAACAGAACATATTTAGAAGGTATATAATAATTTTCTTGCATGATAATTAAACATAAGTAGTTAACCATTCACATTGATAACAAGAAAAGTAGAGGGTAACATTTTATGCTTGTTTATATCATGCTTTATGGTTTAAATATGACCTTGCACAGTACCTTGTATGAGAGATCAGGAAGACCTGAAGTCAAATCCAGCATCAGATACTAACTAGGTATATGAGCTCAAATGAGATAATTATATAAAATGGTCCTTAGAACAAAGCCTAGCATGTAGAAGGTTCTATATAAGTGCTTGTCCCCCTTCCCTTTTATATTTTTAATATTTATGTTCCTGCTTACAAAAAATAATTGAGACCCCCAATTTTTCCCTTTCTTATGTGGCCATTGATTTTTTTTCCTTTTAGGTCAGTTGCTTTCAATAAAAAGCAAAATCACTAATATCTACAAAGCTTATAATAACCTTCCTTGACATTAAAATCCCACTCTTACACTATTATATTAAATTTGTTGATTTCAGATCGCAGCCACATTCATATTATATCTATCATTCCAACATTTTAAAAAGTTATCCTATTTTACTAAGTTTTATAGTTTCTTTGGGTTCATCTAAATGGTAATAAGGACAAATAAGAAGAGATGAATTAAACCTTATTATTAAATTTTCATAGGTTTCCAGATGAGAATGAATAATTATGTTAAAATTTCTGGTGCCACTGATTCACTTTCTCATTTGAGTTTAAAGTCAGTACCTATGTATGTGCTGTTCAGGATTTTTTAAAAAGCCTTTTCTTCAACTGTTATAAAGGTTTAAATACATTTAACATTTTATATCTTGTATCATTGTCCCTTGTTTTTGTGAAAAATATAGAGATTTTTATTGATGAACATGTCATATTGACAAACTGTTCTAAAGAAGGAGTTTTACTCTGCTGTGAACATTAACAGGATTTTATCAACTAAAAGTCATATGGTGTATTTGGATTTGTCTTGAGTTTTGGGGGCCAGCCTGAAAAGTTCAAAAGTATAAAGGTGATTTTACTCCCTTGCTATTCCTATTTTTATTATCTCCAACACACTTCTTAGTTTATTCAATCTACTTCTCTGTTCTTTCTAAAGCCTTCATATAGTTCTTTTTTTATTGAGAACTGAATATGCTTCAGTGACTTATCTTAATGCATTCAAAAGCATGAGAGACAGGATAGGAAAGAAACTTTAATGTGTTCATCTGTTCCCTTCAGTTTCAGGACTTTTGCTTTTGACTCTGTTGTCAAAATGCCTTTCATTTCTTAGCCCTCATGTTGCCATTTACATCTTCCTTATGTTGTAGTACAGTGTCTTATGGGATTTAAATTTCTGTTGTGAATATCAGGTATCATAATTATCATTTTATGTATTATTTTATATTTTAGTTATTTTCGATGTTTCATTCTCATACTGAATTGTAGAGGTCAGGGGCTACATCTTATTTAAATTTTGCACTTCTTTTCCCCAGACCCTAGGATAATACTTAATAAACAGTAAACAATAAATACATGGTGTTTTGAGTATTGAATAAAAGTTTTGAAATAACTCGTCATGTGCTGAACATATATAGCTTCAAACTGAGAAACACACAGAGAGACATAGACGATGTTGAAAATTAAATATAGTTTTAACACCCATCCTCCTACAAGATAATAAACAGGTCAGAGACATCAATAATATTTCCTACAATTTGTTCAGTCAGATCAGAGAAGACTATTTCTGCCTCTTCTACCAGAAGTAGGTACCTAACAGAAAGCAGATCAGAAAATTGATATGAAAACACAATAACAATTTATTTTATCCCAAGAAGAAATATATAACATGATCATATGGAGACTCCCCTCCTAAGAAGAGAGCTTGGGGGACTCCCCATTTCTGAAGGTATACATGTTGGGGTTTTTTGTCCACTGATTACAGGGTGTTGTCAGTTTCAATAGTATGATACAGAAGCAAAGGCAGTTTAACAATTTCAGTTACAAGAAACATGGAGGAATATAAAAGCCTCATAATAAGATTATAGGATTCCAAAAAAGGGTTTGGCAAGAATGAGGATGCCCGGATGTCACCATAAGATAGGGAAAAGAAGTCACTAGGTAGGATCTTTTACCTGCTAGTTATCTGGGTTCAGTTTTAGAGTTTAGTTGAAGGACATTTTGGTTCCTATTAATCCAGGGTTTCATAAAAAATACTTTTGGATAAGAAGGCACTTCCATCAAATCCAGGTGATCCATATATTCATATTAACAACAGATAGACACAGAGACAGGGAGACAAAGGCAGAGAGAGAGATACAGAGAGAGACACAGAGAACAAGACAGAGACAGGGAGACAAAGGCAGAGAGACAGAGAGAGAGACAGAGAGCAAGACAGAGACAAAGAGACAGAGAGAGAGACAGAGACAGAGAGATGAATATGACAGTTGAGAGGGAGGTAGTAAGGAAACATCAAAATAATTAAAACGACAAATATTTAGTGCTAGACACTCAGGTAAGACAAAAAATGAAACAATCTATCATTAATGACATTTATACATGTAAATAAACTAAAATAATATGAAAAGACAGAGGGATTTGGGAAGTCTGCTTGTCAAGGATATTATAAAGAGGGGATTGCTGTTTAGTTATTATGGGTTCTGAAATCCCTTCAAAGCATGAAATTCTGTGATTGTAAAAACAAATGTTTTTCTTCTCAAGTCCTATTAGTTTGTTCTATGTAACTAAACTTCCTGATATTTTTATTTATTGATTCTTTAGATTGGTACATATGTATATAATTATATATGCATATATACATATATACAAACATATATATACACACATACATGCACAGTGTAGAAATGCCTAGTAATTCAAAGAACTTAATTGGATATTTAACTTGGGGACTTGTGCTATTCTCTCACTATATTGTCCTCCTTAGACATAGTCAGAAATTAGAAAATGATATTGTTTTGTTTTATTTTGTTTTTGGTGAGGCAATTGGGGTTGTGACTTGCCCATGGTCACACAGCTAGTAAGTGTCAAGTGTCTGAGACTGGATTTGAAATTAGGTCCTCCTGACTCCAGGGCCAGTGCTCTATTCACTGTGCCACCTGGTTGCCCCAGAAAGTGATTTTGTTATATCATAGTTTTTGACACTTAAAACACACAGTTCTCCAGAGCAAAAATGAGGGGCTCAGAAATGACTGTATTGGGGTAATTTTTAAAAAAAGCAGGGGCTTCATTTGTGCTATCAGAAAAATAAGTGCTTCTCTTCCCTACTCAGATGTGACTGTTTCAGTGTCTTCAATACAGCCTTTTCACTGAAAAACACTCATTAACCTGAGAACTTCTATTTCTAGTATAAAAACTTGACCTTAATCTGGTTTTAGTCTAAATGATCAGCTTTCCCTTCCTGGACTAGATGTGAAACATTTGCATTTATCAGGCGATTTTATTTTTTCTTTTGGTGTGAGATTTCAGATCCAATTGTCAAGTCAATTGTCAAAAATATTACCTACTTTTGTAATGGGGGCTCAACAGAAAAGATACCTTGTGTTGAATTTTTATAGATTTTTAAAAAAGGAGTCAATTTTTCACCCCAGAAAATACATTGATTGGAAATTATAGAGCAGGTTGATAGAAATGTTGGTAACTGGCTTAAGTAAAGACAAGGGGGCTTTACAAATTCCCTCAAACAATGGTGTGGTTAATTTAGCAGAGATATCTAAACAGAAGAGAGATCTCCTTTCCTTAGTATATTCTTCAAGTGGGAGGAATTATGTGGCTCTAGCCTCGCCCACTGTTTCTCTTCCTACTCTCTAATGATACTGAGAATCCTTGGTGGCCTGTGTTCTTATATATTGTAGGCAAGTAGGACTTATATCTAAAAACTTGAGATTCATATCTTTTCTTTCTAGCTATTCCCTTTTCTTGCTTTCTAATACTTTAAGTATTTGAGTACACTGTGTACTTTTGTATATGACTATATGCTTTGTGTTTTGGTGAGATCAATGGCTACCCTTGAGGGAACAAGGTGCAACTGGGCTATTCTTCCCTTACATGGGTCTTTATACAGAAGGGGCAAGACCAAGATGCCGCAGTTTACCCTTGAATTTTGAATTGCCTCTTCTATACAGTACACAAATCATTTTGAATATTTGAAACTGTAGTTTATTTTCAACTGATACAGAAGAGGACATTTTATAAATTTATAGAGGAAAAGGAAAAAAATCTAATTTAGTAAAGTTTAAACTCAGTGTTGAAGTGGGCAAACATCTTTCCTTTCTATTTCTATTACACAATGGATGATTTACTAATTTTGTTTTCCTTAAAACATATCTTTACTTTTAATTCTGTGTCCAGTTAAGAATATTTTAAAACCTACTTATGAAAAAGAAAGTACTTCAGAACTAAAGAAAGACATAGATTGATCAGTAGAGTTAAAGTTCAGCATTTTGGTCAATTTGAGGAGTAGAATAGTGTAAATTAATAATAAGTCCAAGTTAGAGAATATATACACACATATACAAACATGTGTATATATATGTGTGTATGTATGTATGTTTTTGTATATGTGTATGTATTTATGTATATATAGATGTGTGTGTGTGTGTGTCTGAGGCAAATTTTCTTTTGATACAATTTAGATCTTTCTTTCCCCCAAGGGGAAGACCAGAGAACACTAAGGTCAGTTCTCCAGAGAATGCAAAGAACAGTTCTGAGATTTAAATCCTCTTTTCCTAAAAGGGAAGGAAAGCAGAGAAAGATCATGTCTGCAAAATTAAAGATAAGATTTTATTAAGCAGGGAAAATTAAAAAAAATTAATATGCTGCATGGGTACTATCTAGCCTGTGCTGAATAGGACATCAAGTAATAGATTGTGTAGGTTTATACACATTTTAATCAAAGGCAGATAAGGAATTTTGGAAGGAAAGGTGGACTTAGGAAGGAATGAATCAGTGGCCCCATTCCCAAGGGGATGGGGTATAAGGAATTCCAGGGGTCAAGAATGTGGCTGTTGATATACAAATCAGAAGACATTCTTGGTGATGAGCAATTCACAATTCAAGGTATGGTTAGGAGATGTCTTGATAAGGAGATCGCAGAACAGGTTAACTCTGAGAGTCCCATGACTGAAGTTCAGGGAATTGCTGAAGATAAAAAGACCATAAATGGGATAAGTTTATTCTTATAACTTGCAGTCAGAAGTCTTTGAAGATAAGGATGTCTCTTGAAGGTCCGTAACACCCCTCCTCCCCACAATAGTTCAAGATCTGCTTGAAAGATGGTACGAGCTTAATTGGTTTCAGAGTTACTAATGTCTGGCTAAGTTTATTCTGGTGACCACAAAACATTGTTGGTGTGTTAGTCATACAGCAGTCCTCATGCAATTGTTCTGATTACCTGGGTAATTGTGGGGCTTAAGCAAATCAAAGTATCCATTTTCAATATGTATGTAAGTATGTATATATGTATATGTGTATCTATATTATACATGAATACTGTTTTATGACTTTCAAATCTATACAGTTATCCATCTAGCACTTAGAACATAGTAGGCATTCAATAAACGCTTGTAGATTGAGAACAATGAATTACATTAAAGCATTTTCTGAAACATTCCTTGTAGGACTTGTTTATGAAGTATTTAAGGGATGATTTATAAATATCATAACAATTGCTTATATTTAAATATATGCTACTAAATATTTTATAAAAGGTTTATTTACATAGAGAAGCAGATAGATAGATAAAGCATTTGTTAAGAGATTTAGTGCTTAATATGTACCTGGTACTGTGCTAAGTTCTGGGGATACAAATTCTAGCAACCCAGGCAGAAAGGAGCTGGGACAGAATAATAAGCACCCTGCTCTTCTCAAAGCTCAGGAGTCTGTCTAGGCTCTAGAGAGCTGAAGTAAAAGCTGACTTAGTCAGAACAGAAGGACCCAGGGATGGTCAGTGATAAACAATGGTTCTCAACCTTTTTGGTGTCATATACTACTTTGGTAGCATGGACTCCTTAGAATAAGGTTTCTAAAGGCATGAAATACATAGGATTACAAAAAAACTATCATATTGGAACATCCACATACCACCTACCTGTATATACAAGACACGTGCTCATATATGTATATGTGCACACACAAAATGTAAACACACATGTATATATTCACACACAGGTATATATACATATATATGTATTTGTGTAGGTATATAGGTAAACATGTACATATGCACATATTTGTATGTACATACACACATACTATATCTCTATATATCATCTTTACCTATATCATCTACATCTACATCTATGTCAGGGGAAACTAGGTGGCACAGTGGATAGAGCACCACCCTAGACTCAGGAGGACCTGAGTTCAAATCCTGATTTATATACTTAACACTTACTAGCTGTGTGACCCTGGGCAAGTCACAACCCCAATTGCCTCACCAAACAAAAAACCCCCAACACAAAACATCTCCATCTCCATCTCCTCCTCCTCCTCCTCCTCCTCCTCCTCCTCCTCCTCTTCCTTCTTCTCTCTCTCTCTCTCTCTCTCTCTCTCTCTCTCTCTCTCTCTCTCCCATATCCAGGCATAGATCTCAGGTTAAGAAGTCCTGAAAACAAAGACTGGCTTGCAGGAGGCTGGGAAGTTAATTTGAGTAAAACATAACTACAGCTTTCTTTAGGCTTTTAATTTGCTTAGCAATCCCTTTTTAGATAGATAATAAAAAAATACCCTTCTGTAAAGGTCTTGTCCAACTGATCACAAATTCTGTATTGCAAAAATCCACAATAATAAGGTTTTTCCTATGTATCTAAGTATATTACTGTGATCCCATTCTTATAATAGTGTTGGCAGGACATTCATTTTTTTCACTATTCACAGGAAGATAGTAACTCTATTGAGACTAACCTGAGTACAATATTCTTTGAAAATCATGGATCCTATTCATTCTACAAGACACCAACTGCCTTTAGGGGAATTTCCACTCTGATTAGTGTAAGCTTTGGAAGAGAAATCTGTAATGGCTGCAGAGAAACATCAAAACGAATGTGCTGCCATCTGGCCTGGTTTTATTAACCTATTTGTTCCAGCCTTGCTTTTTGGCTTTCAAGATGAGGTAGGTAAAGATGAACTAACTCCCTGTCCACACACTGGTTTAGTGTGACTTCATGGACAGCATGCTGACTGCTTCAGGCTAAATCATTTGGGCCATGGATGTCTTAGGACAGGGAAGGTGAACCAAGGGATCTACCAGCAGGGAACATTCCCTTGCTAATAGAATTGAAACTTACACTTTCTAGCTATAGGAAAATTTACATAAAAGATAGAGAAAAGTCTTTGAAGTTCTTATGTATGCCCCCATCCATATGCCAGTCTAGAGGGATCTCATTAACACAGACTGCAGAGGCTTATGAAAACCATGCCAATGACTACCACTGTTTCGAGGCTTTGAATAATTGTATTGGTGCCTTCCTGCTTTGCTTAAACAGGGGAAGTGGAGACAGTACTCCTGGCTCCCCTCTTGCCATTAGTCAAAAGCTGTCGCTCAGCTTCACTACCAAGCTCATTTCCTATTAGGCTCTTCCCTAGTGCTGTGACCAATAAAAGAATATTGTCAGCATTCCCTTGTGCCGCCCACAGAAGAATGGCTAACTAAAGGGAGAAGAAGCATCTGGAAGCATCTCTCTCATTCTGAGGGGAATGGGCAACCAGAGACTTTTCTGACTTATTTATCCCTCATTGTCCTGCTATGTATACACTATATGTGTATGTATAGATTCATGCACACATTTATGCACACATATGTGTGCACATATGCACAGTGGGTGTATTTATATATACCAGTGTGTTTGTGTGTATATGTATGTATGTGTGTATGCATGTATGAACATATACACTTACATACACATATATAATTCCCTTGAGTTCAGATGACAGAATGCCCCTGGTAAAAATGTCTTTCACACTTTAGCAAAATTAGTTTATCAGACTATCTAAATCTTTATCAGTGTTTTAAGGGGGGGGGCAGGGAACAAGGCTAGACATAGACATATGCATATGCATACTCATATGTATAGGCATATACACCCAGGGCGTGCCTGAAGGATGCATGTAGGGGTCGCTAGGCAGCTAAAGATGGAATGTAGACAAAAGACATTTGGGGTGCTGCAAAAAGGTGAACAGACAGTGGAGGAAAGAAAGTAACATGATATAAAAGGAATGGGAGAAAGAAAAGCCCATTCTTCCATGATTTACTCTTCTTGATGGTGTCAGAAAGAGGGCATATGCCTTCAGCAGTTACCTTCATGGTTGCTATTGGGGGAGGAATCTTGTTAAGGATTACATGAGAGTTTTGTTTTCTGCTTTATGATACCATTAGGATGAACTTGTCAGCCTAAATAGACATTTGTTGCTTTGACATAATTTTTTTTTCTTTTGTAGTATTATTAAGTTTTAGAGAATGTTTCAATTTTTGTTTTTCTTTTTTAATCTAATTTTATTATTTTCCAGTTACATATTACATATAAGGATACTTTCCAACATTTGTTTACACTGGATTTTTAGTTCCAAATTTTTCTTTTCTCCCCCCTCCCTTCCTTCCCTCCTCCCCAAGATGGAAAGCAGTCTGATATAGGTTGTATATGTACAGTCACATCAAACATTTCTACATTAGTCATCTTATGAAAGAAGAATCAGAACACAAAGGAAAAACCTCAAACAAGAAGGAAAATAAAAGAAAAAACAGTCCAAAAGCAGAAACAGTATGATCCAATCTGCATTCATAATTCACAGTTCTTTTTTCTGGATGTTGAGAATATTTTCTATCACAAGTTCTTTGAAACTTTTTTATTGTTGCACTGCTGAGAAAAGCCAAGTCTATCCCCATTATTCATCATACAATGTTGCTGTTACTGTGTACAATGTTCTTCTGGTTCTGCTCCTCTCAGTCAGCATAAGTTCATGTAAGTCCTTCCAAGTTTCTCTGAAATCCTCCTACTCATTGTTTCTTACAGCACAATAGTATTCCATTTATATTCATATATCACACACAATTTGTTTAGCCATTCCCCTATTGGCGGGCATTCCCTCAATTTCCAATTCTTTGTGACCACAAAGAGAGCTGCTATAAATATTTTTGTACATGTGGGTCCTTTTCCCTTTTCTATGGTCTCTTTGGGGTACAGACCTAGCAGTGGTACTACTTGGTCAAACGGTATGAACAGTCCTATAGCTCTTTGGGCATAGTTCCAAATTGCTCTCCAGAATGGTTGGATCACTTCACAGCTCTACCAACAATGCATTAGTGTCTCCAATTTTTCCACAGCTTTTCTCCAGCATATATTATTTTCTATTTTTGTATAATGCTTTTATTATGTCTGGGAACCTTTACCTAATCTATAAGGACCTATAGCTTCCACTGGGGGTGACTTTTTTTTTTTTAAATCATCAGCAGATGGTTTGATGTCTGAGAGAACTGCCGGCAGCTCTGATGTTAAGTGACTTGTCCACCTTCCCACAGCTAGTAAAGGTCAGAGGTAGGGTCTGACCTTGCTGTTTTTTCAGACTCCATATCCTGTGCTCTATCTATTCCATGAGGCTGTCTCTAATATATTCAATCCTGATAAAATATCTGATTTAATTTAGCTCTTTGGCTTCATTACAATTAGGACATATTCTAGTTACTTGTGAATACATTTAGCCCAAATAAAGCCACATCTATACAGCTTATTTTGCAACATGGCTGTTTTTCCTGCTCTTTTGTGTTTGAGAAAAAAAAATGTATCACTCTTTACCCTTATGGATATATTTCTTAAATGTACAGTTTTGATGATTTTTTTCCTAGAAAGCAAGTCTAATGTTTAATATTATATTTTCTTTAATCATTTTTGGGAAGTCGTTATTTCTATAATGGTAAAACCATCAAGGTATCTTGGTTTCAGGCCTACTTCCTCCAACTACTTGTGTGAAATTAATCTGTTTGTGCCTCAGTTTCTTTATCTTGTAAAATGAGTACATTAGAAGATATCTAAAGGTTGCTTTCTATGTGAACATGCCATGATCTTCCAGGTCTTCAGAGTGTTCATACAATGATTCAGTATTTGATTATCTTCAACCCCAACTAATACTTACTAACCATATACTGAATTATGTTGGAAATAATTTAATAATTTACCTATTCATTTAAATAACTTAATCTTACCTTTTACTTCATCTTCCATTTGTGGAAATATTGCAGTTGAGTACCAATGGGAAAAATCATATCAAAAGAGCAAAATACAATATCAAAACAATATTTGTAGTAATGGTAGCCTATTTTATGTATATATGGTCTCATAAGTTTTTGTATTGCTTGGTAGCTAAGACCATTTTTACTCTATATATGCATCTATGCACATGTATTTATATGCACATGTTTATACATACACATACATATACATACACACATACATATATGCATATATGCACATATATACATGCATACATGGAGAGAGAGCAAGTGTTTTGAACTGTGTGAAAATTAAAAGTCTGACAGAGATTCTGTACTGCTCTAAGAACCTCCTTACTGGGCTCCTGTACTTCAGATTTGGAATTCTCTTATCTATTCTTCACAAAGTTGCCAAAATAATTTTTCTAAGAGTCCCTCTGGCTTGAATGTGATAATAAATATGAATTCTAATCCTTTGAGTGAAATTAATTTCCACCAGGCTTTACCACCTGATCTGTCATTGGGTCCTAAGTTCTTCTAGGCCTTACCGTATGCCTTGCCTCTATATTGTGATGTTTAAAATCTAAATTGTGGTCACCTTAAATCAGAATCTTCAGCACCAGTCTTTAGGCATTAAACATTTATTAAAGCATAGAGGTATTCACAAGGAGTTAAGAAAAAGAAGTCCTACCTAGCCTAGAGTTCTAGCCTGGTTGGGTTCTTCCTGAAGTCCTCCTCCATGAACCTGCTTTAATCAGGAACTCTCTTGCAAGCTGTTTGTGGAAGCTTTTTATAGATCTGGAACAGAGGCGGTCCTTACACACTGCTTCAAGGTGATTGGTTGGTGTCATCCAAATCCATTGGCTTTGAAGGTGTTCTCAAGTTGAGTTCTAGTTTCTGAGAACAATACCTTCTTAAGGGATAGCCAGGTGTGATTACAATCCAATTAACTTGAAGTAGGCTTAATCAGCAGTCAATCACTCTCACTTGATTCAATCAGTATAGATTAATCTCCAGATGGGTCTTTGAGTATCTGCTAAATCCCATTATTTCATCACAATATTCTCTTGATGTCTAGACATCTGCTGTTAGATGCTTAGAAATTCTAGGTCTTTCTGGGAAGCTTGAACTGAATTTTCTTTCAAATGTTGTTTCTCCCACTTCGAGTATGAACACCTTAAGAGTAGGGACCACCTCATTCTATTTGTATCCTCCACACTTGTCATAAATACTTAATGTAGAGTAAGCACTTAATAAATGATCTTCATTCATTCATCTATTCTGCCTGGTTATATCACTGGTTTACTCTAAAGCTTTTGGTCATGTTATTCAGTAGAACATGGCCCTAATTTGTTAGTGAAAAACAAAACAAAACATGAGTTGTTTTACTGCCTAGTAGTCTGTACAGTGACTCCTTGAGAATTGTTGCAATGTATAGCATCTATATCACTTCAAGTTCTAGCTGCTCATGAAAACTGTGGCAACAAGTGGCACTTCAGTAGGTACTGGATAAAGAGGTTGCCACAGGTCACCAAGGTAGGAGTGGCTTTAATCTTGGAAGTGGAACCATTGGCCTAAACACAGTGGGCACAATGTAATAGAGGTTCTTGAATCTGCTTTAGGTTATTAATAAATGATTTTAATTGGTCCCAAATAATAGGCAAAGGGGAAAAAAGTGTGTGTGTGTGTGGGGGGGGTGGGTGGGGGTGGGGGGGGGTGTGTGTGTGGGTGCACTCATATTAGCTATAGCTACTTTGTAGAGTTTCTGGTCATCATATTTCAAGTCCTAAAGGTTGCTTTCTGGACTAAGAATTACAGAATGTAAGCATTGGAAAAGACATCCAGAGGTTATCTTTTCTTTTTTGCAATATTCCTGCTTATGGAGGAAAACATACCACCTCTTAAGGAAGTGAGTGCATTTCACTTTGGAAAAGCATTATTATTTTTTTCTTCTTTACATTGAGTCAGAATTTTTTTTTTGTACCTTCTACTCATTGCTTCTATAGTTGACCTCTGTGATCTCTATGATCAAGTAGAATAAGTCAAATATTTTCCTTGAAGGGAATATAGGAGCAAAAGAGCAATCACACTCCATCAGGAGCTGTTAATTTCCTCTAGGGAAAACACAAATTCCTCAGATTGGCATTTAAGGACTTTCACAGCCTGGCTCTGGCCTACATTTCCAGACTAATTTCACATCACTCCTCTCATGTCCTTTGTTATAGTCAAACTAGTTAACTTATTGCTCCTTGAACTGCACACATTCCATCTCCTCTGTCAATAAGTCAATAAGTACTTATTAAATACTTACAGCTATCCCTTCCACATCATGCTTTCCCCCCTTAAGGGTTTTGATATATTGAGCATTGAGAAATTAAATGAGAATTTGGTGGCAGCGGGGAGGGAGTTTTGCCGAGGCTGGAGATGATATACAAAAGCCAGCAGATGACACAGAAAGAGTGTAGAAACTCAGAAATACATAAAAACAACCAAATACTTATTTCACATTTTGTAAAAAGATACTGTAAACACTCCATAAAAGAAAAAGAAATTCAGACTTCTCTAGTAGAAAGGGAGGGACAAACATGTTTATGTGTATTTTCCAGATCATGGGCCACCATGCCTTTGACCCCTATGATGTGGAAGGGTAACTGTCCTATGTTTCATATATTGTGCTAAGTTGTGAGGATACCCATACAAGCAAAAAAGAAAGCTGGTTGGGGCAGCTAGGTGGTGCAGTGGATAGCGCACCGGCCCCTGGAGTCTGGAGTACCTGAGTTCAAATCCGGCCTCAGACACTTAACACTTACTAGCTGTATGACCCTGGGCAAGTCACTTAACCCTGATTGCCTCACTAAAAAAAAAAAAAAAAAAAAAGGAAGCTGGTCTTTTACCTCAAGGAGCTGACATTCTAATGAGGGAAAGGGACACACAAAAGAGAGATGAAAAGTGTGTGTATGTGTGTGTGTAGAAATTTAGGGAAGATATCCATGTGAGTTGTGGTGGCAATGTCTAGAGACTTAGAAGGAGAGCTGGGGGAAGAATTGAAAAATTCATGAATAATGAATGCACTAAGTGCAACTTACCAATGGGAGAAGGGGGTCTTTGGAGTGGACCTATGCCCCAGGGTGAGAAGGTTGTCCCAGCTAAATGAACTTTCAGTATGGGAAGACAGTTAAGGGATGATAGCAAATCCTAACCAGAACCCAAATTAAAAGGAAGCCTTTGAACAGGTTGCGTACTAGTACTAGGATGCATTTTTTTCCCTCTCACCACCAATATATTTTAGAATATTTAGCTTCCTTCAAGGCTCACGTTAGGTGCTTACTTTCAGATGAAACTATTCCTGGTCTCCCTAGTTTTTAGGACCCTTTCCACTTGTTTTTTTGGTGGGGCAATGAGGGTTAAGTGACTTGTCCAGGGTCACAGAGCTAGTAAGAGTCAAGTGTCTGAGACTGTATTTGAACTCAGGTCCTCCTGAATCTAGGGCTGGTGCTTTATCCACTGTGCCACCTAGCTGCCCCTAGTACCCTATCCCCTTTGACTTAGATTATATTCATCCATTTCTGTATATTATATATCCTTGGTAGAATGTTAACTTCTTGAGGGTATTTGTGTGAGGCAGATTTGAATTCAGGAAGATGAGTCTTCCTGATTATAGGCCATGCACCATTTAGCTGCCCACATAGCACATAGCAAGCTCCTTAATCAAAGCTTGTCCATTGATTGATTGAATCTTCTTAACCTAGTTTTCTGTCTTCTGCAAATCTGATAAAAAACATGTCATTTTTAACTTTATCCAAATTATTGATAAAATATGTTAAATAGCACAGTCCCACACACACAGAATCATGGGGGAGTTCATGTTTATTAGTGACATCTAAACCCATTAATGATGATCATATCTAGATACATGAAGCAAAGAAAAATTAAAAAGATTATCCTCGATAAAAGGACAAAAACCCTCTTTAGTCCTGTATAACCTCTTTCTTTTTCTACAATGATCACAGTGGCAGTGGAAAATGGGTCATAGTTTGCTAAGAATTACCCAGGCTTTAGGTTCCATTTGCTATTTTGAGTGAACACTTAGTTGCTGTGGGTTCCTAAGTGAAGTGGAATTTATTTTAGGGAAGGCTGCCCAACTTTTTTAGAAATGGGAAAATAAAATTTTCTTAGGTGGCTTTAATTGGCAATTAAACTATTCTACCTCTCCCTAATGAATAAACAAAAGCTGATTTATGAGTGGAAATGCTTACCTAATTAGACCTACCCACCTTCTGTCTCCTTGCAAATTTTTCTACAGATAGCTCATCCTACTTCATTGGCCATTTGACTATCTCACCTGCATTCTATAAAACCAGTGTTCTCGGACTTTGGCTTTAAGAGACTTTCTAATGAGATTTGGAACTTCATCAGAGTTGTTGTCCAGGTGGTAGGGATTGCAGCAGATGACTAATTCTTCCCAAGATTCCTCATATTTTTAACATTGCTATATTAAGGACAAGTCCAAGGATTTAACCACCTATAAGCTTCTGGTAGAAGTAAGAAAGTGTTTTCTACAAGCTAGATGCAGTGGGTGGGTGGGTGGGTAGGTGGATGGATGGATAGAGATAGATAGATATATAGGTAGTTTTAAGTGATTACTTCATTCCAGGCATTGTGTTAAGCATGAAGGATGTAAATAAAAGCAAAGAATATAGTTTCTGCTCTCAAGGAACTTACATTCTAATGGGGGAAGACAACACTTAAAGGGAAGCTATAAGTGACAGGGTGTAGGAATCAAACCCACATCAAAGTATATTATCAAAGAAGTGAAGTATGTATGAGCAGGAAATTAAAGAAAGTAGGTCCAGAGGAGGTGATGATAAAAATAATTCCAGAAGAAGACTGAAGGAGCTTATGATAATTAGCTTAAAGAAGAGGAAACTAAAGATATGATAGTTGCCTTTAGGTATTTCATGCTTTATCATGATGATGAAGGATCAAACTTCTATTTGGCTCTAGATGATATGACTAGGGGCATAGGTAGAAGTTGCAGAGAGGCAGATTTCAACATCATGGAATGACAAAAAAATACATAATAATCATTAATATCCCATAGAAGAATGAATTGTTTGGAAAGCAGAAAAACTAGAGGTCTTTTGTGTGAAGGCTACATAGTTAATTTCTGATTATTTTTGTTCTTGTTGTGCTTGCTTATCAGGTAGGAATTAGACTAGATGGCTTTGAAGTTCTTTCTACTTTTGAGATTTTGCGATTCTCTGATACTGATAACAATTCATGTTGAATATTTGGTATCCCTTTGGGGGTCTTGATCAGTAATAACTCATTCATGTTAATAGTTGCAGTCACTCATAATTCACATATTTGCATTTAATGTGGATAAAGATAATAATTAAAAGTGACAATCACAATGGTCTTTCAAAGACATTGTTTCCAAAAATGTTTTTATCTATTGGCCTGTTTGTGGCTGGAGGTACTAAAAATCCAAGAATACATATGCTTATTTGCCCTTGGCTAGAAAAAGTTCTAGTAATATTCACTGTTCTGCCTCTTTATAAAATAACCTAGAGTAATTTCAGCTGGTTTACCAAACTGAGTTGGGATTAGAGTGTGATTCAATTATCAAGTTTAAAAGATTTTCGGCTTTCTTTCTTTTGAGGCTATAGAGCATGCTGCTTTGGTCAAAGTCATGGTCAATTACAACTTCACACAGATTGTTTAGTGCCAAGGGTCATTTTCTGTAGCCAGCAAAATGTAGGTAGTTTTGTTTTTCTTTCTTTCAGGCAATTTGTATGATCTGATAGCAAACAGGTGATGAATTTCTAGGTTAATAAATACCTTCCATGCTCAAGAATTCCTGAATACAAACCAGCCTGGAAGAAACCTGATTTTCTGAACCAGTTCATACAATTTTCATAATGCCACACACAGAGAAAAATAAATGTTTAGTCAACCTATCTATTGGACAACCCTCTCTCTGTGTCTGACTCAACTAACATCTTGGAAAAAGATATGGTTCAGTTCCAAATTTATACCAGACAATTTGTAAACAGAAAAGCAATTGATTCTATCATGATTTTTCACTGTGAGTAGAATCCAGCAAGGTCACCTTTGTTTTAGTTTTTGGCAGAGCACGGGTATAACATTTTTGAATTTGGTTATGTAAATATGATATTTCTATAAAGCAAGTATACATATACTTCTACCCTTCTCATTCTCCATCTATTAGACTTTAACTTCCTTGAGGCCAGAGACTTTTTCTTTTATACATGGTGTCCCCAAAATTTTAGAGGATATTAAAGACTGAAATTACATTAAGGTTTTTAGGAAACCCTATGTTTGCATCCCCAGTGCTTGATACATGACTTCTAATAAATTTTCATTCATTCACTCTTTCCAACTTTGGGGAAAACACAGCCAACCTTTAAGATGTCAATTCAGGAATTCATTGCTTAACTGTGCCCTGTTTGTAGTATATACCCTTAATTTGTGGATTTGGGGAATATTTATTTCACCTTTGGAGATAGATAGGGAGGAAAATGTAACATATGGTGTACATGCAAAACCAATTTAGCATTACATTGGCTAATTAGTGTGATGGAGAAAATTAATTAAACATACTTCTTAATTCTAGCAATTAAATTTAATTAACCAAATGTGTGTAAGCATTAGTTTTATATTTATATTAGTTTATATTATCTATTAGACAATGCAAACATTATCCCTCCTAGGAATATATTATGAACCTAATTTCCTAGGGCTTTCTAGTAAATGTGTATCATATTAGTACTCAATGACAATGTTCCCTCTCTTCCTAGCCACAGGCATTGTGTCTCCTTCCAAGGTGGTTTTCCTGGAAAGTATGCAAATCTCTGTCAGTCAATCAGCATTACACAGGGTATGCTGGAGTCTCAAATGTGGAGAATGCAGGTACCAACCTTATTTACAAATGCAAATCAGGCTGTAGACTTTACATCTCTGGTGGGTTTCTTATTGTTCTATGAACTTTACCCAAATTTTGATTGGTGATTGATAAATTTCCTTTTATCATAGACTTAGATAGTCAACCAAATGCAAAATCATTTGCAAGTACTTGTCAGTTTCTCAAAAGGTTTGTGGAAGACACATCATTCATTAGCAGTTCTTTACCAAATTTGGAGGACACATATATGTCATTACCAAATTATATTACTGAAGTCCTTATCTCATTACAGAAAAACAACTTATGTAGCAACTACACAAGTAATGAAATGAAAGCTGAAAACAATGGAGTCAGTTATGTCAAGGTAACAAACAATCTCACTGTATAATGGTGGAGGGTATTTACTGGTGAGAAAATTAATACTGAAACTAAAGGAGGGTTTGGACTCTTTATGTCGATTTAGATTTTGACTCCACTTAACTTATTCTCTTAATCTGCTAATGTCATAGCAACCTGATCTTTTTTCATCTTCAATTCAATTCAATGAGTATTTGCTGAGTAGTTTCTTTCTTTTCTTTCTTTTTTCTTTTTTTTTTTTTTGGCAGGGCAATGAGTGTTAAGTGATTTGCCCAAGGTTGCACAGCTAGTAGGTGTCAAGTGTCTGAGGCCAGATTTGAAATCAGGTCCTCCTGAATCCAGGGCCAGTGCTTTATCCACTGCACCACCTAGCTGCCTCATGCTGAGTACTTTCTATACCACTATGTTCTCAGCACCACCCTAGGGATTCTAGGACATAACAGAAAAGTGTATTACACGGTCCCTGTTCTCAAAGCATTTATATTTTTCTTCATTTTTCTTTAGTCTTTTTTTCTATTGTCATTTTATCTTATAGTCAAGTTCATATATTAAACATAATGGGAAAATGTAGAAGTTTATGAAATAAATAGAGATGTTTAGACTACAAACTATAAGAGCTCTTACTACCTCATCAGCAGAGCTCTGATGTATTGTGAAGATTGTACTTGAATGATCACCTAAAGCTATCCAGGTTGAAATAGAGTTAATATGCTACAAAATCAAACCATACCTAATTTGGACAGTGGGTCTGAGAGAGGTAGCCTTCCCAGAAACTTAGTCTCTCCTTCAGCGCCTACTCTAATGAAAGTTGAATTGATTATAGTGTAAAACTTTCATTGAAGACCTTAAAATAAACCTGTGGAGGAATATATAGTTCTGAGCCTTCTGACAGTAGGTCAATGAATTTTTGCATAGTGCTTTTGATGCCTTCTAAATACTGCTCTACTTTATACATATTGCAAGATATTGTAACCTATAATAAGAAGGGGAAATAATTCAGAGTTTGGTTTCAAGGTGTGAGAAAATAATTATAAATATTGGATTCCTTAGGAGACATAGAGAGATAGAGATTTCTTTCTCATACCTTCCACCCCCCACCCCCCCCAATTTGGTGAAATTGGAGAAATTTCACCAAATCTCATCTGGGACAAACCCAAGGGAACAAAAGAAATGGAGATAGATTCTTTTGTTTTGATGTATGAAGGACTGATGGGATTAAACCACACCTAGATAATGGACTTTGCCATAAGTAACTTGAGTGAGGGTCTTTTACATTCTTTTCGCTGATATCATCTCTAGGGTTCATTTTAATGTAGACCACCTTCAAATCATGTTGACTAATGATGCTAACCAATTAGCTTTGATCAATGTATAATAACCTACATCTATCAAAAGATGACTAAAAATACCCTTGGAAGATGCCACAAAAGGTTGTCTGGGTATTCTAGGGCTTCTGGTGTGTCTGGGGGCATCTTCTAAGCTTGTCTTGGCTTTCTGGTACCATATGGTCAGCCTCCCTCTCTCTCTCCCCTACCTGTGTTCCATTTCATTGAGACCACATGTGGTCTCTGAGACAACATGGATCTTTTGGGGCTTTTCTAGTGCTTGTGCTAACTGGCATACTGAAATTCTCTCCCTGCTTTCTCTAAGATGTGGTCTGAGACTATAAGAAGTTAGGGAAATACATGGTCAGTCCTTTACTGGTATAATATTAATAAATTAGTATATGCTAAGCCCAAATCTGTCTCAATAGCAATAACAATTTATTAAAAAAAACCACAAAGGCTAATTGCAGGAATATAGGTCAAAAGAAATCCTTTCAGAGTCACCATCATCATATCACAGATACAAGTCTCTAGGACACATTCATTTTGGATTCAGTGAAGCTGTCAGTTTGACACTTGCTAGAAAGTGAACTTTGACTATTAGATACCAAATATTTTGGCACAGACTTAACAGCTGTTCTGGTTTGAATCCCCTGACCTGTATAATCAATGGGAAATATAGGATCGAGAATGGGTCTGTCATTCCTTAGCAGGAGAAAACTAAAATTTTACAAAGAAAGATGTCTGGCTGCTCATATGATTGTAAGTAGACAATATCCTTTTTG
This sequence comes from Dromiciops gliroides, assembly GCF_019393635.1. NCBI lineage: Eukaryota > Metazoa > Chordata > Mammalia > Microbiotheria > Microbiotheriidae > Dromiciops > Dromiciops gliroides. The sequence goes on from NC_057861.1 coordinate 348,431,703, forward strand.
GTCTACATGAGAAATCATGACTAGCAGTGTCAAAGACTGATCAAATCATTTCAAGATAAAAAGGGAGAAGGGACTATATAGGAGTAAAGGAGCAAAGAAGGTGAAAGAGAAACTATTCTAGTTATGAATGAAGCAAAAGAGTCTTAAAGATGTTCTCTAACTCACACTCTCACATGAAGCAATTTCCCAATCTCCAAGAGACATTTTAACATATAAGAGGGGAAAAAATATGTACATTAATTAACATAGCACATAAAAAATCTAGTCTTGACCATGTAAAGTCTTTAGTTTTTGCAATACAGACAAGACACTTTCCCATATTTCTGTGTACTATTGGCATACATAAGAGAAAAGCCTTAAAGATAATTAATTTGTTACTTGCATAGGTATTAGGCACTGACTGCTTTAGAAATGGGAAAGATAAATAGAGCTATTCAATTAGATGCCCATTGTATACTGAGAAACACATGGAAACACCGATATATGTGCACACAAAGCTAGACACAACACAGAAACCTATAAACTATACCAATACTTTGGATTTTGACTAAAAGAATATGTCCTACAAGAAGTAGAAAACACAAAATCTAATGACAGAAAAATGCTGAACAAATAATTGCTAAGACTTTGGGGACATCTTGAATTTTTATGACAATTATTAAGATATGACATTTTCTGCTTTTGTCAAAGTCTGGGACTATCCAGCTCATTTCCCCCATGTATTCCATACCACTTTCCCAAAATCATGAATGAAGATTTTAGTTAACTTCATTTTTTGACACTTGGTTAAAATTTTCTACTATATCTGAAACATAATCCTATTCACCGACATCTTGAAGCTTTATGGCTTTGCTATATAACACTTGCCTTTGTAATTGTTTAGCTAACTTTATGAATTTATTAAGCTGTCAGCACCAAACTGGCTTAATATTCCAGCAAGCACTTCTGTGATTGGTTTGGCTTCTGCACGGTGAATAATTGAAAAAGGTGTTGACAGAGGGAAGCTCAGATCTTGAAATTGTTGAAATGAATAATTTGGCTATCATCTTTAATTATTTTTACCTCTTCAATACCAGCAATGTTATTCCAAGTCAATTTGTTATTTATTTTTTAGAGAACTCTGAATGATTTTTTTTTTTATTCTTAGCTGGAGATTCTATATTCACCAACTTCTTTCTCTGAGTTTTCCCCTTGCTTCCTTTCTGAACCTAAGCCTATAGCTTGGCTAATTTTTCATGATTTACGATATTGGAATATCTAGTGTTGAGACAGATGCCTGCTCTGGTGGCAGTAAGATCAATATTTATTGTTTTAAAGGCAACACTTACTTAAACATCTGAAACAATCAAAGAATAATATTCAAGCAAGCAAATATAATTAAGGAACAGATCTCTTTTACATACCATAAAAGTCACATGATATCTATTTTCTTGCCTTCTGATTCTACCAATTCACAAAAATACCTGATGCTTTGACTGTCTTCTTGGGGTCAACAGCAGTAATGGAAACAAACCACTTTCCACAAAATAAGAAAAAAAAATAAAGCATCATCTATTCCCAAATTAATGACATGCAACAGTTGGTCTACTTGAATTCATTTCATTAACTGTTTAAGCCTTCCATTTATAAGAATGAATTATAAGATGTAATAAGGATGTATCAGTGAGGCTACTACAAGTGAGTAAATCAAAATGGTGATGAGTAAATGGAAACATTCTGTAAACACATGTGGAAATGGGAAAAGTTTCTCTGTAGTCCTGGAGGGCCTAAAGAATAGACATAACCATATCACTGCCTCATGAGGGCCAATAGAATGGCACAGACAATGGTCCTGAGTGTCAGTAAGTATTAGGAACCTTAAATAGAGCATTGACAAACACCAAAGGAGACTATGCTTCTAAAAAAGAGTCAAATATATGGCAAAAATGGTCTTGATCTTGAGACAATACAAAGTCACAGCACCATAAAATGTCCTTTTACTACGAGAGATGATAAAGAAGAAGAAAAAGCTCATAAAGATGAAGAACTGATGACAAAGAGTTCTTTGTTGGCTTGAGCTCCTGTGTACAGGTACACATCTCAAGGCTATTTTTAACAAAGAAAAAAAATTGTATCTGATATAAGATTTTAATTGTCAAAATATTCTTAATTAGGGAGAGGAAGTTTGATATTCCCATAATTGTTATAGATATTGTGAAGTTTTCTCTATTTAACTATCATTACTAATTTTACTGGGCCAATTAAAAAAAAAGTTCAGTTCCAAATTCTCTCCCTCCCTCCAATCATTTCCTAACCACTGAGAAGACAAGCAATATCATATCCATTATACACATAAAGTAATGCAAAATATGTATCACCAGTAGCTATGTTTTGGGGAAAAAAAGTAAGAAAAATAAATGAAAATAGTGATTTAGTCTGCAGTTTGAGTCCATTGGTTCTCTATCTGGAAATGGATAGTTCCAGAATATTATAATATTATATAACATTATAATATAATATATAATATAAATTATATATTATTAATCAATATATTATTAATATAATATTACCTATAATATAATATTCCAACATTTTATATCATGAGTCCTTTGAAGTTGTTGTGAATCATTGTACTGATCAGAGTCTTTCACAGTTGATCATTATTCCAATATTGCTGTTAGTATCTAGATTATTCTCTTGGTTCTGCTCACATCAGTTTTCATTAGTTCATAAAAATCTTTTCAGATATTTCTGAAACCATTCCTTTCATCATTTCTCATAGCATGCTTATTGCATTTTATCACATTAATATATAATAACTTGTTCAGCCATTGCCCAATTGATGGGCATCTCTTCCACTTGCAATTCTTTTGCAAGTGAAAGAGCTGCTATAAATATTTTTGTATACATGGGTCCTTTTCCTTTTATCTCATCGTACAATGAGGGTATTGGGTATGGGCCTTATAGAGGTATTAATGGGTCAAAGTATAATGATTGGAATGATGCCACCTGCTGGAGACTTACTGTAGAAAAGCTCCACCATGAGCTGAAGGTCTCTGAGGGCAAGACCATGCGTCTTTTCTTTGGTGTCAGGAAGTAACGTTTTCTTGTGGGAGGAAGAAGGGGGAGCCTGGCACTCTGACTTGCTCTCTTTCCTGTGGACTCTGGTGGAGTGCGGAGCTAGGATTGCTCTCTCCCTTTAATAGATAGATGAATGTAGGCCTTTCTCTCTCTCTTTACCAAATTCTTATTCTCCTTAATAAATGCTTAAAAGTCTAACTCTTGCTAAAGCTTATAATTTATTGGCAACCACTCATTAGATGTTTTAGATAGTTTAGCTAGAATTTTAGCCCTAACAAAAGGATATGAATAGTTTTATAGCCTTTTAGGTATAGATCCAAATCATTCTCCAGAATTGCTGGACTAGTTCACAGCTTGACCAACAGTGCATTTGTGCAACCACTTTCCTGTATCTCCTCTAGCACTTGTCATTTTCTTTTTTTGATGACCAATTTGATGGGTGTGAGGTGTTAACTCACAGTAATTTTAATTTACATTTAACCATTTATTATTGATTTAGAAGATTTTTATATGACTATTGATAACATTGTTTTCTCCCCCTGGAAACTGCCTATTTATGTCCTTTGACTATCAGTTGGGGAATTTATCTTATTTTTATAATTTGCTTAAGTTCTCTATTTGAGAGATCAAACCTTTATCAGAGAAACTTGCTGTAATCTTCCCCTCCCCAGTTTTCTGCTTTTCTTCTAATTGTGGCTTCATTGTTTTTGTTTATGTGATCATTTTTTTTTTGGTGGGGCAATGAGGATGAAGTGACTTGCCCAGGGTCACACAGATAGTAAGTGTCAAGTGTCTGAGGCCTGATTTGAAATCAGGTCCTCCTGAATCCATGGTGAGTGCTTTATCTGTGTGATAACTTTTTAATTTTATATAATCAAATTTGTTCATTTTCCCTTCCATTAACCTCCCTATCTCTTGTTTGGTCATGAATTCTTCCCATATCCAAATATCTGATGGATAATTTCTTCCATGCTGCCTTAGTTTGTTTATAATATTACAATTTTTATTTAAATCATGTACTCATTTTGAACATATATTGGTATAAATTGTGAGATGTTGGTCAATGACTAGTTTCTACCAGACAACTTTTAAGTTTTCCTAGTGGTTTTTGTAAAATAATGATATCTTGACCCAATAACAAGAATCTCTGGGTATATCAAACACTAGGCCATTGTAACCTTTTACTTCTTTATATTGTATGCCTAATTTTATACTGATTAAATAGTCTATTTCTTTTCAATTCTAAATTGTTTCAATGATTACCAATTTGCAATTTAGTTTGAGATATAGTAGTGCTAAGCCCCCTTTCTTCACATTTTCCCCCATTGATTCTCCTAATAGTCTTGTTCCTCCAGATGAATTTGGGTATTAGTTTTTCTAGCTCTATAAAGTAATTCTGTGGTAGTTTTATTATTGCACTGAATACAAAAATTAATTTGTGTAGTATTGTCATTCTTATTACATTGGCTTCTCCTATGAGAAATTAACATTTCTTCAATTGTTTAGATCTGTTATTATTTGTGTAAAAAGAGTTTTGTAATTGTGCTCTTAGAGTTTCTGAGTGTTTCTTGTCAGTTGAAGTACCAGATATACTGTCTGCAGTTATTTTAAATGGAATTTTTTATTCTATCTTTTTCTGATGGATTTTGTTAGTAATATATAGAAATGATGATTTTTAATGTGGATTTACTTTATATCCTATAACTTTGGTAAAGTCAAACTAGGTTTTTATTTGATTCTCTTGTGTTCTATAAGTATGCCATCACATCATCTGCAGAATCATAGTTTTGTTACCTTGTGGCCTATCCTTATTCCTTCTATTCCCTTTTCCTGTCATTGCTATAGACAGAATTTCTAAGACAACATTGAATAAAAATGGTGATAATGGATATCCTTGCTTCATCCCTGTTCTTACTGGAAAGGCTTCTAGTTTATGCCTAATACAGATAATGCTTGCTCTTGGTTTTAGATACCACTTACCATTTTAAAAAAAGTTCCATTTACTCTTATACTTTCTAGTATTTTAAATAGTAACAGGTGTTCTATTTTGTCAAAAAGCCTTTTTCTGTCTCTATTGATGTAATCACATATTTTTGTGGTTATTGTTATTGATGTGATCACTTGATCTGCAGTTTTCTTTCTCTGTTTTTGCTCTCCCTGGCTTAGATATCAAAACCATGATTGTATGATAGAAGGAATTAGGTAGGACTCCTTCTTTACCTGTTTTTTTTAAACAGTTTGTGTGGTATTGGAATTAATTGTTCTCTAAATGCTTGGTAGAAGTAGCTTGTGAATCCATCTGGTTCTGTGTGTGTGTGTGTGTGTGTGTGTGTGTGTGTGTGTGTATGTGTATGTGTGTGTGTGTTTCAGGGAGCTCATTTGTGGATTGTTTAATTTCCTTTTCTAAGAGGGTTATTAAAATACTCTATTTCTTCTTGTAATAACCTGGGCAATTAATGTTTTTGTAAATATTCGTCCAGTTCCTCCATCCATCCAAATGATATCCACCATTTCAGCTTTATTTGCATACAACATAGCAAAATAGTACTTAATAATTGCTTTAATATTTCCAATAGTTGTACATTCACCCTTTTAATTTTTGATATTGGTAAATTGATTTTCTTCTTTCCTTTTAAAAATTGCCAACAGTTTATCTACTTTTTTGATTTTCCATGAAAGTAGTTCTTAGTTTAATTTATTCCATGGGTTTTATTAACTTTTAATTTTATTAGTTTCATCTTTAATTTTCAGGATTTTTAGTTTCTTTTTTAATTAGAGATTTTTAATGTTCCTTTTCTAGACTTTAAAAAAATTTTACATGCCCAATCTATTAATTTGCTCTTTCTCTCTTTATTGATTTATACATTTAGAGATATAAACTTTCCTCAAAATATTTCTTTAGCTGCATCGCACCAGTTTTGCTATATTGCCTCATTGTTGTCTTAATCTTTAATGAAATTATTGATTGTTTCTATGATTTATTTGGTCTACTCAATCTTTAGAATTAGATTATTTAGTTTCCAATTAATTTTAAAATTATACTTCAAAGGCCCTTTACTGAATGCAATTTTTATTACATTATGGTCTAAAAAGAATGCATTTTGTATTGCTGCTTTTCTGCATTTGTGATTATTTTTTTATTTCCTAATGGTTAATTTGCTAGGTACAGCTAAAACAGTGATATACTTATTTCTATTCTGAATCAATATTGTCAATTCTATTAATCTCCACATCTTATTTATTTTATTGTTAGATTTATTTGCATGTAATAGGGGTTAATTATTTCCTCCTATAATTCATTTAAATTTTCCTTCAAGAATTTGAATGCTATGCCATTTGGTATGTGTATGGCCAGTAATAATATTCATTCATTGTCTATGGCAAACTTCTTAAACTATAGGTCAGTACCCCATATGAAGACATGTAACTGAATGTGGCAAAAACATGGCAGTAAATGTTTGATTTGTAAACCTATTTTACATACATATCTGGGATGGTGTAAACATTTCCCAGGTGAAAAGGGGTTGTGAGTGGAAAAAAATTAGGAAGCCCTGGTCTCTGATACCTGTTAGCAAAATGTACTTTTCCCTGATTATCTCTAGTTAGATCTATTTTTGGTTTTGTTTTGTCTGAGATCATGATTGTTCCCTCTGCCTTTTTTTTACTTACACTGAGGTTTACACTGAGGTACATAATAGGTTCTGCTCCAGCACCTTATTTTTATCTCTGTGTGTCTTTCTGTTTCAAGTATGTCTCTTGCACACAATGTATTGTTAAATCTAGTTTCTAATATATTCTGCTGTCATCCTCAACTTTTGTGGATGAGATTTATTCCATTCACATTTACTAAGCATTCATTTTTATCCATGCTATTCTCTTTTATTTATCCTTTAAAAAAAACTGGATGCCTTCCTCAAATGTCCATTTTTACTTCTGACCACTATTCTACACTCCCTTTTTTCATCCTCCCTATGTTCTCTTAGCCATTTCTTCTTAGCCCTTTCTAATTCTTTTTTCCTTTACCTTTCCACTTCCCTGTTGAGTAAGATGAATTTCAATACCCAATTGAGTGTGTGTATTTTTTTATTTTTGAACCAATACATAGTAGAGTGAGGTTTGAACATTACCCATTATCTCCCCCCTTACCCCTACCAATTCTCCCTCTGCTGTAAAAACCCTTTGCATCCTTTTTGTGAGATATTTTTTTCCATTCTTCTTTCTTACCCCTTCTCCTAGTGTATCTCTTTTTATCCCTTCCATTTTTCTTTTGAGTTTATCCCAATGTAACACACTAACTCTATGCCCTGTATCTAAGTAGACAACTGGTTTGCACTAATAATAAAGGTTTCATTACTACCATTTAGGAATATAAACAGTTTTACCTTATTAAGTCCCTTATTTCTTGCTCATGTTTACCTTTTCATGTTTCTCTTGTCTTGTTTTAATAAAAAATTTTCCATTCAGCTCTGTGTTTTTTTGTTTTGTTTTGTTTTGTTTTTTCATTTTAAGGTGAGGGGATATTGAAAGTCCTCTATATCACTACATTCCAATTTGCTTCCGTTATAGGATTAAACTCAAGTTTTGTTGGGTAGATTATTCTTGGTTGTAATTACAGGTCTTTAAACTTCCAGAATATCATTTCAAGTTTTCTGCTGCTTTAATGTGGCAACTGCTCAATCTTGTGTGATCCTGAATGTAGCTCCATTATATTGGAATAGTTTCTTTCTGGCTCCTTGAAGTATTTTCTCTTTCACCTTGGAACTCTTGAATTTGACTATAATATTCTTGGGAGTTTTCATTTTGGGATCCTTTTTAGGGGTTGATTTCTTTCAATTTCTGTCTTACACTCTGTTTCTAGGATAGTGGGGCAAATTTCCTTGATAATTTCTTGAAATATGAAGTCTAAGCTCTTTCTTTGTTTATGGCTTTCAGGTAGCCTACTAATTCTTGAATTATCTATTCTAAATGTATTTTCAAGTTCAGTTGTTTTTTCCTATGAGAGATTTCACATTTTCTTCTATTTTTCAGTCTTTTGACTTTGCTTTCTATATTTATTAATGTCCCATGGAATCATTAGCTTGCATTTGACTGATTCTATTTTTAAGGAGTTGTTTTCTTGAAGGAGATTTTGTACCTCTTTTACCATTTGACAGATTCTGAATTTTAAAGAGTTGTTGTCCCCCCAGTATTTGTTTGTACCTCAATTACAAAGCTGTTAATTCCTTTTCATAATTTTCTTTTGTTTCTCTTTATTTTTCTCCATTGCTTTTATTTTATATTTAATTATTTTGCTCTATTTTATGCTCTTCTAGGGAATCTTTTGGACTTGTTTGCAATCTGTACTTTTTTTTTTGAGGTTTTACTTGTAAATATTTTCAAGTTTTTGTATTCATTTGAATTTATGTCTTGAGCTTTCCTATCACCATAGTTGCTTTTTATGGTCATATTCTCTCTCTCTCTCTCTCTCTCTCTCTCTCTCTCTCTCTCTCTCTCTCTCTCTCTCTCTCTTCCTGTTCTTTGTGTTCATCATTGACTTTTTTTCAGTTTATTTCTTGACTTTGAACTGTATTTTAGACTTATACTCTGCTCATTACTAGGGGTGGCAGGTTTATGGCCAGATCTTTTGACTTTTATGTCCTTCTGCTTTCACAACTTGGTCTGGAGTCTTGTAAGTTTTCAGTACTTCCAAGGTAGTTTGATTTGGGGATATTTATGGTCGTGGCCTGACTGGTCTGTGCTCTGGGTATTAATGAGGTGTGGCTCTACTCCCTTATCACCGAACCCTCCCCTCTGCACCATGGAACTGTGACCCAAAACTGGGTAATGGGCAATGGTATTGCCAAATAACACCTAATCCTGTATTAAGTACTAACATGGGTCTCCTCTGGCATTTTTTCCTGATGAGGTATTCAGTCTTTTTATTTTCCCTGAGTCCTGGCCACTGGACTCTCCCAGTTTAACTACTGCTTTTGCTATAGCCACCTTCAAAGTCTATTGTTGCTTCCATGGAATGGTTTATGTCCACACTTCTAGTGTCCATACACCTCTCTTATCTTCCTCAGCTGCACTTGGTTGAAAAATGATTCACAGTGAAATTTTCTTGATTTTGTTAATTTGGTTTGATGTGTATGTTAAAGTTTATTAAAAGGGTATGTTGAGGGGCAGCTAGGTGGTGCAGTGGATAGAGCACTGGCCCTGGATTCAGGAGGACTTGAATTCAAATCCAGCCTCAGACACTTAACACTTAACTAGCTGTGTGACCCTGGGCAAGTCACTTAAACCCAATTGCCTCTTACAACACACACACACACACACACACACACGTATGTTGAGAAAACACAGCAAAAATGTTTACTTTTAATCCATTATTTTGACTCCAATGACCTTATGTTTTAAATGTTGATTCTTGTTAGATCATTATTTTTGCAATAAAATATCAGTGAGAAAATAAAATGGAAACAATTATAAGAAATTAACCCCTTTTTAATTAAGTAGGGAATGATAATTTGAATTTTCAAATGTAACATAAAAATAGAAAATGACTCCGTACTTGGTTTAATGCCTGAACAAAGTAAAAACTAATGTTTATTGACTGATTGAGCTACAATAGGTTTACTTTGATATAATTGATTATGTTCCTATAAATGACCAATGGTATTACTTTAGTTTGGGGCTTAAACTTAATTTAAGTGACACTGAAGAAGGAACCATCTGTGATAGCTCACTATGCCATCAATTCCTAACATATTATCTTATAAAGGACATATATAACAATAGTGATGATAATGAATATTTAGAATATTTTAATCTGTTGTAAGCAGACATAAAGGTAAGACTTGACCAGGAGGTGAAGAGCAATGGTCTTACTTAGTCTTTTGTTCTTATTCATGTCACTTATATGACAATGGTGAAGATTTTGGACATAAAGTTCATTTATGTGGGGTGGGGTAGGATACAAACTCTATAGTTACTCTCATTTCTTTGAGCAATTTTTGAAATAAGATTTTTGGACTCAAGATCATAATTCATAATTTGACAAAAGTTAAAATGAATTTTATATATAATAGTCTGGGAACTGAGACTTTAAATCAGCATCAGCCACAGGCAGTTAGAATAAACTTAATCTTAGATTGGAATATTCTACTTTCTTTGCTTATCTTATCCTGTTTCAATTTGTTGGTTCATGACCTCAGCAAAGAATAGTGAGCAAAGAACTATGAGGCTGTTCTTGTTGTGGATGGTCTTTATAGGTATCACACCTTAATAGACAAAAGGGAAGTCAGTTATTATGGACAAAGAGCTAAAACTCAACACGTAGTAGCAGAAAGAAGCTCTGTGATTATGAAACCAGCAGATACATCTAGTAGAAACAGAATGCTGCCTAGCAAAACAAAACAAACAAACAAACAAAACATTAAGACTATCACCAGCAACCCTGTATCGATTCACAGTATCAGAGATATGAATTACCTTGGTCTCATGAATTCCCTAAGCATGTACTTTTCCTCTATTTATTCTGACTGCATGGATTTTTGAAATGCAACTTATCACAACTATTCCTTGGCCCCATGTTCCCTACAAGTATGTTCCTTGGTCACACATATCTCTTTCTGACTTTCCAAACCACTGATATGGTATCTTGTGGGAATGTGAGCTACATATACTAATGGTGAATCTTTTTGTATTGCCTACTATTCTTTTAGATTAATTTTTAAAAATAATTTGTACTCTGGTTGGAAGGCAAAACTTGGTGGGTGCTCATGAATTATGATTTTGAGCAGCTGCTGAGGCAAAGATTACATTGAACCTAGCCCCACATGAGGGAGTGTCCGTGTGCTAAAGCTATAGAAATATATATGATGATGTTTATGAGTGAATCTTTAAGAAATTCTAAGAAGTATTGTTTCTTTAAAATAGATAAAATCATGAACTTGGTAAAAGCCAAATGAAAAGCAAATACTATGAAACATCAGGAGGCAAATAACTGTATGTATTCCCAAAGCATTGCATAACACAAACACAGCACTATAGTGAATCATGTGTTATATCAGCTCTTTTGCACATATGAGATTATAGCAAAGTTCATAGCCTCATAAGCTCTTTCTAAGCAAATTGCAGTGTTTAGAGACAAAAATAATTGAATACTATAAAAGGCAATTTTCCAGTACCCACTGTGATCTGAATGAAAGTCAGCAATAGCTTCCCAAATAGCATGGTACAGAATATAGATGTCTGAGCAAAACCATACCTGGAGAGGCTAGGAAGAAAAGTGAACTTATAAATGGAATTGACTGACCCTGTAAAATAACATCTACCTAAAATTGAGCCATTACTAGAAAAGGCTTAACTTCTTCAAATGGCTAACAATACAGTCTTAGTTCAGCTGAAAGGATTAGTTCAACTAATCACACAGTGTTCCTGTGTGACAGCTTACTACTGTGTGGATACTAGGATTATGTCCCTAATATTTAAGAGTATGGGGATTGCATGGGGGGAAATCACCTAAATATTATCTTTAATTTAATTTTGTGAGATCCACAAATAGTAGAAAGTGTGTAAAGAATTAATTGTTATTTGAGGTTTTTATGCCTCCTGTACACTGGCCTGGGGCTCTGCAAATCGCAGGGTGCTCCACCCACTGGTTGTAGCCGTTGCCATGGTGCTGGCACCTCACATCATCACCACTCACCAATGACTACAAGGGCCTGGCAAAATTATAATGATTGGAAGCCTAGTGAGGGCAGTCATTTGACTGTCAGAGTGGCCAGACAATTGGTTGGGAGCTGTGTGGGGTTTTGGGGAACGGGGAGAAGTTGACGTTCTAGCTGGAAGCTGGAAGGCAATAGGAGCGGGACTGTGTATTCTCAGCTTATTCCTGGTCAGTGGGATTTTTTCAGGTTGTATAATTTCCCCTTCCCTTGATCCTACTGATCCTATTTGTGTTTTTTTTTAAGTTCATTCTTGTTAAAATAAATCCTGTTCTATTTTGAGGGAGGCTGCTGGTCTCCTTCCTTGCCCCAATATTGTGGCGAGCCGCTTAGCTAACATTCCCAAATTAAAAATTGGTCCCCACAGTGTAAAAAATTAAATTTCTTACACACCTCAAAAATGCTAGCTTCCTTTATTGTTTAGTTGCATCCAATTCTTTGTGACCCCATTTGGGGTTTTCTTGGTAAACATATAGGATTGGTTTGTCTTTCCTTCTCCAGCTCATTTGACAGATGAGAAAACTGAGGCAAACAAGGTTAAATGACTTGCTCAGCATCATACAGCTATTGCTGAGGCTGGGTTTGAACTCATATCTTCCTGACTCTAGGCCTGGTACTTTATTCACTGAGCCACCTAGCTGCCCATACCAAATATGTACCAATTTCCAAAAGGATCTCTCAATGCCTAATTGAATAGCTAGGTCCTACCAAAGAGTAAAAGGAAGTTTGATTTCTTCTTTTTTTTCCTGTGTAAATCCTATCTTATAAACTAATTTCCTTTGTAGCTTTATAATAACATTGTATATCATAGTGATTATTGTGGAAATCTTTCTAGGCTGCAAACCTATACATAAATGGATAAATTTCTCTGTATAGTTTGTAATATAGTTATACAGTTACAAATGAATATCATACTAAATCTGAAATGTATTAGTTTGGGCCAAATGTATATCATAAGAGATGTGTGTGTATGTGTGTGTGTGTGTGTATGTCTGTCTGTTTGTGTGATCTCTGGACAAGTTGCATTCTTTTTATATATTAATGTTCTGTTAACTCTTGTACATGAGGATATAAATATTTATACATGTGTATATACACATGTATATGTATATATAAAAAGGTATACATGCACATATAAACAACCATACACATGCATATATACATGTACACATGACTATATAAATATCCATGTCAATATATAATTTTTATTAGATATTAATAGGTTTGTGCTTGATGTTTGTGGAACTTTAGTCAAAACGATCAATTGATAGATCTTCCCAATGATTATTTATATTGTTAAAATATACATACTTTATTTTGATTACTATGTGTATACTTTTAAAGTGCTAAATGAACTCGGTTGTTATTATTTTTGTTTGTTTGTTTTTTGTTTTAGTTTGTGTGTGTGTGAAGCAATTGGGTTAAGTGACTTGCTCAAGGTCACACAGCCAGTAAGTGTTAAGTGTCTGAGGCCAGATTTGAACTCAGGTACTCCTGACTCCAGGGCCAGTGCTCTATCCACTGCCCCATCTAGCTGCCCCCGGTTGTTATTGTTGATGGTGGTGGTTAGTTGGTTGTTTTCTCATTCTCATTCTTTCTTTTTGCTGAGATTCAGATGCAAAAGATATGATCTCCGGACAAGTTACATTCTTTTTATATATTAATGTTCTTTTGATTCTTGTACATGAGAATATAAAATAAGTGCTTTTGGCAATTGAATAAATGTGCTGGGATATGAGCTCATCTTGTGAAGACTGGGATTTTTGGAACAACTTCAGTAGGAAACAGGGATGATAATATATTTCATTCTTTACCCACATTGTTTTGATTTCTTCTAGTTCTCCATATTTGGAAAGTTTTTTATACCTTGTATTTTGAAGACAACATTTGCATAACATCAGTTTTAAAATTTTTCTTTAATTTTTGTTGATTAATTTTATTTCCAAGTTTTGGTGGGCAAGAATTCTATATATGATTGTGTTGTAGTTCTAAAACCATTTATTTGCTTAATTCTCAGTGATATCTTGGGGATTCTATTTTTAATCTTGAGATTTAATATCTACTTATAAAAATATTAACTATTTGGTATATAATTCTATACACCTTATTTTGCCTTTCCAAGTCTCTAGTATATAAAAATTTTCTGCAACCTGAAAAACATTTTGTTCAGTTTCTTCCATTTCTTTACCAATATGCATCAATCAACATGTTTGGATTCCTTATTTGTAAACACATTTTTGTTTGAGTTCATCTGAATGTCACACATTGAGTACCTTTTGATTCTTTAGGACACTAGGCTCTGTCTAGATTTATAAAGTAAACAAATGACTTTTGTTATACTTGACAAATCCAGTGAGACACAATGAAAATCTTTACTACTGCTTTTTTGAAGTTAACATTTTGTTCTCAAGGAATTTCTGCAAAAAATTTTACCTGTTTATCATATACTCTGAGAACATCTATCAATCTTCTTCCTACTTTATGTGAGAATGTGTTAATATTTTGATAGCTGTTTGGGAATGATTATTCTTGTGTTAGATGAATATTGTATGGGTTTTTGTTTAGATGTTTTCAAATCTGTTGTCAATCATTTTACTGTGTCAAAAGTATATGTTAAGACTGGAACTGTGTAGGTGTCAATTGTTCTAAATGTCTTCTCATTTAGCTTTGACTTCAGGATGACAGTGTTTTAACATACACAGCCACAGCTTTCTGTTGGATAATGTTATAAGAAGAATAATAATGAATATTTATATAGTGCTTTAAATTTACCATAATGCTTTACATATATTTTGTCACTTGATCCTCAAGACAACACTGTGAGGTATGTGACATTATTATCCCCATTATATATATATATATGTATATATATATATGTATATATGTATGTGTATATATATATATATATATATGTATGTATATAGTCACATAGTCACACAGCTAGTAAATTGTTGAGGAATGATTTGATTTGATTTATAGTTTCTAGTATTTTATTCAACTTCTCTAACAAATTCATTCTATTGTCAATAAAGTTTAGGCTTTATGTCTTACATTTGATTCAAATTGCCTTTTCATGTCAGACTTCTTCCAACCATATAAAAACGTGCATACATATATGTATATACATATATATGTACACATACATACATTCACACACATAAACAGAATGCACCCATACATGTATAAATACACAATGTACATATGTATATGTATATAGGCATATACACACACATTTCCTGATTCTATTTCTTATATCTCTTTTTAGTTGCCTTGATTTAGGCAATATTAAGTATTCTACTCAATGTATTGATTAGATACTGATGTAATTTCCTAATGTCTTTCCACAAGTCTTATGCCATTTTCTTATGCCATTTCTATAATGTATACACACACACACACACACACACATATACATATTTATATAACTGATTTTGGTATTTAAAAATGAACATATAAAATAAAATATAATGAATATAAAATGAAATGCAAAAATATATAAAACAAAACATAAAAAATATACCTGAGGTACATTCTTAATTAGCTCTTGTTTTTTTCCTATGTGACTTACATTGGCAAAGTCATAGCATATACTGTTGTGTATAGGCCTTGAAATGGTTTTATGTTCTCTGTCACATATTGTGGTTGAAAGTTTTCATTTGTAAATTTTTTTTTTTTGCAAATTTCAACTTTTTCATGTTAGTCTCTATAGCAGAGTCTAATTGATGCCTTTTTAAAATGTAATTTCAGTAACAACCAACTGTATCTTTTTTCCCCCCAGGGAAATGAGAGTTAAGTGACTTGCCCAGGGTCACATAGCTAGTACGTGTCAAGTGCCTGAGGCCAGATTTGAACTCAGGTCCTCCTGAATCCAGGGCTGGTGCTTTATCCACTGCCCCACCTAGGTGCCCCTCATATTACTCTCTTGTTAGAGTTGGACTACTAGTTGAATTTGCACCATTAAATTCAAAGAAAGCTTTTAAAATTCCATGTCAAATATATTCATTTCTTCTTCAAAACCTGTTAATACTAATGTAATCAGATTTTGCCACCCAATTTCATTATGTAACGATTGGAATGACGTCACCTGCTGGAGACTTACTGTAGGAAAGCTCCAACATGAGGAGAGGGCCTCTGAGGGCAGGACCATGTGGTTTTTTTTGGGGTGTCAGGAAGTCACATTGGCTTGTGGGAGGAAGAAGGGGGAGGCTGGTGTGCTGGCTTGCTTTCTTTCCTGAGGACTCTGGTGGAGAAGGGAGCTAGGAATGCTCTCTCCCTTTTATAGATAGATGAATCCAGGCCTTTCTCTCTCTCTCTTTACCAAATTCTTATTCTCCTTAATAAATGCTTAAAAGACTAACTCTTGCTAAGGCTTATAATTTATTGGCAACCACTCATTAAATATTTTAGACAGTATAGCTAGAATTTTAGCCCTTACAATTACTACATAGTATTTCTGGAGTTTTTGTTATGTGTATTTTAATGCCTTTGTGTTCATTATCTTTTTTCCTTTTAAGTATAAGAAATTCCTTAATTTATATTTTATTTTTATCTAATATGGGTTTTGAAATGAAATTATCTGTAATGAATGATCTGTAATATATTGTTGTGCAAATTGGAGTTGGTTATAGAATTCAAAGCATCTTAAACTGTGGGGTCAAATAACTGAATGTGGGGGTTGCCAAAAAATGGCAATAGTAAAAAGTTATTTATACCTATTTTATATTCCTATATACCCTGGGTCACAAAAAAATTTCTTTGGCAAAAAGGGGTCACAAGTGGAAAAAATTTAGGAAGCTCTGATATAAGTGATGAAACGCATCAAGAAACAAACCCTTTCTACGACTGTTAAGATCTGCTTCCAATTTTCTTGTTAGATTATTTGTATTTAATGAACGTATTCATATTTCAGTCCATTTCATGCATATTTCTCACTTGTGTACTTTAGTAGTCCATGCCATATACATGGAAGAATTTCTAACATGTGTGATATTAGCAATGGTTTTGCAAGACTCAAATGAGATAAAGTATACAAAACACTTTATAAATATTCAAGCACTATATACACACCATTTTTGTTATTATTCACCTCCTGTCACGAGGCCTCCAATTAGCTATGATTTCATTCCCTGAACCTTCTACTGCACTCCTACTGAGCATAAGTAATGTTTATAGAGTAATAAAAGGGTGTGCTAATAAATGTTTAACAACTGGACTCTCAGGAAAAACTTTGCATACATGTTTTCATGTTTAATCTACATTATCAATATTTTTCTAATCAATTTCCAGATAATTTTTCTAATTTTTAGGAAACTTAACAAAATAATAAATTAAGCCCTAATTTGTAGTAATTTTCACAAACCAGGTAGTTTTAGCTTCAGCATGTCACTGGATATTAGTATTTCTAACTCTTTTAATGAATGTTTTCCCTTCATGTAGTACCATAACATGAAAATTATCATCAAAATGACTTTTAGCACAACCAATATGCAACCTTCTGCCTTGTTATTCCTTAGATTCATACGAACAACTGTATCATGCTGGCTACAATGATCACCCAATCAGTGGGTGAATTATATATGGTCATGAATTATATGTTGCATTTTGTGAGATCGTTATCATCACCATCATTTTTATCCTTTGTATCGCTCTTTGGGTATTCTGTAGCTACTCTTTGTGGTTTTGTCTTATGGTCTTTGTTATATTTTCTAAAACATATCTAATCAATATTGCTCCATGCTAAATTGATCTGGTGGCTGTTACTGGTTCCCAGAATCCCAAATCTATACAACTGCATTTGAATTTCATTATTGGGTCTTAGAATCATTGATCAGGAGCTAGAAGGGACTTCTGAGGTGATCTAGTCTAAGTATTACATCAATGAGGAAACAGAAGTTATGGGATATTAGGTGACTTGCTCAGGATCACTGAGAGATAGGATTTCAATCTAGCTTCTTTAACTCTAAAACTAGAGTGCTCTTTACACTGTCTCATATAATATATATTGTGCTTAGAGGTGTTTTTTAAGCATTTAAAAATAAGGACATTCTATTCCAACCAGCATGTCAAACATCACTTCTTGGATATCTCAGTATTCATTTGCTCTATATACCTTGAACAATAATTTGAATCTTTTGTATTTTAATGGTCTTGATCTTTTCTATGGGTTCAGGCCCTGAATCCAGTCTCTAGTCTTAGATCACTCATATATTGCAATAGACATTGCCCAGCAATCAGTATAAATGAAGGTCCTTTCTATTTTGTCTCTCTAAGCTCCCTTACAAGACAATATTTTTTCTTGTCTTTTAGACCATTAGGAGGAATTACCTAAACTCTATTACTTGATAGATCTACTACTTAATAGATCAATGGCTGCCAAAATTCATGGTGAGTAGAACTATAAGTAAATTGGCAAAAAAAAAATAGGACTCAGTCTGTGGCAACATAAACTATTTATGAAGGGCTCTAATATTTGAAGGGATTGGTTTAACACACTATTGACTATATCATTCAACTTTTAACTATTTTAAATTAAAATTTATATTCTCTCCCTTTCATTTCTTTCCCCTCATTAGCAAGTAAAGAAAAAAAACAAAACTAATATGCTTAATAAGACAAAATAATTTTCCCCACTGGCCAGGTCCAAAAATTGTTTCAGTTTCTAACCTGAGACTATCACCTCTCTTTCAGGAGTGGGGTAGCATATTTAATCATTACTCTTTTGTAATTCAGTAAATCAATTAACATTTATTGTGTCTTCCATGTAGTAGGCACTGTACTAAGTGCTGAGGGTACAAATAAAAATATAAACCAAAATAGTCTATACCTTTAAGGAGTTTGCAATCCAATGGGCACACAGAAGGAAGATTAAAAAGTCTGAGGTGAGGTAGGAGGATAACAGGATGAGGGCATCATAGAGAAGTACAAATAAATCCCCAAACAGGAAGAAAATCAGGAGAATATTGTGCTGAGCCCCTATCTTAAAAGGAAGCCATGGAGTCCGTTATCATGCCATCAAGTCGTAGGGTCCAGTCAGAAGAGCAAAAGGTACTGATGAGATGTGAGTATCTGGAAGATTTATATTTGCATATTTGAGATTTCCCATTGATGAGTTCCTTGGGGAAGGCAAAAATGTGAAGTCCAAAGAAGTCCAAAATCAACAGTGGGAAATGGGGAGAACACTGTCCTGAAACTCTTTCTTAAGCAGAGGCCTTGGAGTTTATTGATTGATCAGAAATTCTTAAGTCTTTAAACTCATTTGTCTTTATGATGGTGTAAATTGTTCTCCTGGTTCTGTTTACTTCACTTTATGTTAGTTTATACAAGTCTTCCCAAGTTTCTGTAAACCATCACTATTTTTTTTTTACCATTTTAAATAATTGCAAAATAGTATTCATATACCAAAATTCATTCAGTCTTTCCCCAACTGATGGAAATTCCATAAGTTTTCAGGTTGATTTTTTTTTTTGCAAACCCACACAAATATTTTTTTATAATACAATTTCAATTTAAGAATAGAAGTTTACTTTAGCATGATCATCTTGTATTATCCAACTCATAATAAGCAATTTTATGAAAGGTGATTTTATGACCCCAGATCACTTCTTTGACAGAAATTATTTCCTTTAAGTGTATCCTTGATGGAAATATGAGCAGGAAAAAGACAGTATTTTTATAGGTATACAAATAAATGAATGGTTCAGTGCATAAACATCCCAGCTATAATTAGTGTGTGATGATTACAAAAACAAAAACTTTTGCCTTGGTAGAACAAAAAATTAACTTACCATGGAATCTTTCACCTTAAGATCATTTAAAATTCCTAGCTAAAAGCAACAATAGAAACAATTGTCAGTGTTGCTGACTTTCCATTACATATCTGCTATTGTAATTTGGGAATGGGGAGGCAGGCTTCTCTGTGTGAAGTCCAAGTGAAAAAATTTTCCATAATTGGTGAGATTGTTTATGCATTTTTATAATATTTTGCTAATGATAATAATCTGCTATCATTATAGATACTTCTCAATGGTGCTTATATATATATAAAAAGAGATCAGATTAATAATCCATATTAGAAAAACCAAATGTTGAAATATGCCTATTATTTATAGATGGGTAAGAACTTGTAAAGATAATTCCCATGAAGAAATTAACTAGAACTTAGTTCTACTCTTGATTTGGCTTTCAGCTCCATACCCATGGCATTAACGAACAACACATAATATAAGGCATTTCTTATATGGATTCTGATGTGGACAATATCTAGCAATTTGTTTTCTTTTTCACAGGCTTATTCATTATTTTAAAAAATATTCTTCAAGCCTTTTTACTTTGATCATGTACTTGGCTTTGGGTATAACTTTGTTCTGTAGAACTCCTTTGAATTGCCAGTTACTGTGAGATTTTTTCCATAGTGCTATTAAAAGTGTCCAGATGTGATATCTGCAAGATTCAGTTCTCATACACCCAGAGGATCAGTCACAACCCCATTTATATTTCGACATTGATGATGCTCCCTTGGTCTTATACTTGACAACCATTAAAATGAAATTCCCCATATTTCTTCATGATAATCTGTTATATGTTCTGATTTTCATTTATGTTTGTTTTCTCACAATATGAGTGGTTCTCTTGTGAAATGAATGTCAATAATGTATGTTACAAAGAATCTTAAAGTTGCATCTTTTAAAAAACAAAAAAAATAGCTTAGGTATGTTTTTATCTTGGGAATTTGTTTATTTGTGTCTTGGTCCCCTACTCATCTCTTGGACCATAACATTATAGAATGGTCATTACTATAGCTGGGGAGTATATCTTCTAATAAATTCTAACTCTCACTGATGAAGTCACAGAATTTTGGAGTATTAAACAGTTTTTACACATATTGACACTACATTACTTCAATCTAGGTCACAGCAAGAAATCAGCTCAGGGCACTTTTTACAGAGCTATAGAAAAGAAAAATCAGCATAAAGATTTTTAATGAAAATTTTAAAGAGACTTTTTTTCATTACAGAATTAGACCATAGTGAAGCCATCTCATTTTTTTCTTTCCATGTATGAAACTATTTCAATAATTAATTCAATTCTTTTCTTTCTCCTTGTCCCATAGGACTTCTTACCTCTACTTGGATGTCATTTTCATTCATACTTTTCCTTTCCTTGAATCATAACATGGGAATCTCCAAACCTACTGAGTGTTATCAGTTCTAAGATTCTGTTAATACCTGTGTATAATCCACATTGTGGATGCTCTGAGCAAAATAATTTGGAGTTGACAAAATGGCTGAATATATCCTGGAAATTTGACACCACTCAGGCCCCAGGATACTATTGGCTATCTTTATGATATTGAAGTGAGGGAAACCTCTGAGACATTGAAGATAACATAATTGAGTTACCAGCTAGTTTTTAAAACTTCAGTGAAATGAATAGAAATAAGATACCATTTGATCACGTAAATATTGAGACCACTTTATCAACTGGATTCTGTCAATATTCACTGTTTTAGAAGTCCAGTTTTTATTTATTAAGTTTCAATAATTTCAAAAATCTTACAATAAAACTCATCTCTGTTTTTGTGCAATATTTAGATTCTCATAGAGCATAGCTAAAATGTGTCACAACTAAAGTATAATTAACTATCAGGGGATATAATAAGGAGAAGAGAGAAATAATATAAAAAGAATTGCTAATCATTTTTCTATAGACCTTTTTCAATGAGTTTTTAGCTCTAATGTAAATCTGGACACATCCAGATTATCTATATTTTTCGTATGTCTTTATCTATCTACTCACTTTCATACAAATATTTATTGATATAATGAAAAAGGATAAAGAATAAGAGAAAGAAATGATTGGACCCTGTGGAATAAAAGTCTGTGTAGTAAGGTAGTTCAGGGGAGGAGGAGATTTGAAGAATGAAAATCTGAAAAAAAAAACACCAAAAATTATGCAAATGATAAGAAAAAATGGAGAAGCTGATTAAAGAGGCAGATGTAGACACATATGGAACTCTTAAACCATATTAGATTAAAATAAGACATTCAGAGAAGATTGAAGAAAGGGCATATAAGGAAGCATGTAGACAAAAAGTACATTAAAGATAAAGTTAGAAATACTAAAAACAAAAAGGTTTTTTCTAGATCTAAAAGAAGGAAAGGAATTTTTTTTTATAGTAAATGAGTTTATAATAGATCATGGAAAGACATTACAATGACCCAGTTCTTACTTTGATACTAATTTCTCTTTCAAGAAAAAAATGATCTTTGGCATGCAAAGGGCCAAACATAAATTATTGATAAGGAATTGATAACTAAGATAAAAAATGAAGTAATAACCTCCTAAGTCCATTCTCAGTTACTTAAATAGCTTGGTAAATGTGAGCCACTCTCATTATTTGCAAAGCCATAGAGAAGGAGGGAGGGAAGAAGGGAGGGAGAAAGAGGCAGAGAGACAGAGAGACACAGTGAGACAGAGACACAAAGAGACTGAAAAAAAGAGAAACAGAGGCAGAGAGACAGAGATAGAGAGAGGCAGAGACAGAGAGACAGAATCTAAATTTAATTCCTGGCAACATCCCATAAGATATTGCTATAGGGATGATTTGTGAATATCTAGAAAAATAGGAAATGATCATAAAGATTTGTCATGCTTCATCAAGAATAACTCATGCCATATTAACCTTATTAACTTAAAAACAGTTACTAGATGATTATATCAGAGGCTGATGCAGACATATTTCATCTCTGCAGATTTAGTTAGGTACAATATTCACTATGTCTTCTCTGCCTTTCTTGTGGATAAATGGAGAGATGTGGGATAAATGATGATAGATGAATTCAGGAAATGGTTGAGTCACCAAATTCAGAGTCATATAATTAACTATTCAGTGTAATTTTGGAAATTACACTGTTTTCAGGTCATGATAAAAGGTATCTTTCCTTATTCCTGAGTTGTTTAACATTTTTTATTAATGACTTGGATGAAAGATAGATGATATGCTTATAAAATTTTTAGATGACAAAGAAAGGGAAGATAGATAACATGATGGTTGAGTCAGAATTGAAAAAGATTTTGACAGGTTAAGAACCATAAGCTGAATTCAATAACATGCATTTAATAGGGATGGACATTTTACACGGACCAGTTGGAAAAGTCATAGTGTGAAATTTATCTGTTTTCTCCCTTGCCAAGAGCCCAATGTAGAAGGCAGTCTGAATCCAGTAGCAATAGACCTTAGGTATAGTCCAAGATGGGTTTTGGTCTAGAATCACAAGATACAAGAGAACAGTCCTAGGTAGACCTCAAGGGGTATGTAGCAGGAATCTTGAGGCAAGAAGAATATGCCCAGTAGAATTCCAAAATAAAGTAGCCCAGAGAACTGTGGCAAAAGTGGAAATGGAGGCAACATATCCTTAGACCCCAAAATCAGAGAAAAGGGGAAAAAGCACCCAGGAATAACCCATGTAAGGGGTGACTCCAAGAGTCTGTGTGCCATCAGAAAAGAGCCTCAAAAAGCGGACTTCCTACAACTGATATTTAAAGGCAAAGATAAAGGCTTACAACCAAGAGTAATTTATTAGGGAAAATGAACATTTAATAGAATAGAAGATTTGCCAGGGGTTTTGTTGAAAGATCCATAACTGTATTGATATCAGTAGATAACATTTAGCATAATACCTCATTGCTTAGCATAGTACATGGCATGCAGTAGATGCTTAATAGATGCTTGTTGATTTCACTTGATATTTTGAAATTGAAATTCAGGAGCTAAGAGAAACAAAGAAAGGTATACAAATTTGATTCAATTGGTAGAGACTGTGTGACCATCATACTAATGGGGGGAGTTGCTAAGAAACATATTTTCTCAAAAAACTAATATCTTCAAAAGATCATTGTTGTTATGTCTCCTTCATTATCAAAGAGGACCATGACATTGTGGTGTCATGACTTGCACTGAATTGGATTTAAGTGAGAGAGGACTGTGCAAGGTCACCAACCTCACTCTGTCCTCCAGAGCCATCTGGGTCCAGTCATCCAGTAGGATGACTGGAGATAGCCCAGGGTATTTTAAGGCAAATTGGGTTGAGTGACTTTCCCAGGGTTATACAGATATTATGTGTTTGAGGTGAGATTTGAACTCAGCCCCTCCTGATTCCAGGGCTGGCAATTTATCTACTGTGCCACCTAGCTGCCCTAAAATATCAAAAGATCATAGAGACCAAAAATTTAAAAAAAAGAAAAAAGAAAAAAAGGGGCAGCTAGATGGTGCAGTGGATAAAGCACTGGCCCTGGATTCAGGAGGACCTGAGTTCAAATATGGCCTCAGACATTTGACACTTACTAGCTGTGTGACCCTGGGCAAGTCACTTGACCCTCATTGCCCTGCCCAAAAATTTAAAAAAAAGATCATAGAGAAAGATTAATGTAATAGATGGGTTTCTGAATGGTTTTGTTCTGTTTTAATGGTCTCATAAAAGGAGAGAAATGGGAAGGATAAGGAGATATACTGGAAAACAATGGAAGAAGGAAATTGTTATCTCATACTAGAGGTGCATAAGATGAATTCTTAAACACAGGATGGGCATTACATGAACTTCACTTTCATCTGAATCAATCATGGAAAAATTGAAACAAAATTATGTCTCCCCCACTTAAATATGACTTTGTAGAAATATATTAAACTAGGGGGAGCTATATGGCATAGTGGTTAGAGCACTGGCTCTGGAGTGAGGATGATCTGAGTTCAAATCTGGCTTCAGATACTTGCTAAATATGTCACCTTGGGCAAGTGACTTAACCCCAATTGCCCCCCCCCAAAGAAATATAATAAAAATAGGAGAAGAGGGGGACAAAAGGGTTTAATAGGGAAAATGAAATAAGTAAGGCGATAGTAAAAAAAAAAAAGATCTTTTGATCTTTTGAGGCAGCTAGGTGGCACAGTAGATAAAGTGCTGGCCCTGGAATCAGGAGGACCTGAGTTCAAATCTCACCTTAGACCCTTAATATCTGTATGACCCTGGACAAGTCACTTAACCCCAATTGCCTTAAAATATCCTGGGTCATCTCCAGTCATCCTGATGTATATCTTGCCACTGGACCCAGATGGCTCTGGAGGAGAGAGTGAGGCAATAGTCAAAACAAACTATAGGGTCACAGAAGACAACGTGAAGGGGGGCATTAAAAGGAATACAGAAAGAGCACAAACTTGGCATCAGAAGTAGTAAAGGGGAATAGGAGATGGGCAACAGAGTGGAAGCAGGCTGTTTCATTTGTAAAGCATATGATGGGCAAATTCCATCTTTTCCCTCCCTCTCATTTGTAAAGAATGGGGTGAGAGCAAAGAGAGGAAAAAGTACAAGAGGACAGAATTGAAGGAAATACACGATTAACAAACAGAAGTTTGAATGAGAATGAGATAGAGTCATAAAATTGAGAAGAATTGAAGAGTGGATTAGAAATCCGAATCCAATATTGTGTTATTTATGAGAAACACTTGAAACATAACAATTCAGATTTCAAATGAGGTGCTGAAGCAAAATTTATTATGCTTTGATACAGAAATATCACTTCTGTGTCAAAGAGAGAGGAAAAAACCCTATGTACAAAAATATTTTTAGCTACTCTTTTCAAAGAAAAAAAAAACCTAGAAATTAAAAGGTTGGCCATCTATTGAGGAATGACTAAATACATATGATATATGAATGTAAAGGAATATTATTGTGCCACAAGAATAGTTTCAGAGGAAACTGATCAGACCTCTATATACTGATGCATAGCAAAATGAGACTTTTATTATTTATAAAATAAAAACAGGAATATAAATAAAAATGCAATGGTGCTAGATTACTGAAGACAAAATATGTTGCCTATTCACTGTCAGAGAACTGATGAACTTAAAATGCAGAGAGGCATATTTCTGATGTGTTCAATATAGGAATCTGTCTTGCTGCACACATGGTTTTATGAGAATATTAGTTATTTATTATTGTTAACTTGTGGGGAGGGAAAGTAGAAGGGACCAACAATGAATACACACACACACATAAAAGAATTAAATAACTTAAAAAAAAGTTTTGTAAAGTCAGGAAAAGGAAGAAAATCCTCTGGTTTGTGTGTATGTGTGTGTGTGTGTCTGCTCATATATGAATTTGTGAGTGTGAATTTCCAGTTCAATAAGAGTCAACAATATGATATGGCCTACAAAGCTCATCTTAGATTACACTGAGAGCCATATAATCCAATATTAGGCAACAATAGTCCCATTGCCTATCTCAGCCATTGTCAGACACATCTTACATGTTTAATTCTGGGTACTATTTTTTATGAAGGACATAGTAGATAAGCTGTAGAGTATCTTTATGAGGATGAGCAAATACTGAATATCCTTAATTCATGACATATTAGAATTTGTTAAAAGATCTAAGGGTATTTAACCAGAAGTAGAATAGCTTTCACCCTGTCATTTCCCACCCTTCCACTATGACTCTTTTTGCACTCTCTGACTAGACCTCCACAGACCACATCCTGTAGTTTGATTCTCCTGCCCTGAGGATAGGCTATTCTAATTGTTGGATCTCAACATCTAGTTGGTCTCAGACCCAAGTCTCTCACCTTCCACCCTTTCACCTCTCTTTTCATCTTATTCTTTAGGAACTATAATGAAACCAACACAGCCATTGCTTTTGTTGGTTTGTTTGTTTGTTTGCGGGGCAATAGGGGTTAAGTGACTTGCCCAGGGTCACACAGCTAGTAAGTGTCAAGTGTCTGAGGCCGGATTTGAACTCAGGTACTCCTGAATCCAGGGCCGGTGCTTTATCCACTGTGCTATCTAGCTGCCCCCACAGCCATTGCTTTTGGAAAGAGAATGTGAACTGACACCCATTGCAGTCCATTCACCATTTCTGAGACCTCTCAGACCAAAAAAATTCTCCCTTGGCCACCTGCATGGCTGTTAGTGTGGTATCTCCCTTTATTAAAGAATGTATATAAACTCCTTGAAAGTAATAACTATATTGCTTTTTTATTTGTATCCCAGTGCTTAGCATAGTGCCTAACACATATTAAGGTTTGTAAATGCTTTTGCATTCATTCATTCATGATGATATTTGAGTTGCCTGCAAGTATTTGAAACGCTATTTGGTGGAACAAAGATTAATTTATTTTTCTTGGCCCCAGAGAGCAAAACTGGGAGCAATGTGTTGAAATCTCAGAAGTCATCTTACAGCTAGATATTTAACAAAAAAGAAAAAAAGCTTCCTAAAATTGAGAGTTATTTTAATTTGGAAGCCCTTGTCTTGGAAGATAGTGGGTTCCAACTCACTGGTGTTACATAAGTTTAGCTAGCTTTTTGTTGAGTGTATTGTGGAGGTGAGACTTGCTTAGGTAGGAGTGGGACTTGATAACTTTTAAATCCGAAGTTATATGATTACAGTGTGCTCCTTTGAGTTCTTTTTAAAGTAACTTACAATTATTTTTCAGCTACAGCTTGAGCTTACTCAAAATAAAAGTGTTAAGAATTAAAAAAAAAGGTTTGTGAATTTGTTTTCTTTTGTTTGATGAAACTGCTGTGCACAGATGCTGGTGTTTCTCTCTACAAAATTGTTTTTTATAGTAATTTATACATTGATTCATTTTTAATGTACTCTGCCAATTAACCAGAAACATTTGAAGTTTACCAACACTGATGACAGATAGACCTTAGAAGAGAAGACTAAGCCACTATCACTTGTCAGATGAGCCTTTTCAACCATGCAGAGAGCTGGTGGGAATGTCATCATAACAAGAATATTTCTATCCTGTCTGCTCAATGAGCAAGCATGGCTGTCATTGTCTACCTGCTGTTCTACACTCAAGCTCTTTATTGTCAGACACCTGTCACCATTCCTACTTTAGTGACTATAAATGAAACCACATGAATAGAAAACAAAGAACTGGGCTATTTTTTGAGGAATCTCAATTTTTTCATGTGGGATATACTTGTTAACTGCTAGATTAGCAAGCAACTAGTGTTTGCTTTCGAGATAACTTCCAGGTCTCTCAGGCACATATAACAGAAATGGGTCGCTTTCATTTCAATCATTGTTTCTCTGATGTTTTATGTTATGTATAATTTATTAACAGAATATCAAGCAGGGAGAAGAGGGAAGAGAGAATTACCATTTCTATAGTGCCTAATATGTGCTAGCCACTGTGCTAAACATTTTACAAATATGATCTCATTTGATCTTCACAACAACCTTGCAAGGAAGGGAGTGTTATTATCCTCATTTTATGATTGATGAAACTGAGGCAGAGGTTAAGTAATTTACCCAAGGTCACACACCTAGTAAGTTTCTAAATCTTTATTTGAACTCATGTCTTTCTGGCCCCAAACTGTGTTCTATTTACTGCACCACTTACCTGCCTCGACTTGGCACCCAGATGCAAAATACCATTCTGTCAAGATACTCACTTAATCTCTGAATCACTCTACATTTCAGAGAATATAGAAGGGAGCTAATTATTTTTGTGTTTATAACAATGTTACTTTTAAAAAGTATTTATCTTTTATAGGCTATTCCAATGTTGATCATTTGTTGAGTTAGGAGAGATGGATCTCCCCTCCCCCCCATTGTTCCTTTGCATCTACTAATCAAACAATTTGATCCTTCCCATCTTTCAACTCTAATACTTCCCTTTTCTTAGAGCAGAGATACTGAACTCAAATAATTGACTTGACAGAGTGGCTGGAAGTTTTGGCATAGTGTAGCTCATTGATTCCTAATAATTATACTCTTTTTTGTTAAGTCATGAGTAAGATCTTGAAAAGCTTCAATATCTAGAATATTCCCTCCCTCCTCTCCCACATCCATTTTTGATCCTCAAGATAGAAAGTTAAAATAGGAGTGATACTAATGATGGTGGAAAGAAGAGCAAAGAGAACCTTTGTGGTGGCACTTATGGTAGCACTTATGTTTACTTAAATTATACTTTTACACTTAGACACAGGCAGAACTTGGCCATCTCATGAAAATGATGATGATGATGATGATGAAAATGCCAGATCATTTTTGTATAGTACTTTAAGTTTTACAAAATGCTTTACATATTATCACATTTGATCAATGTGGGTACTCACTTTACTGGTGCATATCATAGTCCAGCTCCCCTTCTTTTCTGTTTTTCTCACCCATGTCTTTCCATAAATCTATTATGGGGGTTCTACACAATATTTTACCAACCTTCCTTTGATCCATTTACTATTGATTGGAGATTAATGTGACACTGATGTTCTTTACGTTTTATCACGTATTTACTTAATGACCAATCAGTTTTCTTTTTTGGTCATACACGTGCTTGATGCTACTTTTTATTTCACTTCTTGTCATTGTTCATAGTTTGGAAAATCTATCCTAGCTAATATGCCTCTTTATTAGCCCTTTCTTCCCCATCTCACCCTGGCTCTGGTTCCTATGGATACAGACTATTTGAATATTCAGAAATTTTAAAGTAGTTTAATTTATTTCCTACTCAATTCAGCAGAATTTAGGAATATTGTCTCAGGGAACTTAAAATAACTTCTATCACATTACAAGGAGAGTTCCTTTCTATCACATTTATCACTATACTTGTCTCCTCAAATTCTATAATATTCTGTAATGTTCTAGAATGTTTTACTTGTGACTAAATTATATAGCAAAACATGAAATGACAATGTAATATGATATAATCTTTTTTTTTTGTGAGGCAATTGGGGTTAAGTGACTTGCCCAGGGTCACACAGTTAGTAAGTGTCAAGTGTCTGAGGCTGTATTTGAACTCAGGTCCTCCTGAATCCAGGGCCAGTACTCTATCCACTGCACTACCTAGCTGCCCCTTGATGTAATCTTAAGGAACAAAAACTAATATGATCACCTACACCTTTTATTATCATCTAAGTGTATATTTTGCTCTAAAATTCTTAGTTCAACTTTAAGATTTAATAGTTTAAAGCTAAACTAAGACTTTTAGGACATCTTCTATATACAAATGTAATGAGGCTTTACTTTGCATATGCCATATCACCTAACTCACATCATAGATGCGGGGGACCTGCTTCTGGTATAAGACATTCTGCTTTCTCTTACCATGTAGATAGGAACAGCCTATTCCCAATGCCTATAGGGACTGAACTGGCTGCATCTTTAAAACTACCAGATGGAGACAATCTCATTCTCACTTTTTGTAACAGGGTCCAGGGGTATGAAGGGTAAAAGGTTCTTCCAGAGTTACATACTGTGTCAGTACACACAATTATACCATCGATCCATATTTCCTGTTAAATTCCAGGGGGATTTTCTTTTATAACATTGATATAAACTACCCCAAATAATAGGAAGATTGAAATACCATTATTTTACTCAATGATTTCTTCAAACTTCCAAAATAACACTTCATTTTCTCCTCATTGAATTGAAATACACCATAATAATGCACAGAGAGACTGAATTTAAGCTTTATTTTTAAAAGATAATCCCTTTTAAATAGTTTGAATTAACAAAAATGATAATTCAACTGCAACCAAGAGAATATGCTAAAATGCTGTCTCATATATTTTGTCAAGATTCATTTTGTAAACAGGACATACAGTAATAGAGGTAGCCTGATTTGAACTTAAGAAAGATTGCATTCTGTGGCATTTCTTGCTACTTTATTTTTTTCTAAAGTATACATAATGATATGCAGATGCTTCTACCCAGGAAGATTTCTTTGTCCGAAGAACATATTTTGATGTATAATGAAAAATAAACAAGACCAGATGTTTCTGTGTTCACTCAGAGACTAAACATTTTACCATTGGAATGGTTCAAGTATAATCATTTCTTGGAAGACTGATTTATAAACAAATCTGACATTGGGTACCAATGGACATTTCATTTATTCTGACAATTCAAAATATATCAAAGTTTACCCACAGATATTTATTTCTTGACTGTTGTCAATGACCCATTTCCATAAATGTCATATCACTGATAGATATTTGTTTTTCCTAAAAGCAAGAACTGATATGCAGAAATATGGTACAGGTTGTTCATTTCATTTTTTTATTCCCTCAGTAACATATTCAAGAGTCAAATCACTGACAAATATTTATTCTAATAACACAAGCAGTGACATACAAAATTTAATTGTAATATTTATTACTTACAACTGAATAATTCAGCCCTATTCAATACCCAAAGCATTTTTGAAACACTTAAATGCAAAATCAGAAATGATTGAATATTTTACTGTGGTTAAACAATAAATAGTGAGTTCCAGAATAATTTTGGGAATCTTATTGTACTTAGAAGCAATCTTATTCTTAAAAAAAACCCCAAAATCCCTTGTTCATTGCATTACAAACAATGGAACAAAAGAAATGCATAGCCAAATTATTTGCAGTATTGTACTAGGTATCATAAGGAGGAGAAATTTGAAAAGAATGAAATGGCATTCTTTTTAATTCAACTGAGAAAACATAAGAGTATTAAGAATAATGATAATCAGCATTTTTCTAACACTTCAATGTGTGAAAAGTACTTTCCATATTTTATTTCCTTTGGTACAATAAAGCTGGAAAGTAAGTCATTCTTATCCTCATTTTACAGATGAAAAAGCTAAGGCTGAGACATTAAATGGTGTGTCCAGGGTCACACAGCTTGTGAGTATCTGAGGAAGTATTCAAATTCAGATGCTTTTAACTCTAAAGTTCAGCACCCTATCCACTATGTCATCAATGTATTTTATCATCTTTAAATAATCATTAAGAGAATCATTATGGACATCCTCAATGAAAACAAAATAAAGGAAAATTGAGACATTTGAAGGTGATCTATTCATAGACCCGTATCTTTATATTCACTGACTGAGAAACATGGAGAATAAAAATCCCTTTTATTGTTTATTATTTACTGATTTTTTAAAAAAAAGTATATCCCATAGTACAACATAAAAACAATCTTGAATAATCTGCTTGGGGATGTTGCTTGCTCTATGTATACTCATTGAATGGAGCACTGGAACTGGAATAAGGAAAACCTGGGTGACCCTGGCTAAGTCACTTAAACTCTTTGAGTCAGAGTTCCTTTATCTATGAAATGAAGATAACTATTATGTGAGAAAACAATGGGATTTGGCAGATGCCCAGGGCCCCCACCTGAAGATTGATTTGGAATTGATTGAATTGGGTGGAACTGACTGAAACTGACTGAGAACCTCCTTAAGGTTGATTAAATCAAGACCACACCTGGCCATCCCTGGGTAGGGTATTGTTCTCAGATGATGTGGATTACAACATCAACAGGAGACCACCCTCAAATAAGCAGCTTGAAGGACCTCCCCTTCCCGTGGAGAGGGACAAGAAGTAGGAGGTAAGGCTGGCTCCCTGGGTCTGCCCTTTTCATTTGGGCAATTCAGGTTGGTGGCAGAGAGAGAGAGAGAGAGAGGAAAAGAGATAGGCTTTTCTTGCTTTACTTTCTGTACTCCATGTGTTCTCTTTGCTCTTTAATAAATGCTTAATGCTAAAAACTGGTACTGATGTTTCTGGGTTTATAAGTTTATAAGGTTTGTGGTAAAAAATGGAAGTTTTAGCTGAATCATTTGAGAGTCGAGTGCATGCTACTGAAGCGGCTTTTGAAGGACCGCCCTTTTGGGGAGGTGACCACGATGAATGGCCTTATGCCTGCTGCTGCTCAGAGAGCTGGCCAAGCACGCCATGTCTGAGGGCACCAACTTCCAGGATGGCAATTTAAAAACTGAGGAAGGAACGGAAGTGGGGCTCTCTCAGGTTTTTTAAACTTAGTTGTGGTGGCGCACGCGTGTGCTGGTTCTTGCCCTGGTGGGCATTTTGGGATTAGGTGAGTTTTATAAAGGAAAATACATTAATCTTAGATCTAAGATTATTCATCTGTATTTCTATTTCCCTATTTCCCTATTTGGTATCACCTTTTGTTGTCTAATTAATTCCCAAGCAATAAAAACTAGTCCCTCACAGATTTAAGCTTAGAGGGTCTTTTTTCTTAGTGGTCTGGGAGACATTGAAGGAAAAGTTAAAAGGGGGATTTTAATGCTTGTATATCCAATTTTAAATCCCACAGTTTAATAAGTAAATCTTAGCTAGTTCTCCCCCCCACACTGGGAATAGAAACAAGGTGACCACACATTAGATTTTAATTTTTTAATTTTTTTTTCACACATTAGATTTTAAATGCCACAAATAGTACCTACGTTTTTTTTTTAGCAAGGCAATTGAGGTTAAGTGACTTGCCCAGGGTCACACAGCTAGTAAGTGTTAACTGTCTGAGGCTGGATTTGAACTCAGGTATTCCTGACTCCAGGGCTGGTGCTCTATCCGCTGTGCCACCTAGCTGCCCCAGTACTTACCTTCTTAAAGATCAAATAAGGCAATATATAAAGTGTTTGCAAACCTTAAATTGCACTATAGCTTTTAGCTACTATATTTACTATTACTATTATTATTAAAAAGAACAATAAAACCAATAAGTCTCCTGTAAGAAATATGACCATCATTCTATAAATTTTCTATAATCTACTAAGTATTAATATCAAAGTAAGGTGTTTAATAGGAAAGCACATGTGGAATGTCATTGTTATAGAAGCTGCCCATAAAATACTTCTCTATTGATAGATATCAAATAGTTCTGTTCTTAAATGATTTTGTATTAATTGCACTGAGCTCCTAAATTCTCCAAAGATGCCTCAGCAAAATCCCTAATGACAAAAAAGAGACTATCTTTAGTAGAATAAACAAATTACTGTATGTGAAAAACAACAGCAATACTTTTTGTTCAGACTATGAGATATGAATGAGTTCCATTGGATTAAATAGATTCCAAGATCTATAAATGTGTAGATCTTGCCAATATACATGTAGGAAATGATTTGATTCGATATGTGAGAAGTACTCACATATCGGATACCCATGTCCTTGTTGTCATCAAAGTCCTTAATATCAGTGATCTCTTGGTGATTCCATTATGGCTGTGGAATCATAAAATGCTGTCATCTCAGAAACATGAAAATTCCAAATAAGAAGCACAATGTAAATCATGCATTCACTGAATGAACAATCATTTATTAAGCACCACAATGGTCTAGGTACTATGAAAGGAGATGATGAGAAGAAAGATATGAAATAAAAAATTAAATAGTTTCTCTATTCAGGGAGTTACCCTTATATCAGAGACATTGGTATAAGTTAGTGGCATGTTACTAATAATGATTTCATACATATGTGGTGTTTTTATAAAACATATTTTGCAGACATATAAAATGAAAAAAATTAGATGGGATGAGCTGGTGATAATAGTGAGAACAAGAGACATAAATGGACTATCAATAAGTATATCTGGGAAGAGAATTGCATTAGTATTCTTTTGGTGGAACCCACTCAATACATCAATTTGTGATTATGTATGAAAGAAAAGTGACTAAACTGTCCATGCATTTTGAACCAGGAATACCATTATAAGGTATGCCCTAATGAAGTAGAAAATAGAAATGAAGTTCCTGTACACAAAAATATTCACAGTGGCATTCATTGTTGTACACAGGACTGGAAAACAAACAAACACCTGCTACCATCTATTGAAGAATGGCTCAAAACAACTATGACATATGAATATAATAAAATGTTATTGTGCAGTAATAAATTTTACCCATATAAATATTTCATTATTTTCCAGTTACATTTAGAGATGGTTTTCAACATTTGTTTTTATAAGATTTCTAGTTTCAAATTTTTCTCCATTCCCTCCCCTCCCTCCCCTGTCACCAAGACAGCAAGTAATCTGATATAGGTTATATATGTACAATCACATTAAACATATTTCTGCATTAGTCATGTAATGAGAGAAGAATCAGAGCAAAAAGGAAAAAACTTCAAAAAAGAAAAACAACAACAATAAAAACAATAGAAATAGTATAGTTCAGTCTGCATCCAGATTCAATAGTTCTTTTTTTTTTCTGGATTTGGAGAGCATTTTCCATCATGAGTCCTTTGGAACTATCTTGGACCATTGTACTGCTGAGAAGAATCAAGTCTATCACAGTTGATCAACACACAATGTTGTCGATATTGTGTACAATGTTCTACTGGTTCTGCTCATCTCACTCATCATCAGTTCATGCAAGTCATTCCAGGTTTTTCTGAAATATGCCTGCTCATTGTTTCTTACAGCACAATAGTATTCCATTACATGCATATACTACAACTTGCTCAGCCATTCCCAATTGATGGGCATCCCTTCAATGTCCAATTCCTTCCCACCACAAAAAGAGCAGCTATAAATATTTTTGTATATGTGGGTCCTTGTGCAGTAATAAATTTTAAAAAGAATAAAGAAAAACGTAGAGATTTCTGTGAACCAAAAAGAATGAAATAAACATAATCAAAATAAAACATAAAGGAATACAATGAAACAAATTCAAAGATGACTAAAAATATCTGAATTCTGAGTAATTGAACATCCACTGAAGGTCCCAGAGAACAGATAATAACATGTCCCCATCCTCTTAGCAGGAATGGGGAGGAATAACTAGAAGGAATGTTGTATACATTGTAAGATTCTATCATAGAATTGAATGTGCTTGTTTTTCCTTGTCATCCGATATAGTTCAATTTAAAGTGGGAGAAGCATCCCCTCACAAATGACTGATTTAAAAAACAAAAACATCTATAAAATGTACTTTTAAAGAAGGATAAAAACCACAAATGAGATACTGTGTTCTGCATTGATGGAAGCTCTACCCAAAGTGATATAATCACAGAATTGC
Source organism: Dromiciops gliroides (assembly GCF_019393635.1). Classification (NCBI taxonomy): domain Eukaryota; kingdom Metazoa; phylum Chordata; class Mammalia; order Microbiotheria; family Microbiotheriidae; genus Dromiciops; species Dromiciops gliroides. The sequence continues at coordinate 348,467,267 of NC_057861.1, forward strand.
CAAAAGATTAAAGCATTGACTATGTAGGTGAAATGAGGTATTTTTTTTATTTTGAAAGTTAGAATTTGAATGTATGTGTACAATGAGATTTTGATAGTCCTATATCTTTATTTGACTATTAAAATGAATTTCTGTGCATTGAAATCATTACTTAAAGACTATCAAACTCATGATAATATAACTGATAACCTAATATTGCTTAAAATTTTGGCATATAATCCGTAATTTTTCTAGTGCAGAAATTGCCTAAAGAATGAAGGGATTGGTTTCAATAAAGTTACTGCTATAGAGTTGGATACTCTATATAATCCAAATAAAAATAGCCAAGCTATATTCTGAACCATATCCCAAATCTGACAGCATATTCTAGTACCAACCATAAAGCCTGGGAAATGATTATTAGCCAGATGTAAGACATTGCATTTTTACATCTTAAACAAGATTTAAATTTCTTTCATTAGTAATAGCTCTTATTTATGGTACACTTTAAGATTTGAAAAGTGCTTTAAGTCCTGCATCATCTCACTTGATCTGAATAACAACCTTTTGCATTAGATGCTGTTGTTATAGTCATTTTATTTTTTATATTAAACATTTTTATTTAAACTTTTGCATTCCAAATTCCTTCTCTCCTATCTTCCCTCCTCTTCTCCCTCCCTGGAGTGGCAAGTAACCAGATCTAGGTTATACATATGAAATTATGTAAAATATTACCATATTAGTCATTGTGTATAAGAAAACTTGAATAAAAGAAAAAATGAAAGAAAGTGAAAAATAGTATGCTTCTGTCTGTGTTAAATCAATATCAGTTCTTTCTTTGGAGGTACATAGTATGCTTCATCATTAGTCCTTTGGGATTTTGTTGGATCATTGTATTGCTGAGAATAGTTGTCATTCACAGTTCTTCATCAAACAATTTTGCTGTCACTACACAATATTATCCTTGTTCTACTCATTTCACTATATATCAGTTCATATAAGTTTTTCCAGGCCTTTCTGAAGTAATCCTGCTTATCATTTCTTATAGCACAATAATATTCCATCACCATCATATACCGTAAGTTGTTTAGCCACTCCCCAATTGATGAGCATTCCTTTGATTTACAATCCCTAGCCAGCACAAAAATAGTCATTTTATAGGTAAGTAAGCTTCCACTCAGGGGGATTGAGTGACATATCAGGGGCATAGACCTAGAGAGAGGGTTTGGACTTAAACTGTGTAAGTCAAAGAGATTTTGACCTTTTACTGTGATAGAGACCAATTGACATTCATAACTCTATTTGAAGGAGAGTAGAATTTTCAAGAATTAAACAAACCCATGTACATTTTTTTGGCAGGGCTATTCGGGTTAAGTGACTTGCCCAGGGTCACACAGCTAGTAAGTGTTAAGTGTCTGAGGCCAGATTTGAACTCAGGGACTCCTGAATCCAGGGCCGGTGCTTTATCCACTGTACCACCGAGCTGCCCCACCCAGGTACATTTATGAAAAGCACTATAAAAATTATTCCTAATTATACCTCCTTTGGGACTGTGGTATAGACAACTGGCTACTTTGATTACTGCTATTTCCTTCTCTGATCTGACATATTCTATACCTTCTTCATTGCACAGACACAGAAACAGACACACACACGCATGCACACCAGAAAAAAATCTGTGTGTGTGTGTGGTTTCAAACTACTCCAAGAGTTTTAAAAAATACTATATCTGGTTGAAAACTTAACTAACTAACTAACTAAATAATAAAATAAAATACTATATCCATCTCCATCATCACCTTCTCCAACATCTCCATCTCCATCTCAACCTCCATCTCCAATGTGTATTATATGCATAGTCCCATATGAATTCCTACATACTATTAATACATATAGGAATATGGGTATATATGTGTGTACTATCTTTACATATGCTGGCTAAATAACAGTGACTTGTAAATATATGATAAAATGGTGTATCAAAGAAAAACAACATAATCTTAGCTTTATTCATAAAAACAATTAAAGGTATTTATTAAACATCTATTTATGCTAGTATGTTGTCTCTAGTCATTCCAGAAAATTTGTGTGATCCTGAACCATTTGCCCTCTTTGGATCTCGTTTTCTTTACTAGCAAAATGATGCTATTGGACTAGGTGATGTCTAAGGTCCCTTCACACTTAATTCTATAATTCTATGAAAACAATTAAACCAGTTCTTGATTACATACAACCTAATAACTTGAGTTTAAATCTTTCTCTCCTAAACACATTCTCTTCAGCACTTAAGATGCAGTTATTGAGAAATTCATCAGTTACATCGCTTCATCTGAGTTGAGACAAATGGTTACAATTAATAGTGATATAAAGAGGCTAGAAGAACAAAAATTTACAGGGAAAACATGATGATTTATAGCATGTATTACTTGGTATTGACAGCTTATAGAAAAGCCTTAACTGACCTACTAAATGTTAAGCTATTTGAAGGCAAAAATAAATATGTATGCTTCTTAATAGAGCAGGTCTGTATTACCATGAAATTATATTTGCATTGCTAATTTTCTTAGCAGATATTTTTTATAGATGTTAATTAGATAAACTTAAAGCTTATTCCTGTCCAAATAAATAAAAAACTCTAAATTAGTTGTATTTTACATTCTTTGCATAATAAGTTTTGAATCCACTCTGACATTCTGCAAGACAAATGGAATACTATATGCCTTCAAGGATCTTAAATTCTATTGTGCTAACAAAATATGCATATAAAAGCATTACAAAAATATCAGGTTATTTTTGAGGGAAATTGTTGACAGCTAAGCTTTCAAACAAAGGCTTCACTTTGAATTGAGCAATGAAGAAAGCTAGGGGACATTTTTTTTGGAAGGGAGAAGTGGAAACATTCCCAGAGGAAGCAGTTTCTTGTGCTACATGCAATAATCAAGATCCAAAGGTGCCATGTCTTGAGAGGCCATCAAGGTATAGACAGGGGAAGAAGAGATGAGAAATGGTGGTTGGTGACTCCCTACAAAAGAACACTGGGGTCTCTGTTTCCCAGATATGAAGAGTAGAGGTCTACTGTCTTTCTAACACCTTTCAAGCATGATGACAATGAATTAGTTCTAGGGAAACATACTACCATTGGCAGGAACCTAGAAAGCACTGATAAGCAGTATAAAGTCCTGTCTATGAGGAAAAATAGCAACCTCTTAGGGAAACGGATGACAATCAGAGCCAAGGTTTTTCCCATTCCCCTCCCCACATCCCACCAGAGTCAATCAATTCTTTAAATAAGTAATTTTGAACCTGTAACAATCACTTGCAATGTCTTTTCTTTAATCTTCTAAATAGTTTTGTTTCTGTAGATCTTTGTTATAATTAATGATCTACCAACTGATTACAAAATGAACTCTACAGTTAGCAATTATTTCCTGTGTAATAAAATAGAGTTGATTTCATTTACTATGAGATGATTTCATCCTTTTTTGGGGGGTGAGGATGGGGGCAGATCAATGAGGGTTAAGTGACTTGCCCAAGGTTACACAGCTAGTAATTGTCAAGTATCTGAGGCTGGATTTGAACTCCAGTCCTCCTGAATCCAGGGCTGGTGCTTTATCCACTGTGCCACCTAGCTACCCCCAATTTCAGCTTTACAACAAATATGATATATAGTGATAAGCCTAAGTAGTCTGTAAATAAGCCTTTAGCTTCCTTAGATACCTTGCTCTAGGCTCTATTTGTTTTAATTGCTCTTTTTTCCATGCCAATTGGAGCAGAAGGTCTTTCATGATGGCCTCACTCTTTTCCCTGCCTTTTATTACTCTTTAGGTGAAATGCTTTTGTATAAATTAAAACATAAGGATTTTGCTTTTCCAGTGTTAACAATGATTTTTTTTTTGATCTTGTGTCTTACATTTCATGGAGTTCAGGGTCTCAGCATGTCTTAGCTCCCTGTATTCGAATAGCACTTTAAACCTTTCCAAAGCATGTGAGTATACATTTTCTCTGTATGTTCTTAAAAACAAAATCCCATTATGATAAATAGTTCCATTTACAGATGAGGCTCAATGACTTTTCTGAGATTACCTAGAGGGTTGCTGACAGAGCTGGGACCTGATCCGAGGTCTCCTGATTTAGGTTGCTATATTCCATTTCTCCTTTGGCTTTGATTGAGTTGTTCAGTGATTCACTGCATTAATTGGATTTGAGATTTTTTGGTCCAGAACTAGTATGAGGGTTCATAAAGAGATGAGTGTCATATTGCCTGCTTGTTTAGTTGTCAGGAAAGAGCCAGATTTCAAGTAGACCAGTATAATGCATTTTCCAATTTAAAAAAAGTACAAGATATTTTACTCAGCATGATAAAGATTTTAAATGATGTAGACTCTTCTGGAGGAAATCAATTAGAAAAGCATTCTATTGATGGTAAACTACTCCATTGAAACGGCCCTGATTGCTAAGCAGGCATTCCTACTGAAGTCTCTCAGCTTTAGGTTCATTCCCAAGGTGTTGTCACCTTAACCTCATTGGTTAATTCACTTTGTTCTAATGGGGGAATATAAAAAATCCTGTGCTTCTGCTCAGATACTTCCCTCAGGATTCTTGGAAATGAGATTCTGCACTTGAAAGATTTGTCCCCCTTTGAAATATGCTAATGAATAGCATCTGTGATGTTCTAGAAATGAAAATAATTGCTCATTATCTCCACATTATAAACAAATGTTTATTCTGAGCAGCTCCAAATTGAAAAGTTTTCTGTGCCATATGCCCAAGCCATGGAGTGCTTTGTGCAATGGGGTCCAAGTAGAGGCCTTTGGGGGAGCAGCATGATATTGCTGCAAGGCCAAATGTATGGTTACAACTCTATGTCTTAAGAACAGCTGCTTTTGGGGGCAGCTAGGTGGCACAGTGGATAAAGCACCAGGATAAAGCTCCTGGATTCAGGAGGACCTGAGTTCAAATCTGATCTCAGACACTTGACACTTATTTGCTCTGTGACCCTGTGCAAGTCACTTAACTCTCATTGCCCCACCAAAAAACAAAAACAAAAAAAAAAAAAGAAAGAACAGCTGATTTCAGTTATGTCCTCCTCCTAGTTTGGGATGTGGGAATAATTAATTTTATCTTTCATTTTTGTTGCTATTTTCATTATTGTTGTTGTTTTCATAATGATGATAATTCTGCAAATTACATTTTTTTCTTACCCACACACTATCTCCAGGCTGCCACTTTTGCATTGTTTTTTGTTTTAATACTCCATTTCATCCCACACTATCCAAATGAAGTTGTTCTTTCTTGATTTATAGTATAGTTATCTGAGTGAAAAGGCAATTCTAGAGATCACTTGGACCAATGTTGCCTTCTGGAGCCTTCCTGGGCCTTCAATTAACAGTAAATTTAATTTAGTTATTTAAAAATCAGAATATCTTAAAGCAGTTTTGTCAAACTCAAATACAAGCAGATTCCTGTCACCTGCATATTGACTTAGAAAACTACAAATTAGCAACTTGTATGTTGCATTGTACTTTTATTTATTTTGTTTTACGTTTACCAATTACATTTTTTTTGCAGGGCAATGAGAGTTAAGTGACTTGCCCAGGGTCACACAGCTAGTAAGTGTCAAGTGTCTGAGGCCAGATTTGAACTCAGATTCTCCTGACTCCAAGGCCAGTGCTCTATCCATTGAGCCACTCAGCTGCTCCCATTACCAATTACATTTTAATCTGATTCAGCTACATTCCTGTAGTTTTATAGGTCATTGGCTGTGAGTTTGACAGCTCTGCCTTAAAGCATTGAAAATTCTTGAAAATGGCAAAAGGAGAAAGGGGAGGCAGACAGGTACCAGATGAATTTTAACAATAAAGGAAACAAAATAATTTCATGGAACTATAGAATTTAAACTACAACTCAGGATATAGACTACCTGTAACAAGCAGGCCAGGAAAAGTGGGAGTTCTGAAGCTAGAGAGAGGTAAGTCTGCATGTGTACATAGACACATTTATATACAGTACTTGTATATGGCAGTGGTTAAGATTCTGGAGTTATTTAATTGAAGAAGAAAACTAGCTACTTCTCTTTTCTCAGCAGTGCAATGATACAAAAAAAAATTCAAATAATTCATGATAGAAAATGTTCTCCATATCCAGATAAAAGAACTGTGGATTATGAATGCAGATTGAACCATACTGTTTCTACCTCTTGGCTGTTTTTTTTCTCTTTTATGAGCTCTTTCCCTTGTGTTCTCCTTCTTTCACAACATGACTAATGCAAAAGTATGTTTAATACAATTATACATATATAACTTATATCAAATTGCTTTCCATCTTGGGGGAAGGGGGAGGGAAGGGAAGAAGGGAGAAAAATCTGGAATGAAAAATCCTATGAAAACAAATGTTGAAAACTATCTTTACATATAACTGGACAATAAAATACTTTTATAATTAAAAAAAGAGCTGCTATAAACATTTTATACAAAGATGTATTTTTCTTTTTTGGTGAATGTCTTTGGGATATAAACCTAACAATAGTATTGCTGGATCAAAGGGTATGCACTTCTATAGCCCTTTGTGTATAGTTCCAAATTGATCTAAAGAATGGTTGTACCTTTTCACAACTCCACCAACAGCGTATCAGCATCCCAGCTTTCCTACATTCCCTTCAACATCCACTATTTTCCATTTCTGTTATATTTGCCACTCTGATAGGTGTGAGGTGATACCTCAGATTTGTTTTAATTTACATTTCTCTGATCCATAGTGATCTAGGGCATTTTTCATATGATTATAGATAACTTTCAATAACAAAACCAACAGAATCATATGATTATCTCAATAGATGCAGAAAATGCCTCCACATAAATCATTAGCATTTCTATATAGTACCAATAAAGTACAGCAACAACCTATAGAAAGAGAAATTTCATTTAAAATAACTGGCTAATATAAAATACTTTGAAGTCTACCTGCCAAGACACACACAGGAAAACTGCCTATTCATATCCTTTGATCATTTATCAAAAAATCTCCAAGGTTCCCCTCCAGCTTTCAGGTGGTGATACTAGCAAATAAGTTAGAGAATCACCTTTTTCTGGGTAGTCAACCATAGAGCCCATCCCCTGCCCTATTGTCTTTGAAGAAATGAAAAACATACAAATAAGTAATTATTGGATTAATCAGTTGGATTTTTATATCAATGTTTATATACTAATGTAATGTCCACTGTTGATATACTAATATAATGTCCACTAAAATAGAGGTGCAGGATGGAGTTTTAAATAAAAGGAGAAAAGCTATGGAAAGAGTATATATAGGGAGAAGAGTTGAGTAACCATCATGATATTTAGCAAAAAAAAAAAAATGACAGTTGTTCTTTCTGGATGACTCTGCATTGCTCTGCAAGAGGGTAGCCAATGAAAGAAAAAAAAGTGGGTTTGGAGTGATTGTCTTTTTATTTAAAAAATAATAGGACTAGATGACTTTTATTATTTTAAATAACATATCACATTTTTCAATTGTAAGCACTTCTCTTTTCTTCAATCTACATCATCCCCTTGGGCTTGCACCATTGCTTCTCAGGACTTTCTTCTGGCTTTGCCTGCAACATCCAACCTGAATTTGTTCTTTCAAGGTCATCGTGTTTCTGGGTCTGGCCACTCTAATATCAGATCCTAGAATTGAAAAAGACAAACTGAAAAGTAAAAACAAAACAGAGCAGTCAGTCAGTCAAAAAGCATTCATCATGGGCCAGGAACTCTCCTAAGTATTGGGAATAAAAATACGAACCAAACAAAAGATAGTGCTCACACTTAAGGAGGTCACCTTCTAATGGGGAAAGGTAATGTATAAAAGGAAGCTGAAAAGGTAAGATAAGAAGGTATTTAGCTTCTAAGCATGGTGGAGGAATGTAGATTGCTACCTTATAACAAATAAAGTGATGGCTGGACTGGGTATCCTTCTTAAATGGAAGGTTTAGGAGGAGCCATCCAGAGGGCTGGGGCATAGAGGCTGATAATACTTCAAAAATATTAATTCCAAGTCTGAAGACATCAAAACCCCAAGCACAATTCTCAGAGCCACAGGGCCTAAAAGGGAGAAAGGGGATGTAGAACTTTCCCACAACAAGTTCATGGTATCTATAGCTGGTGGGAGTTCTCACTTTGATTTTACTTGCTGTTAGACATCTGTGTTTGCACTGTATGGCTATGTAGTCATGCTTGTACTTCTGAAAAATGCATATACCATATCCTGGATGAAATTAAGATTTGTAGTCACTAAAGCCCAGTGTTAAGTGAGGCACTTCAATGCCAACCATAATTTGTTGTTTTACTGTATACAATTCAAGATATCAAGTGTACTGCACCTGACTTAGTAAGGAACAGCAGAATTCTGAACTCCAGAGAACAATGTAATAGGTGTTTTAGAACTGATTAGAATCTTAGGATGAGGTTTAGATAGACAAGCAATTTTTGCTGAGCCCTGAGACTGATTTGGGACTATTTCAGTCTTTGAACCAGAAAGCAGAATTGATTCAGACCTGCTCTGCTGAATGGTTGGATCTTTTCACAACTCCACCAACAGTGGATCAGCATCCCAGCTTTCCTACATTCCCTGCAACATCCACTATTTGCTATTTCTGTTATATTTGTCACTCTGATGGGTGTGAGGTGATACCTCAGAGTTGTCTTAATTTGCATTTCTCTGATCAATAGTGATCTAAGAGCATTTTTTCATATGACTATAGATAGCTTTGATTTCTTTGTCTGAAAACTGACTGTTCATAGCCTTTCAACAATTTATCAATTGGGGAATGACTTGTACTTTTATAAATTTAACTCAATTCTCTATGTATTTGGGAAATGAGGCTTTTATCACAAATATTTATATCAAAATTTCCCGCCAGTTTTCTGCTTCCCTTATAATCTTGGTTACATTAGTTTTGTTTGTACAAAAGCTTTTTAATTTTATATAATCAAAATTATCTATTTTATATTTTGTTTTGCTCTCTATATCTTCTTTTGTCCTATATTCTTTCTCTCTCTATAAATCTGACAGATAAATGATACTCTCTTAATTTGCTTATGATATCATCCTTTATGTATAAATCATGTACCCATTTTGACCTTATTTTAGTATATGGTATCTTTCCCTAATTTTTCCTCCATTTGCCTGTCCAGCAATAGACATTAATGCCCTCTGATTACTTCTCCTACCTTAATATTTACTGTATCCTAATTTTTGCCTTATGCTTAAGGAAGTCAAGTTTAGGTAGTGATAACCCCAAATTTAAATTAGAATAAAGAACCAAACCTCTGACAGAATATTAGAAATAGTCTTGAATGAGGGACTCTGAGCTATGGTGATTGTGCTACAGATTTTTTTTTGTCTCATATCGATTCCATAAAAGAGTGGAGGAGGGTACTATATAGACCTGAAAGTCTATTATATAGTTCCTAGGCCAAAAATCATGATAATGGCTTTTTAACAGAAATTTTCTCATTAAATCTCTTAGAAATAAATGGGATAAGGCTAGGGTGGTGATGAGTATGAGGTTGACTAAATATATCCTCTATGATGAAGCATAACTACCAGTTTTGCCATAGGGAATGGAGATTTCTAGAAACATAGGAAAACTAACATAAAAAATGCAGACTTAAGAAAGCTGGTTTAAAACATGTATTCAATGACTACAAAAACATAAGATAACACTAAAAGGCAATAAAACAGCTATAACAGATAATGTTTATACCAAATGATTAGAGTTAAAATGTATATATTTTTGACTGTTGGCAAATATTAGAATATAAAAGGAAAAATGGCATTTATTATCAATTGTATGGTCTTGTCCAGCTGTTTGAGGGTGAATATAGTTTGCTTGCAAGTTTTCAGTATTTCTTAGGGAAGGGTGTGTTACATTGAAATAAAATATCTAATGATTATACTTTTAAATAAAGAGCAACTACAAGAAAGTGTCTTAAATCATATAATGCTTCATTTTAACTTTACAATAATAAGAAGAATAAGAATGATGATTATGATAATGATAATACCACCTTCAATGTGCTTTGCTTGTAAAAGGGGAGATTCCGGTCAAATGTCTGATGAGACTCAGATGAAGACTGAGACCATAAAACTTTAACTACGACCATTATATAATTGTCATTTCTAGAAATATTTTGTAAAAAATGTGGAAGAAAATTAAAAAAAATATTTTATATGTGTGTGTACGGGTGCTTAGGTGGTGCATTATATAACATACCAGACCAGGATTCAGGAGCACCTGAGTTCAAATCTGGCCTCAGACACTTGGCAATAGCCTTACTAGCTGTGTGACCCTGGGCAAGTAACTTAGCCCTCATTGCCCTGCAAATATTTATTTAATAATTTATCTATCTATCTATCTATCTATCTATCTATCTATCTATCTATCTATCTATTTATTTATCTGTCCATCCATCCATCTCTTCATTCATTCATCTATTTATTTATTTATTCATTCATTTGTTCATTTATCTTTCTATCCATCTTTCCACCATCCATATATATAAATGGGTTGACATTCCCTTCTCTTCTCTATTCACAACAAACTTTGCCAACAAGCCTTCCTCCTCTTTCCCCAGCCTCCAGTTATTCTGAATAAGTGATATTTGACTGTGGAAATAATATATCATTCCCATTTACATTTCAAGATGCCCTTGATTTTATTGTTAAATATATGTATTATAAAATAAAATATTCCTCCTCAAAGACTATTTCTACTAAAGAAGTAGCTATAAAACAAAACTGAAAAGCTGAACATATGATTTGTGATTTTAGCTTGTCATTTCTAAGGTCTTATATCAGAAACAATTCATATCAAACATTTATATTATTATCTGAAAATTAGAGGGCTAAGATTAGGGTGTTTACTACAAATATTTTCATGTATATAGGGACTCTGTATTTATAATAAGTTTCCATTGGGCATAAGCCCAGTAATGAGGTCTCTGAGTATGGGGCTCTAAGTCACTTTATATACATCATTCCAAATTGCTTTCCAAAATGGTTGTAGCATTTTGCAGTTCCACTAAGAGTTTATCAGCCTATCAACCCACAACCCTCAAACACTAAATATTGCCATTTTTGGTCATCTTTGCCAATTTGGAGAATGTGAAGTAAAATTTGAGGACTGTTTTGATTTGTAATTTTTTCATGATTAGTAACTTGCAACATGTTTTCATGTGGTTGTGAATAATTTATAATTCTTTTGAGAACTATTTGTTTATGGCCTTTGATCACTTGTCTGTTGGGGAATATTATACACACACACACACACACACACACACACACACACGTAAGATAGCAAACTGTCATCATAGAAATTTAATACAAAGTAATTTTTCTCATTTTGCTATTTCCTTTCATATCCTAGGTGCATTAATTGTGTAAGCACAGAAGTTTTTTGCTTTCATGTAATTAAAGTTACCAGTTTTATATTTTATAATTACTTCTATCTCTTGTTTGATCAAGAACACACCTCTACCAGTAGCTATGAGTGGTTCATGATCTGCTTATCACAATTCTTTTTTAGTTTTATAATTACTTTTAAAATCATGTATTCATTTAGAATATATTTCAGAATATAGTATAAGGTATTTGTCTAAATCTATTTTGTTTGACTGCTTTCCAGTTTTCTCCTAAATTTTTATTCATTTTTTCTGGGTAATTTAAGTTTAATACTTTGTCGAACATTGGGATGTTGAATTCCTTTTTTTCTCATTTTCCCTTTTCTAGCCTATTTTATTGATCTTCCTTCCTTCCTTCCTGCCTTCCTTCCTGCCTTCTTTCCTTCCTTCTTTCCTTCCTTCCTTCCTTTTTCTTTTCTTTTCTTTATTAACTAATACTATATGGTTTTTATGACTCCTGCTTTGGAAAGGGTATCCCTCCTTCATCACTACTTAGTTTCATCTTTTTCCTTGATATTCTAGCTAGATCTTTTGTTTTGCCAAGTGCATTTTATTACTATTTTTTCAAATTCTGTAAAGTATTCTCTTGGTAATTTGATTGGTATGGCATTCAAAGTATAAATTAACTTTGGAAGTTTTGTCATTTTTATTATACTGGCATGGCCTATCCATGAGCACTATTTCTTCAGCTATTTAAGCTGTTTTTCATTTCTTTATGGAGCATTTGTAATGAAATCTATTCAATTGCTTTGTGTGTTGTGAGAAGTTGATCCCCAGATATTTTATGCATTTTGTAGTTTGAAATTGCATTTCCACTTGTTTTTTGGTCTTTGTTATTATTACACACAAATACTGTCAATATTTGAGAGTTTATTTTGTAGCCTGAAACTGTGGTGAACCAATTTTCTTATAATCTTTTCTGGTTTCTTAATATTTTCCAATTCTATCATCATATCATCAACAAATAGGAATAGTTTTATGTTCTCTTTACTTATTTTTATGCCTTTTATTTCCCCCCATTTATTATTGCTGCTAGAAGTTTCAGAATGATAACAAATTATAACAGAGACAGTAAAAGCTCTTGCTTCACTTCCATATTTATTGGGAAAGGACCTAGTGTATGCCTGTTGCATATGATCTTTGCTTTTGGTTCAGATAGATGGGGTTATGTAATATAAAAAAAGTCTCTCTAAACTTAATGCTTTGAAGAGTTTTTAGAATAAAAGAATTCTATACCAGTGGAAAGAGATCTGGGACTGGAGTCAGGATGATCTGAGTTCAAATGTGACCTAGCTGTATGAACCTGGGCAAGTCACTTAACCCTGTTTGCCTTAGTTACCTCATCTACAAAATGAGCTGGGAAATTGCAATTCACTCCAATATCTTTGCCAAGAAAACTCCAAATGGGAACACAGAGTCAGACATGACAGAAATGACACAACAACAATTACAGTAACAACAACAGCAACAGCAACAATAACAACAATTTTTCAAAGGCTTTATCTATTCCTATCTGATATGATCCTATAGTTTTGGACATTTTGATTATGAATATAATCAATTATATTAATGGTATTCCTAATGTTGTACCATCCTTTAAAAAATATGTAAGTGTCACATAGGCATACTAAACATTTACTTGGATAAAATTCTTTAATCGGTTTCATAGGTTTTGTTGAACATTTTTGACTCAAAATTTATTAATAATATTGGCCAATAGTTTTATTTTTATGTTTTATCTTTTCCTTATTTTTATCTCATAAAAGGACTCTGGTAGGAGGCTTTCTTTTACAATTTTTGAGACTAATTTGTGAAGTAGAGGTTTTCCCTTTGGTAGAACTTTTTTAAAAAAACTGCCATCTTTTTATTTATTTATTCACCTATCTATCTATCATCTATTGATTCATTGATTGATTCATTTATTTATTTGTCTATATGTTTGTTTATTTATTTAGAACTTCCCCTAACTCACATGTAAAAACAAATTGTAACATCAATTTTTAAAACTTGGTGTTCCAAATTCTCATTCATTCTCCCTATCCCCCCCTTAAGAACTCAAGCAATTCAAAATAAGTTATACATGTACAGTCATGCAAAACTTAGCAGACAAAAAAACACAACTTTAGAAAAAGGAATTAACAACAACAAAATATACTCCCATCTGTATTCAGGTACCAACAGTTCTTTCTCTGTAGATGGAGTGCAATTTCTATAAGTCCTTCAGAGTTGTCTTGGATCATTGCATTGCTGAATATAACTAAGTCATCCACAGCAGATCATCTTACACTATTGCTGTTATTTTCTATATAGTACGTTTCATTTTCCCTCAGCTCATGCAAGTCTTTCCAGGTTTTTCCAATAGCATAATACTCTTTTTTAAATATAGTAAACTACATTTATCTAGGACTTTAAAGGTTGATTTCCTTACAAAACACCCATAAGGATGGTTATTGCAACAATAGTAGTAGGTAACATTTATATAGTACTTTATAACTGACAAAGAATTTTCTTCTCAATAGCCCAGTAAAGTAAGTACCACTACCACCACCACCACTGTCATCATCATCATCTTCATCTTACATTACTTTTGCCTCTGCTTCAATTTTTTTTACTCAGGTACTATTTTTTTTTTTTTTTTTGGTGAGGCAATTGGGGTTATGTTACTTGCCCAGAGTCACATAGCTAGTAAGTGATAAGTGTCTGAGGCCGGATTTGAACTCAGGTCCTCCTGAATCCAGGGCCAGTGCTCTATCCACTGCACCACCTAGCTGCCCCATACTCAGTTACTATTGCTGTTTCCCTCCATACTAGTTGCCTCCCTTGATATTTACTCTATTTCCAATCTTATTTTACCCTATCCCTTCTCAAAAGTGTTTTGCTTCTGACTTCCCCTTCCCCAATCTGCCCTCCCTTCCTTCATCTCTCCCTGCTTATCCCCTTCCCCTCCCACTTGCCCTCAGGGAAAGATAGATTACTATGCATGTTATTCCCTCTTTGAGCCAATTTTGATGAGACTAAGGCTCATTCACTCCCCCATCTTCCCCTCAACTCCATAAGCTTTTTCTTGCTTCTTTTATGTGAGATACTTTAGCCGATTCCACCTCTCCCTTTCCCTTTCTCCCGGTGCAATACTCTTACCCCTTAATATTATTTTAAAGATGTCATCATGGGGGAGCTAGGTGACATAGTGGACAAAGTATCTGCCCTAGACCCAGGAGGACCCAAACCCAAATCCAACCATAGACATAATACACTCCTCAACTATGTGACCCTGGCTATGCCACCCAACCCCAACTGCCTCCACCCCCCAAAAATAAACAAAAATAAATGCTTTATAAATAACATCCCTTCATAATCAATTCCCACCTGTGCCCTCTGTCTAAATTTATTCCTTTCAGCTGTCCTAATACTGAGAAATTTCATATGAGTTAGAAGCATCATCTTCTAATGTAGGAATGTAAACAGTTTAAACTTTTACCATCCCTCATAATTTCTTTTTTCCTGTTTACCTTTTTATGCTTCTCTAGAGTATTGTATTTGAAAGTCAAATTTTCTATTCAGTTCAGGTCTTTTCATCATGAATACCTGAAAGTCCTCTTTCATTGAAGTCCCATTTTTTCCCTGAAAGATTATACTCAGTTTGCCTGGGTATGTGATTGTTGGTTGTAATCCCAGTTATTTTGCCTTCTTGAATATCATATTATATCCCTCCAATCCTTTAATGTAGAAACTGCTAAATCCTATGTTATCCTGACTGTGACTCCACATTACTTGAATTGTTTCTTTATAGCTGCCTGTAATATTTTCTCCTTGTCTTCAGAGCACTGGAATTTGGCTATAATGTCCCTGGGAGTTTTCATTTTGTGATCTCCTTCACAAGGTGATCTGTGGATTTTTTCAATTTCTCTTTTTATTTTCCATTTCTAGAATATCAGGGCAATTATCCCTGACAATCTCTTGGAAGATGAGATCTAAGCTTTTTTTTTTGATCATGGTTTTCTGGTAGTGCAATAATTTTCAAATGATCTCTCCTGGATCTATTTTCTAGGTTAGCCATTTTCCCAAGGAGATATTTCACATTGCCCTCTGTTTTTTCATTCATTTGGATTTGCTTTATTGTGTCTTGGTTTCTCAAAAAACCACTAGCTTCCATTTGTTCAATCCTAATTCTTAGGCAATTATTTTCTTCGGAGAGCTTTTCCATATGGCTTTTCAATTTGTTAACTTTTTTCATGACTTTTCTGCATCACTCTCATTTTTCCCCTCTACCTCTCTTACTTTATCTTCAAAGTTATTTTTGAGTGCTTCTATGGCCCAAGACTAATTAATATTTTTCTTGGAAGCTTTGGATGTAGGAGCTTTGACTTTTGTTATCTTCTTCTGAGGGTGTATTTTGATGTTCCTTGTCACCAAATAAACTTTGCATTTTTTTCTGTCTGTTCATATTGCTAGCCTATATCTTTACTTTTAACTCCTTCTTTAAGTGGGGCACTTGTTCCATCATGCACTGTCCCAAGCTTTCGCAAGCCCCAGGTGGTATGATTCAAGGAGAGGCATGTGCTACACTCGCCTGGCCTTTCCTCTTGTCTGTAAATAGCCCCAGGCTTGCTTGCTCTTTAACCTGGAAAAAATTCTGTTTCAGTGTGCTTGCAAGCTCTGGTCTAACCTATCTCCCTCTCCGACCTGGGCTGCTGCCACTCAAGACTGTTTCCTGGTTCCCAGCATAGACAAGAGAACTGAGTTCCACCTCAGTGCCAGTAGAGGACCCCTGTAATCTCCTCCTGGCCAACTGTTCAGCCCTCTCACCAGATCTCAAGCTGAATTCCAGAAGAAACTGAAGCTGCAGCTGATTAAGAGGCTTTGGAAGTCTGTTTCTTCAATGTGGCTGTGTGGGTAGGCTCCTCTCTCATCCTGGTACAGCAGATCTTTCCTGGAGATCTTCTAAGCTGTCTTTGATTGGAAAATGATCTTACCCTGTCCTTTTGTGGGTTCTGCTGCTCCAAGAATTGGAGCATTATTTGAAGATTTTTGGCATGATTGTGTGGGGAGCTCAGAGAGATTACTGCTGTTTCTCTACCATCTTGACTCCACCCCCTTTGATAGTACTTTTATAGCTAGATCTATTTCATTTCCTGAGATTGGCTTGCTTCAGATTCTGTCTGTCTCTCTCTGTTTCTTTCTCTCTCATTTTCTGAGAGTTTTGGTATTTTTGAAGTTAATCCTATATTTTTCTCATTCCCTTTCCCATTGTGTAATATTTGTTACTTGTATTGTTCAGTCATTCAGTGATGTCTTGCTCTTCATGCCCTTGAGGAATTTAGTGTCCATGGGTTTTCTTTTTTTGCAAGGATATTGGAATTGCTTGCCATTTTCTTTTCTAGTAGATTAAGGAAAATGGAGATTAAGTGACTTGCCCAGGGTCACACAGATAGTAAGTATCCAACGCTAGATTTGAACTCAGGTCTTCCTGATTCCAGACCTAGTACTTTGTCCACTAAACCACCCAGCTGTCTCATTGTGTAATGTAGCCCCCCATAAAAACAAAAAGACAAACAAAAGATATTGATTCATATGGTGATAAAATGCCACCATGTTTTGTTTATAATGTACCAGACCATCTTTACTCTTCCCTATCCCAACTTCTACATTCACCCTTGTTTACATTTAGAAAGAAATCTCTTACTGGTGCCTCTGCTGTTTTCCTGGCCTGCTATATTCATTCATCCTACCTGAATTTCTGTTGTCTGGGTTATTTGAAAAGTAAATTATCTTTTCAGGTATCCTCTATTTTTTTCTAAGAATGCTTCAAATGCCTCTTTATTATTAAAAGTCCATCTTTTTTCTTTTAAATTTAAGTTCAGTTTTTCAAGGTAGGTCACCCTAAGGTGAATTCTGAGTTCAATTGCATTTTGAACCACATGATTCCATTCCTTTCTGCTTTTTATGGGGAGTACAGAATAGTCTTGTGTTATTCAACTTTCCTTCATTTGTATTTGCTTATAGAATGAGTTGTTTCTTAAGTGAATTACTAAATTTAACCACAATGTGTCTTGGAGTTTACAGACTTTTCCCTCCTTTGAGGTGATGGATCTATGGATTCTTTCAATCAGTTTTTTATCTCTAAATGTCATAATTCTAGACAATTCTTTTGTATGATTTCTTATATTTTGGTGTTAAAGATTTTTGTACTGTTTCATTATTCTGGGAGATATTTGAACCTTTGTTTGTTTCTAGGCATCCTGTCTTTGAGATGACTAAATTTAGCTTTTACAGTGACCATATTTTCTGTTAGTGTTATTTCATTTCATTTCAATTCTTTTCTTTCTTTGTTTTGCTTCTCCTCTTTATATAAATGCCCTTGTTCTCATTATTTTTGATGTGTAGGCCAGAAATTCTGCTCTTATAATTCTCATTTCTTCTTTAAACCACCCAGGAAGAGTGTGTGGTAGTTCTATGTTCTTTTCAAATTCTATAGGATCATCTTTCTCATCAAGTATTGGATCATTTTCCTTTGTTTCAATATATTTATTCATAGACAACTAACCTTGTTTACTAGATCTGGGGGACATCTTTCTGTTATTTTTTGTTTCCCTGATAATTTATTCATTTATATTCAAGGTATTTGGGTTTTCTTAATCCTGAGATCTTTGGTAATTTCAATCTTCATTCTTTCATGTATTTATTTAATTACTTATTCATCCATCTATTTATTTATTTTTATTCACCCATCTATCCACTCATTTATTTATTTGGTCATTCTTTTCTTTTTTTGTTGTTGTTGAGGCAATTGGGGTTAAGTGACTTGCCCAGGGTCACACAGCTAGTAAGTGTTATATGTCTGAGGCCAGATTTGAACTCAGGTCCTCCTGACTCCAGGGTCAGTGCTCTATCCACTGTGCCACCTAGCTGCCCCTGGTCATTCTTTTAAAAAATTTATTAGTTCATTCATTCATTAATTCATTCACAAATGTATTTAATTATGCATTTATTTATTTATTTGTTTATCTATTCATTCATCCATTCACCCATCCATTTATTTATTTGTTTACCCACTCATTTATTTATTTATTGCTTTTTTTGTTTTTGTTTATTTACAGAGCCCTCTTCTCTCCTCACTACTGTGTTCTTTCCCTATGTCCTGTCCCTCTCCTTTTTCCTTCCATTTTCTGTCCTACACCTGTTATTTCAGAGACCTGTTCTTTTGGTCTTTTAGGCTTGGTTTTTGTAAATTGGATTTCTGAGTCTCTGGAAGGAGAGGTAGTTGGGGTGTAGTATTGAGTTTTATTTCATGCATAAACAAAGGTCATTCTTGTCAAAATCTGGGACCTATACACTGTTCTGACTAGCAATTTCTAATCATCCCCTACCAACAAGGTAAATTCCTGGGAATCTCTGCTGTTACTAGCAGTTATTAATTGCCCTCTTTCCTGGACAGAGAGAGAGAGCTCCAAGGATAATTCTGTAACACCTCCCTTCCTGTAGTTCAGGTATTCTGTTGACCTTGCAAGTGACCCCAACTTGGAGCCTAGTCAACAGCCTATCTCTGTTGGCTAGAAGTGGCTTAAACTGATCCCACTCTTTTTGTAGGAAGGTGCTATCACTCCGCATTAAATAACTTAAGAGCCACCTGCTGTTCCATCTATCTACCTAGCTGCTCCTCTTGAGTATATATAATCAGTTTTTAACTCTCCTCATTGGACTTCCCTGTCTGAGCAAAACAGTGCATTGTTTTGTATTGTAGTTCCTTGACCCTGAATAAATGATTTACGTTATTGATTGATCATCTTGCTGATCTGATTTTTATATGGGCTTGATATTCCCTGTTCTCTCCTTTTCTGTTCATTATTCTGAAGAGATCTTTTGCAGCACAGAACAATGCCAACCATGATACAGACTGTGTGACCTTAGAGAACTTCTGCAGTATGGAACCATTCAGAGCTGGGTTGGTAATTCATCTTGACCCAAGCAGACTTTTGGAACCAGGATCCTCATGGGCCTGGCAAGAGGTAGAGGAGACCAGATGTGGGACTCGGTTTTCTTGTGAGTCAGTGTGTGTTTGGTGAGTATAGCTTTATTGTTAATGGCTTGGGGGTAGAGGGAGGTGTTAACTGAGATCTGTGCATTCATTTCATAAGTTTGTTAATTTTACCTTCTTTGGGATTTCAGGTGTCCTAAATCATGGAGACCTTGGTGACTAATAGCTGAGTATTTTCTCTAGCTGTTCCCCATTCCTGGAATGCTCTCCCTACTCAACTCAGCCTACTGACTACCCTGGCTTCTGTTAAATCCCAACTAAAAGCTCATCTTTTACACTGTCTCCCAATTTCTCCTATTTTTAGTGCCTTCCCTCTGTTAATTATTTGCTATTTATCCTTTATATAGCTTGCCATGTATATATTTCTTTGCATGTTGTTTCCTTCATTAGATGGTATTGGAGGAATGGCATTGTCTTTTGCCTCTAAATTCTAAAAATGCCCAGAAAGTCAATTGTTTTCTAAAATCCAGGGAAGCAGAGGTCTATTCTACTATATCCTTCCTCTTTCCCTTTACCAACCACAGGAACAATAAATAATAACCTTAAAAATATTTTAGCAACCATTAGAGCATCAAGTTAACGTGTTAGGTCAATTATTTAAGATTTTTTATTGAGAGGTATCATTAATAAAAGGTTCAGGAGGTCTCCAGTTGCTAAAGGGTTAGATAACCTAAATTTTTTGTTACATATGGTTGAATAATATTTTGCATTTACTTTTAATAACTGATTCTTATACTATTTCTGTGAAATATTGATAATGCCTATGTAAGGGTCAAATTTAGTATGGGGAGAGTTAATTGGGCAGCTCACTATAATATTGGGGTAAGAAAGGAGATTAATAGCCTCTTTAAAAAAAAACAGGTTTTATTAATGGGGACAAATGTAAAACACAAGTGAGGTTAATAGAGATAGGGGCAATGAGAAAGGGAATAGGGGAAGAGCCCAGCTAACTCCAAAGAGCTAGCCTTGTCTCAACAATACAAACTCACCAACACCCAGAATCTGCAGTTCCAAAGAGAACTAGCTGCTCAGCATTCCCCAGGCCCAGTCTGAAGATCTGCCACACCAGCCTCTCTCTCCCTCTCTCTTTCTCACAAGAGTTAATTCTCTCCTCCTCTGCTTCCTACCCCAAACCCCTGGAAAATAGTGCCAACCACACACACAGCCCCAAGTTAATTGGCTGGCAACCCCCGATTAACAGGACTAACAGGCGGCTCTACAAATGCAAGCCGGCCAGCTTCTGGACTCCAAAGACCACCACCTGACTTGTCCTCACTAGGCTTCTCATCATGGGGGGGCTTCCCTACAGTATAATGTGGCCAGGCCCATGTAGGCATGTGGGTGTCCAGTGTGAGGTCAGCTCGCACGGGCATGCACTGGGGGGGGTCAATGTGCACGGGCACGTGCCAGGGTTTCTAATTTTAGCCAAATATAGGGTCATAGAAACCCCAAATCACAATTAATTCCTTACACCAATAAATAGCAGTATGTTCACCTCATTATAATATGATGCGTTAGTACATAGATTTTGTATCATGAACTAGAGAGGCAGTGTAATATAGTAACTATAGAACCAGCCTTGAAGTCATCCAGAAGATCTAAGTTAAAGTTTAAATTTTGAAACACACTGGCTGTGTGACATTTGGGAAATCACGTAGAACATGTACATTGTATTGAAGGTGCTTAACTGTATTGTTATGGGAAATTTCTTCACCTGGGCTTCCATATACGAGTGAAATCATAGCACTAATCTCCATACCTTTAAACTTAGAGCCAGGAGAGACTTTTGGAGGTGATGTAATTCACACTGTATGTTCTGTCCAAGAACCTGTCCTAATCTTTGGTGATTGAAGGGCATAGGAATAAGTGCATACATGTATTCACACAACATACATATAGACACCTGCATACATTTATGTGTAAATAGCATGATATGAGATTACAATATAACATAAAATAGCATACTCTGTTATGCATGCATATATGTGTATGCATATGTATACATGTATATATATATGCATATATGTATGTATATACATACACACATATGTATATGGGGTATGGGTGTTTATATATATACCCTGAAAGTGTTTCACTGTGTTTGATTTTTATCATTAATAGCTAGTATGTCATTGTGGGGTTAGTGAACAGAGACCTACTCTTGGGAGTCAGGAAGTTCTGGATTTTAATGGATACAAAGCTGGCATAAGAATCAGGAAGACTTTGATTCAAGACCGACAAACTGGCCATGTAACCATTGATGAAACACTTAATATTGCCATCACCATACAGCTATGGAGGATTTTCAGATTCAGCAAAGTTGTTTATGTGTAATAGTGTAGAGGCCAATTTCTCCATCAATGAAATCATAACTGTCAGAAAATGAGTGCTTTTGTGGGAATGGAGACAACACAAGGAGGGTTTTGAAGGAAACAAAAGATTCTGAGAGTCAGAAACAAAGAGAGGGAGTTCATTCAATGCACAAGAACATCTAGTACAAAGGCACAGTTATAGGAAGTAGAGTTTTGTGTTTGAGGAGCAGCAAGAAGGTCAATGTGGGAAATAGTGTGGAAAAGGGGCCCTCACAAAACATTCTAGAGTAAATATTAAAGATATATTATCATTCTCTTTTTACAGATGAGGAAACTAAGATCCAGAGAACTCTGTGACTTGCCCATGGTTACACAGCTAATGTTAGAGGCAGTATTCAAAATCAGGGCTTTGTAATTACTAGTCAAATTTCTTATCCACACTAAGTAAATAATGTCTCTCTAAAAACAGCTGAGTGTACTGAGGTACACATTTAATTAACATGTTTTTCTTCAGCTAATCTACATTCCTCCCTCTACCCCCCATTTTGGGCCTTCCTTAAGTGCTGTATGTGAAATAGCCTCATAGTTCTTTGACCAAATAATGAATAAAGTGCACTTAAAACACTAAGATCCATTTAGACCTTTCATGCCTCCTTCTCTAAAGAATTTCTATTTATCTAGCTTATAGATCCAATTTTCCAGGGAACATGCACTTTAAAAAAGCATTTCAAGAAAACCAATTTATATGGAGAAATTTAGTGTCCTCAGATTTGGCAGATCCAATGTTATTTTCTTCATTCTTGGCAACTCTGTAGGGACCTTGGTATTTTACCAGTTACAAAGTGGTGCATTTAGCAGTCACCACATATGAAGACTTGGTCTGAATACTAAAGCTTTACTTATATTGCTTAGTTCATCATGGTAGAAAGAGGACAGTGACATGGAAAAAGAATACATGTAATTAATTGGTTACTCTCATTCATTGTGCTCTTTTGAATCGACATTGCTATATTCATTGACTTTTCTGAGTACTTTTGATAGACTTGGATTGATTCAGTCATGCTCAGAAGTTGTTAAATGTTTCAATTTATTTTTAAAATAATAGTATTTATGTTAAAATAAAAAGAAAACCCCAACAATACCACTCACAGTACAATATTCCCTTTTCAAGCCTAGTGTTTGTAAACCTACATCTACGTTCAACAAAGATTTGTCTTTGTTTTATTTTCTTACTCTACTTTAGCATTTGTATAACCTGAGTTAGTTGACATAAAATATTTAACACCTTATTTTTTTTAAAGGAACAAATTATAAACATAGTATATTTCACTGGTATCTTTGCAATTTTAAGGAAAAAAAATAAAAAGAGTCCTGGCATTCTGGGTACCAGCATTGTCCTAGAGTCAACTTATGTTGGCAAGAGCCAATTGTGAAATTTTGAATATGAGTACAATAATAATGATAATAATAACAACTAATATTTATATAGCACATAATATGTACAAGACACTGGGTTAAGTGCTTTACAAATATTTTCTCGTTTGATCCTCATAACCCTGGGAGTTAGGTGCTATTACTATCTCAGCTTTATAGGTGAGCAAACTCAGGCAAATGGAAGTTAAGTGACTTACTTAGGGTCATACAGCTAGTGAGTATTTGAGACCAGATTTGAATGTAAGTCTTCCTGATGCCAGACTCAGCATTCTCTCCATTACATCACCTAGCTGCCCCTACAACTTGGAAATTTGCAATACTACAAATTATGGCTTTGTTGTTGTTTTGTTGCCTGACTAGACTGAAGAAAGTAATAGAAAAATGTTAATTTATAATAATGTAGATTAAATTAAAAATATATCGTGTCTGTATTTTTGTCTTTTAAAGAACCAGTTGTTAAACCTTCATGAGTACACACCTCTGTTAGACACCCTGTAGTGAATTTCCGAGAAGACATGGACAAGAATAACCACATGAATAAAATAACAGTTTTACAATATGATTGTGGTTTATCCTGACAAGGCTATTACCAAATTGTATCAGTTAAACAGCTGCATCAATATACTGCTAGGGTAGGCACTATTCAGTTAGCTACAGTTCAATACCTCAAAAGACCTGTGATTTCTTTACATATGGTATTCCTTGTATCAATGAAGAATATAACCCTGTCATTCCTTAGTACATGGTTTCATGAATTACTATGGACAGAAAAAAGTCTTCTTTTAGTAGCCAACATTCTGATTTTCAACCTCTTCAAACTTAATTCTGTCAGCCCGTATTGAAAGGATTTTAAGCTTGGCTAGACTGCCAAGAGCACATATATTATGATAGCTCAATGAGAGCACAAGATCAGCTTTATGTTTTGATAGAGCCTAAAAGGAAAGAAGGAAGGGATAAGCATTTTCATATATAACTACTATCCACTAGGCACTGCGTTTTTGTTTGTTTGTTTGTTTGTTTTTGTGGGACAATGAGTGTTAAGTGACTTGCACAGGGTCTGAGGTCATATTTGAACTCAAGTCCTCCAGAATCCAGGGCCTGTGCTTTATCTACTGTGCCACCTAGCTGCCCTCCAGGCACTGCATTTTATAAATATCATAAATAAATTATAAATTTAAACTTGTATAAATATAATTATTCATTTGGTCCTCAGAATGTGCTTCGTAAATAGGTCTTATCATCATTTTACAAATGAGAAACTGAGGCAGGCAGAGGATAAGTTAGTTGCCCACAGTCACATAGGTAGGAAATTCCTGAAGTTAGCTCTAAACTCAGGTAGACCTTTCTGACTCCAGGTCCATTACTCTAACCATTGTACCATCTTGCTGCCTTTAAGAGTAGAAGGTTGGTAGAACATTCTATGTTGATAATGTTGATAATATCTTGGTTTTCAAGGATAACTTGTTTTTTTCTAAGGAATTCAAAGATTTTCATATTGGTTACATTATCATCTCTAAAATGTTTTTGTGATGTAGACATGGCAATGTATCTATAACTTCTATTTTGTAAAACGGGAATCTAAAATGCAGAAAAAATAAGTAAGAGGTAAAGAAAACAATGATTAAAAATCTTGTTTTAATTTCCCAAACCACAACTTTTTATACTAGTTAGCTTATGTTTCTAAGCAAAGTCAAAAGCACATTGTAAATAATCATGAAATTTTAAAAATACTATTTTCCTAATTACATGTAAATTTTAACATTTTTTTAAAAATTGATTTCCAAATTCTCTTACTTCTTCCCAGACCCTCTCCCCATGCCCACCTAAGAAAATAAACAATTTGATTTAGGCTATACATCTGCAATCATGCAAAACAGATTTCCATATTATGATGTTATGAAAGAAAACTGACTCAGAAAAAAAATCAATTTAATTAAAGTGAAAAATATTATGCTTTGATCTCTATTCAGATTCCATCAGTTCTTTCTCTGGAGGTCTATAAAAATTTCCATCTTGAGTCCTTTGAATTGTTTTGAATCATTGTATTGCTGAGAATAGCTAAGTCATTCACAGTTCTTCATTTTACAATATTGCTGTTACTGTGTACAACATTCTTTTGGTTCTGCACACTTCATTTTGCATCAGTTCATGTAAGTCTTTCTGGTTTACCTGAAAACATGCTAATCATCAGTTCTCTATATATTTGACAACAAGGCCTTTATAAGAGTTATACAAGACCATACAATCCCTCCCCAGTTCTCTGCTTTCCTTCTAATCTTGCTTGCATTGGTTTTGTTTGTGGAAACACTTTTTCATTTAATATAATCTTAATCCTATATTCTTAGGGCAGGAAAGAATCTTGAAACATACCTTCTTAGAAATATTTTTTATTAATATTCTTAATTTTTCCATTTCCTAGACTTCTCTCTACTATATTTTTTCCTCTTTACTCACCTTAAAGATATCACTTAAAATAATCTTTTTAAAAAGGAAAAATTAATTAAGTATCCAATTGACATGTCAAAAACTGTAACATTATATTCAATATTCCACATTTATGAACCCACTACTTCTGCAAAGGAATGGGAAGAAGGTCTTGTCCCATATCTTTTCATGCCTGAGCTTATGCAATGTCTTTTAAAAGAAATACTTTTGGGGGAAGCTAGGTGGCATAGTGGATAAAACACTGGCCCTGGATTCAGGAGGACCTGAGTTCAAATTTGGCCTCAGGCATACTTTTTGCAGCATTCATTTATAACTATATTGTAGTTTTATTCTTTTAAATTATTTTGTTACATTCATTGTTTCCCTGGCTCTGATTTCTTCACTTTGCATTAGTTCATATAAATTTTTCTATGTTTTTCTATATTCACAGTTTTTGTTCTTTACAGTGTAGTAATATTCCATTACATGCTTCTACCACAATATTTTTAACCATCTCCCTGAGTGATGAAGGGTTTCTCCCCAAACAACATTAATGCCTCTTCTATAAGATGTGAAATATCCAATCAGGTTTCAGTGTCTAAGATGGAAAGTTAACAGAAAAATAAAAGTCATAATTCATTCTACAATAAAGAAATAGTCAAAAGGTATGAATTACTGTAATAATTATATAAAGAAGAACTGTAAGAAACATATGAAACAATGACCTGGAAGAGTCTTTAGAACACATCTATTCCAAACCCCTTATTTTAAAGATGATGAAAATGAGATCTAGGTAGCATAACATACTTGCTTAAGGTCACCCACTTTGCAAGCATCAAAGGCTGTTTTTGAACCCAGGGCCTCTGACTCCAAATCCAGTGATTTCCCCCCCACTGTAACATAATGTATCCTTTAATAGGCTGTAGGTAACACATTTTGTTGTTGTTATTTTTAGTTGTTTTAGTCATATTTGAAAATTCACGATCTTGTACTGAGATTTTCCCCAAAAGATACTAGAATGATTTACAATTGCCTTCTCCAGCTCATTTTACATATAAGGAACTGAGTCAAACTGTGGCTTACCCAGGGTCACACAGCTAGTAAGTGTCTGAGGCTAGATTTGAACTCAGGTTCTGCTGAGTCCAGGGCTGAAATTCTATCCACTGAGCTACCTAGCTGCCCTTCTCCTATTGGAAAGGATACTGGTAGACTTTTAGGGGATTTCTCAGTCTTTTTGTCTATAAGCTCTAACGAGAAATGTGGGAAGTTTTTGAAATGGTATACTGAAATTGACCTCTACTGGCAAGTATTTATTTCACAAAATTGGAGAAGGAAAACTGTATTGAAAGATTAAAACAGAGGGAACAGGTGCTAATAACACCTCTTGGACAAGAAACCCAGTTTAATGGAACTCCCTCTCTGCTCCCTAAGACTCAGATCCTTGTCAAGTCTGAGTCACCTATAATTAAATTAATCAGCCCTCCTAAAAGATAGCCTTTTGTAAATCCTCAATAATCTGGGGCTTTCAGGACTTTCTCCCCATTTCTCCTACATTTTTGCAGAGGTCTCAGATGGAACAGACAAAGCCCTTTCTGCCAGAATTAATTCCTTTCCATCACTGAGTACAGGGTCCTTCCAATGCATAAGGAAGAAGTGAAATATCCTCAGTTGACATACCATTGACCCCATATTCAACAGGAATCTCCATTATAACATACCTGAGAAATAATCATTGAGGCTGTCTTTGACGACTTCCCACAAGGGGGAACCATCAACTCTTGAGACGGGCAGCCCATTTTGTTTTGGGATATCTCTAATTCTTGGGAAGTTTTTTTCTGATATCTAGACTAAAATCCTTCATGTAAATACCACTAATTTTCTCCTGGTTCTCTTCTTTGGGGCCAAGCAGCACAAACTTTCTACATAAATGATCTTCAAACATTTGAAGAGAACTATTATGTTACACCCCATCTCCAAGTGTTCTCTTCTTACGTTAAACTTTCCCAGTTCCTTCAGCTCATCTCCAAATGACATATATTCATGGCTCTTCAAAGTTCAAAGTTCCTTTTATACTGTGGTGCCCAGGACTCAACATGATATTGCAGTGTTCTGTGATCTGATTAGGTTAGACTACAGGAATAGTATCCTCTTATTCTTAAAAAAGCAAACAAACAAAACATGTCTTAATGCTGTCTAAGACTTCATTAGGTTTTTTGTTGTTTCTTTGGCTTCATGCAATAATGCTGACTCAAATTAACATAGAAGCCCACTAAATCCCAAGGCCTTTTTTTTTTTAGAAAAGCTGCTTTGGGTGACCTGTGTTGCTCCTATCCTATATTTATAACTTTTTTAATGAGTATAATATTTAACATTTAACACTATTGGATTTCATCTTATTAGAGTCAGCCAAAAGCTCATAAAAACACAAGTTGGAAGGGACTTGTATTAAAATTGTATCCTGTTCTGGTGCCTCTAACTACCTCCCCTGCCTTTTTATCAGTATATTAAGTAAGTTTATAAATAGGCAGTATAAAGTAACAATAGCCAGAAGTAAGATTGCAAAGGGGAACCTAGAAGTCAGAAGACTGTCCTGAAGATCAAAGGAGCATAATTTGAAAAGTGTACCATACATTGATGAAAGATCACATCCTGAGACTCCATGCTAAATCAGCAGCAGCTATCTAGACCTTGCCATCAGAACCATTTGGTCCTATGAATGGTAAAAGTCATATTAACACCAGACTTCCATAATACAATCGGTAGAGCACAAAATGGTGTTGATAACTTTGAAATCTTATGGATATGTTGACTTCAATGTTTTGCTGACAACTTTGAAATGACATAACCCAATTGTGGCTTGGATAAGAGTTAGTCTGTCCTCCACCAAAACCCTACAAAAATGAGATTCCCAAAGTCTTGCTCCTCAAGCACTTTTCCATATTCATCTAGGTCTATGATCCACAGTATTCCCAACTCTAATCCATGGTTAAGTGAGATATTATCTATCTCTCTCCCCAACCCCATTTTCTTCTCCATGCTCCCTTCCCGCCTCTGCCACTTCATCCTTGTTCCATGCCTTCTGCCTCTGTATCCCCCTCTTGTGATACCCATGCATACTTTTGTGTATGCTGCTTACCCATTTACCCTGGGTGCATTATTGAAGTGTATTTGAAGCCTTACTCTCTACTTCTATAGTGGTATTTCTTTTTCAGTGAGTGCCCAAAGAACCAGACATGTTTGCCACACTTAATAGTTCCTTAAATTGTTTATCAATTTCGTATCTTACATTTTAGGTAGTCAAATTCTATAATTTTACAGATGAGGATGCTGCAGTCTAAAGAGGTTAAAAAAATTATCTCGAAAAAAATTTTGATACTAAGTGGAAGAGCTGGAATTTGAATGCATGGTCTTTGATTCCAGAGTCAGCATTCTTTCTGCATTACTATATGCTCTTTGCCTACCAAGATCTTTTTGTATACTGAGTCTGTTATATAGTTTCTTAGCTATCCATTCAAGCTTGTCTCATTTGCAAATTTGATATTGCCACTGAGCTCCTTAAATAACTTATTCATGAAAATGTTAAACACCATAAGACCAACCACTTTGGTGTTTGGGACATTACACCAGAATCCTCTTGCCAAACTTGCATTGAACCATAATTAATACTTAACTTCAGTCATTTTCATACAGTTCTGAATCTATCTCATTGCAAAGTCACTTACTCAACATCTCTCCATTTTTCTTTTAAAATAGTATGAGACATATCTAAAGCATTCCTCTCATCTACCAGGTTAATAACACTCTCAGTAAAGGAAATAAGACTAGTTAGGCATGGCCCTTTTTTCATTAAGCCATGCTGATGCTTTGTAATCATTGCTTCCCTTTCTAGATGCTCTTCAACCCCTTTAATTAATTTAATGCATTCTAGAATTTTTCCAACAAAGGAAGTCAAATGTACTGGCAGAATATGCAGTCTGTTTCCTTCTCTTTGGGAGTTAAAATTGTTATAGCATTTGCCTTTCTATAATCTTGTGGTACATTTCAGATTTTCAAAGATTTTTAATGGACTATTGACAGTGGTTCAGTAAGCACATATGCCAGTTCTTTCAGCAGCAGAGTATGCAGTGCATTTGGAAGACACCATTTGGCTTCACCAGGGGCAACTAGATACTGTCTTACTATTTCTATTTATCTTGGACATCAACTCCCTTTTAGCATTTTTGTTTTCTCAGTTGGAATAAAAATGTCATTCTCTTAAATGAGAATTACAATCTACCTCCTTTCTGTTATCACTTATTATTGTCTTATTCATCCCAAGGAGAGATTCAGTCTTTTTTGATTCTCACCTTTTCCTTTATTTAGCTTTTTAAAAAGCATCTTTTCATTAACTTTAACATCCCTCATCAATCTGTATATTTTGAGCTTTAAGAATTCTTTCCCCTAATTTTGATGTTGTTTAGTCATTTCAGTTTTGTCTAACTCTTCATGACCCCATTTAGAGTTTTCTTGGCAAAGATAATAGAGTGGTTTGCCATTTCCTTCTCCAGCTCATTTTATAGATGAGGAACTAACTGAGGCAAACACGGTTAAGTAACTTGCCCAGGGTCACACAGCTAGTAACTGTCTGAGGCCTGATTTCAACTCATGAAGATGAATCTTCCCAATTGCAATCTCAGGGTCTGTACAATGCACCACTGAGTTGCCCAAATCTGTTGTACATTGTTATATATTGTCACATTCATCAATTATCTCTCCTTCCATCTTCTATACATTTCTTTTTCTTTTTTTTTTTTGGTGGGTCAATGAGGGTTAAGTTACTTGCCCAGAGTCACACAGCTAGTAAGTGTCAAGTGTTTGAGGCTGGATTTGAACTCAGGTTCTCTTGAATCCAGGGCTGGTGCTTTATCTACTATGCCACCTAGCTGCCCCCTATACATTTTTTTAAAATTTAAGTTGGTTGGTTAGATGCCGTTGCATCCATATTAATTATCTTTGAAAAGTTGCATTTTCCTATCTCATAATTGTTTCCCTTGATGTTTTCAGAATTTAATTATTGGACTAACTTTGATTTCTGAGCTGGTTTCCCCAGGATAGTTTTTCTCCACATATCTTAACTGTGCCACAGTGAAAAGTCAGTTTGTCATCCACTAAACCTGCTTTCTTTTGTTTCATCCCCTATAGATCCTCCTGAAGACACTAAAGCTATAATCATTTTTCATCAATCATTTCCCTCAATCTGTCTTAATCATCAATGCTCAGTTCATATCAAGTATTTGCTAATTTTGAAATTTTTATTCCATCAGATATCTGGGGCAAAGAGTTACCCACCTGAGCCAAACCAATTTTCTTACTCAAGAGCTAACAAAATACCCATTTTTCTCTAATTATCTGAATACCAAAGAATTTTAATGATGAAACTAGGTAAAATTTTTCAAATCACCTTAGATTATTATAAGCCATACTTAAGGACAGGAGGCAGGTCAAATAAGCTGTATGATTTTTAGAATCCATTCCCTTAAGATACATTATTCCTGAGAAACAGTCATAAGGACAAAGAGAACAGTGCCTGATATTCCAAGATACAGTAGAAAGAACATTGTAATTGGAGGGGGATGATTCAGATTAGAAACTTCACTGCTAATTACTCTTTATGTAACTTTGGCCAAGACATTCAACCTCTATGTATCTAATTTTCTTCAAATGATAAGTAAGGGGATTGAATTTAATGATCCCTAAAGATCTTTTCTAGCTCTAAATTTTTGGTCTTAATGGCTACATATACATCTTAACATACACCTTTTTATGCATAGCAAGAGAAAATAGATACTTTCTTGAGACTGGAAAATTTTAATGGTGTAGTCTGGAATTCTCACTTTACTATACCTCTCAATTTGGACAGATTGAAAAAAATGGACTAATTATACTTTGTGATAGGTTATACTGGGCCCCTGTGAGAAATGTTTTAGTTCATTTAAGTGGCTATTTGGTAGCTGGACTTTTCTTAGGAAAAGATATAAAAGTAATTACTAACATTCAAGGTTTCTCTCCAAAATGTCTTCCTTACTTGAAAGGCAGAGTGAAGTTGTCACTGATTGTGCTATCTAGGAGTAAAGGTCATATAGAATGGTGGGATGATTGACAAGCAAGAGATGACTTTAGTTACACACAGGACAAAAATCTTTCTTGCTTAAACAGTGTGACAAATTGCCTACCTAGTGAATGATAAATTTCCTTATCATATAATGTATCGACATTAAAACACACACACACACACACACACACAATACCTCAAGACATTAGGGTCTATTTTTTTTAACAGAAACTAATCTAATCAGTTATTCTGAATTAGGGAGACCTTGCTATAATAAAAATGCAGAATGCACTTAGGCAAGTTTCAAGATATTTTGGTACCTAGAATTTCAGAAGCAGAGAAGAGACTCCAAGAAGGTCAAAATTACCTTTTAAAATAGACATATGTTTGTGTGTGGGTTGGGGGTTTGAGGGGGTGTAGGTATTGATGAGGATTTGAATAAGAAAACTCTTTATAATTCTGAAACAAATCTAAATTGGGCTTGACTGTTATTTCAAGTTTGGGAAAGGCCATCGAGCATATTTGAGATGCTCAGCTCTTAGTGAATGGTTGTCAGATGAAACATATGCAAGAAAGCATTTAACATTAGGTAACCTGGGTAGTGAGTGAAATGGGGCTTACTGTAGTCCTTGTTTCTAGTTATAACAATCATACTGAGAGTAGATTGGATATTGGGAGCAGTGATAGTGAGAAGAAGGTTCCATTAACAATAAAGTAGATGTGGCCTAAAAAGAAGAGTGTCATGGTTACTTGGGATTAGCTCATCCTGCCACTATTACTTTCTGTAGAAAACTTCATCTTTATTTTCAACATCAATTTTAGTACAGCAACTCTCTGTTATTTCGTTTTACCACCCAGTGGTGTAGTACTTTGCTTGTTAAATCAGCTCAAGTTCCAAATTAACAGGAAATTAGGAACTTACATATTTATCAATTTAAACATTAATTACTTATCACTCTCAGGCCACTAAGTGGTGGAATGAATGGAATGCTGTGCTTGGTGTCAGGAAGACCTAAGTCCAAATCCTGCCACCACATAAACTATACGAATCTAAGCAAGTCATTTAATCCCTCCATCTTTGTTTCTTCATCTCAAAAAGGATGATAATAGTATTTGCCTCACAGGGTTATTGTGAAGAGAAATGAGACAGGGCTATATAAAAGCTAGTTCACATCATCATCACCACCACCATCATAGTTTAAAAATTTCAAATAAGAGAGCAAATATCTTTAAAATATGTAACTGTTATTTTAGAGAAGTCACCTTTCATTACTTTTATTTCACCCCACCACTTATCCAACTCTTCCCAGGAACAAGGAAAAGTGAAAAAAAAAATTGAAAAGAATATTTGTGTTTAGAATATATATATATATATATATATTATATATATACACACACACACACACACATACACATATATGTGTGTGTGTGTGTGTGTTACTTTCCCACATCTGTTGTCTATCGTTACTCTATTTATTCAAGGGAGGTATATTTAATTATCAGTTCTTTGGGACAGAAACTAATCATTATTGTAAATCAAAGTTTAACTGAATTTTAGCCTTGTTTTCATTCATATTATTTTAAACTTCAGTTATATTGTCTTCTTGATTGTACTTTACTGTATAGAGATTCTTGCAAGTTTTTCCACATTTATTTGAACTCATTTTCTTTTTTTTATTCTCATTTTTTTTGCAATTCCATAATCCATTGCATTTATATATGAGGTGACACTTACATCACATTTTGTTCAGTAATTCCCTGATTAGGTAAGGGATTTGTCAAATCATTCAAAGAACAGAGATTTGGTCCTATGGAAAACCTCTGTAGCTGTCATCTCATCCATTCCTTAATCCTTGTTATTCCAATTGGGCTTCTTTGTAATAGTTCTCTCTTTTTTTATCTTCTTGAAATTTATTTGTCTCACTTAAATTTTTCCTAGCCAATTGATTGGTTGCTACAGTTACTGAAAGCATTCTATGAGCACTGGGAGACCAAGTGCTAGGTGGAGAATAGTGGCACGTATGAGTGACTTCACATTCCAAGAGCATATGTCTGTGGATGATAAGAATTTAAATATATTTGGAAGAATGATTTAGTAACTCTACAAGAGGAATATTGTAATGAGACAGGAAGTCTTTATGAGAACAATTGGAGATTTCCACAAAGAGCAATCTATAATAATGACTTGTGGTTAACGCCCCCCAAAGAAAAGTATTTTTTTTAAGTAAAGAAACTGTGAGAAACCTCATTTTATGTTAATTTCCTAAGGATGCCCTTTTGCTTCTAATCTGTAACATATACAGGTACTGAAGAATATAATAAATGATGATTTTAGTTTCCAATAATATGCCCAAATCTTTTTTTCCTTTCAGATAGATACAAGGAGACTGGTTTCCCTTTCTCCCAGTGTTTCATTGTTAAGTAACAATGGAATCATATATGATGTGAAATACCTTGTGCTGGGATGGATAAAAGCAGGAAACTAAAATAATAGCAGCATTGAACAGATGACAGGTTACATCTTGATGATAGATATAGTCAATGTGGGATGGTTATTTGTTCAAATGGATTTACTGAAAGTAACAAGAGAAAAAAGCCAATTTAGAGTGTGGGAAGTTTAACACTTTTAAGCAGAAGAATAAAGAAACAAAGTATGACTCATAAAGAAAGTGGGTGACTGGTGAAAGTGGTCAACACTCTGGAAAGATCTCTAAGTCGTTCTTCTCAAATGGTTTTCAAAATTTTCCATTTGAAGACAAATGTAGCAAGACAATACTATCTCAGGTTTACTTACCCTATACTTTGTTACCACCCCTCAAACTTCAGGATTTTTGCCTAGTAACACTGAGTAAGATCTTGACCCACTAAAGGACCCTAATTGTAGTTATGGCATGCAAATATTCTTTTTTCACAAAAAGAGATTAAAGTCAATGTTAGAAAAAGTATTTAAAAAAAACAACTATACATTTTGCTTTCTGTTTTGTTCTTATATTTGGACTACCTGTAAAAACATCAGGTTCTAAAGTATGAGAATGGCTGCTGTCATCTGGCATATTTTTACAAATAATTATCATTCCTCAATCCAGGTAGGGCTGGCACTTGTATTCTCCACTGCTGTCATCTGCTAATGTGCCCACATGATCCATGAATGAGCCCCTCCTGACTCTAACAGCTCAGTTTTCTTGCTGACTTACTATGGCAGTAAGGGCAAAGAGGAATGCCCAACACTTATGAACATTCTCCACTTCCAGAAAATCTAAGCAATTCCCCCCAACTCTCCTTTACCAACTTTCTAGTAGGAAAGATGATCAGATTTGTATCCAGCTCAACAGTTAACATATAGTAATCAGTGGTGCTCTAGTCTTTGTTTGTACTCTATGAAAGCAGGAGCACCTTTGGGTCTTTATAAGCCTTCCCTTGTTCCACTCTTATTCCAGGCACTTCTTTGTCCTGGTGACACTTCCACCGTCTTACACAATTTAAACATTTTACCCATGGCATCCTATTGATGTGTTTTCTCTTCCTACAGCCAAGTCCCAGTAAGCACTGCTAAATTCCTTTCACTTGCCCCAGAAGCAGAAATTACAAGTTATGGTTCCATTTTTTTTTGTCTGGGGGATTTAGTTTTCTCATTTCTAAGTTCTTGTGACCTGAGAAGTCTCTTCTAGTTCTTAATTCTCTGGCCCTATGGTGTAGTGCAGTGAGAAAAACATAAAAATGGTTTAACTGAACTAGCTAGATGATCTTGTATAAATCATTTAATCCTTTTGGATCTCAGTTTCATCATCTATAAAATGGTGGGGGGAAGCAACAAGATTGCATGTTTAGAGCTGAAAAGGACCTTAGAATCTATTAAATCTGACTTACTCTTTTAAAAGATAGGTTTTGAGAAATTCAGTAATTTGTCTAAAGTTACACTGCTCATGACTGTCAAAGGCAAAATATAAAACTAGGTCTTCCTGTCTTGAGTTGAGGATTTTGTCTTCTATACTACTCAGCCTTTCCCAGGAAAAGAATTGTATTGGATCAGCAATTCCATACTTACATCCTGTACATAACATGGGTTTTCTCATAGTTATGGCATGAAATACTTGTTATTCAGCTGGATGTTGTATCTAACTTCGTGCTTGCTATACTATCCTGAATGATTTCCATTTGAGTATACATAGTCATTTAAAAAATCTTATGTGAGTACAATGTATCTCTTATGTAGATGAGTCAAACTATTCTATTCCATCTCACATTTCTCTAGTTTTCAAGAGCATTTTGGATTTGATGGCCATTTTGAATGGCTGAATATGACCAAAAGAACTGTAGGACTTCCAGATAGCTGGGAAGTTGAGAATGCTCAGGAAACTCCAATAGTGCCCACCCTTATCTTTCCCTGTCTTAATCTTGCAAGGTGGGCACTTATAATTAAAGTTCTTCAGGCAAGGAATGGATGAGGTGTGAAAGGTCCTCAAAGTTCCACCTCCTTCCTAGCAGAAAATTGTGAGAGGCTATTGACATTTAGGGCTTGGTCCAAGTTGTAGCTTAGTTCTTTGTTCTTTCCTGAAGGTTGTGTCTTATTACTTTGATTAGTTCAATATGTATTGACCTGTACTTTAGTCTTGCAAGGGTTTTCCCCTTCCCAACCTAATTCTTTATATCTTCAAACATTTTAATGTACTGTGACAGCACTGATAATATTTCTAAGCAGACAACTTTACCTAAAAGAAAAGGCCATTCATTGGTCAGGCATAATTTTTTTTGAAATACAATTTACAAGACATAGATATGAACATTAAGCACATTTCAAATCAGCTATGGAGAGGGGGAAAAACAAATTGGTCAAGGTGAAGAACAGATGAAGATAGTCAGACTATCTGAGAAATAGCAACTTTCAGTAAAAACTCTAGACCAATGACATATCTCTCTTTTTAAGCATGTATATAATGGTAACTTTTGCTATTGTACAAATCTGTGGACAGTCAATACCAATTTGTTACAATTGTCTGCACTATAATGCTTGTACTTAAGGATATTATTTCCTTCACTGCACATAGAAGCCAAGGAGAAAAAATATTAATCTTGTCATATTATCTACCCATTGTAACAAGCAACTATAGTGTGCTGCTTACAATGCTTTATATAGATCTGGAAAGACAGACAAGGACTTCCTCAGCAAGTGCTCTTGGAAATGCCCCCTGAACCAGAAATGGGAAATTTGGCCATGAAGTTGGGGGTGGAATGGAGCAGTTGTGCCTTATCTCTGCTACATAGAATTATCCTTTAAGGTTTTGCCAGCTTTTGATGTAAAGTGACTGAAGGATAAAGATATCCTAAAAGCTTTTGCTGAAAAAAAAAAATGTTTATCCAGCGGGGCATGATGACACACATCTCCCTCCTAACAGGGAACATGAAAATGGATGATCTCTTGAACTCGAGCATTCTGAGCTGTAGTGGTCTAAGTTGATTGGAAGTCCACAATATGTTTGACACCAGTAGGGTCAGCTCCCTGCAATCAGGGCCCAACAGACTGCTTAATGAAGGGTGAACTGACTAAAGATGGAAAACAGAACATTGTTCCTGGTCATCAGAGTCTAAATGGAAGTCAAATGTGTAGCCCCTGCACTTCCAAACTTGGGGGAGGTATGGAAACCCAGTTGGTAATGAATTAAAAGGTGATGGATTCTTCCTTTTGTCATAACATAAGAAAAACCAACCTCTACCTGTTGTAGGCCAATGCACTCAAATGACCCCAAGAAGTACTCTGTAATATCTCAGTAATTATTCTGTTCCTAAGTCAAGACTCCCAGGACAGTGTTATTATTTCTTCACCAATAGAGAATAAGCTTAACAATCAGGCAGGGGCTAGGAATTGTCTATACAATATTGTCCAAATTCCATAGCTGGTAGAGAAAGGATTTGAAAGAAATTTGAAAGAAATTCCAAAGAACTGGAACTGTTTTCTTACTGTATATATAGAGAGGAACATACAAGTTAAAGGATATTCTAGGATACCATGTCTGAGTAGACCAAGATAATGATGATACCATTGACAAAAACAGAATTTAGACATCAAGAAAGTAAAAGAAGCCAGATTTTTAAAAAATTAGATTTTTATTAATATCTCTTTATGTCACCAATATTTCTTCCTTTTCCAGAGAATCATTACTAATAACAAAGGAATAAAAGAAGGAAAAGAACTCAACAAAACTAGCAAACACATTAAAGAAATCCTGATATATGCAATCTTTTACAGTCACAAACCCCCACTTATTCATGAAAAGCAAGGGATGCCTTCTCATATCTTTTTCATTTTTTAAATTTGTAATAAACATTTTATTTACTGACCAACAGACTAGTTCTAAAACCATAGCTTCTAGGAGAACAATTTTTTTTTTGCCTGTCTTATACCTCTCCTCAAACTTGACCTTGGCATCCTTTTTTGCCTTACTTAGTGCAGGGTCACAGAACACATCCTTGTTGACAACTATTTTGTCCAATGGGATATCCACAGAGTATCTGGTGGGTATGAGGTGGTTGTAGTTATAAACTTTCATGAAGGACTTGATTTTCTATTTCTTGGCAATCTTCTTTTTGCACATTACTGTGGTCGAGGTTAGCAGTCAATGCTTGCCACTGAGGCATGTCCTGTAGGACCTGCAGATGTCCTAGTATCAATGTTCTTGATGATGATGGCTTTGCACCCAGAGTACTACCCAGCCAGGATCAGCACCACTTTCCTCTGGGTTTCATGAACTTGACATGAAATTTCATCATGAAACAGGATGCTCCTACAGCCAAAAGGAAGAGAGCATGTTTCTGCTGGACCTTTCATGACAGGTTGGATGCCTTCTCATATCTTTTCTTGTGGCCAAGGTTGGTTGTTATAATTTTAAATCATTAGTTAAGATCATTTTTTTGTTCTTGCTTTTACATTGTTTTTATCAATCTGCATATTTTTTCTCTCTCTGCTTACTTCATTTTACACCAGTTCCTAAATCTCTCAAGTGCAGCAGCATTTATTTTTCATACTGATTTTTTCCTACAGCACAGCAATATCCCATTACAATCATGTACTGCAAATTTGTTAAGTATTCTGCAGTCAATGAGCATATATATATGTATATGTATATATATGTGTATATATATATATGTGTGTGTGTGTGTGTATATATATATATATATAATTCTATAAAAGTAATTGGCTATAAGTACTTTGGTATATAAGGGGAAGGTCTTATTTTACCAGTGACCTAATTAGAGTATATGAAAGTAAAAAAAATGGAAGGAAATTAGACATAATTATGAATCAACATCATCACTTTTAAATGTCTTGAACATATCTATAAGATGAAAGTCTTCATATCTATCTACTTCATTCTCTCCTAATTAACCTTGACTTTCTTCAAGCAAAAGGGTTTGTAAAAAATAAAACATAAAATGCTATCCAATTTTCCTGTGTTTATGATCTGTTTAGTGGAAAGAACCTAAGACTTAGAGTAAAGACCTGGGATAAAATTCTGATTCTAATGCATGTAGGCAAGTCACTAAATCTCTTTAAGTTTTAGTTTCCTTATCTACAGTAAGAGGAATAATAATGCTTGCACTGCCTTTCTCACAAGGGTGTTTTCAGGAATATGTTTGGTAAAACCTAAAGTACTATGTAAATTCAAGTTAGAGCCTTTTTCTTTACAAATTGTATTAAAGGGGTTATCTAGTTTTTTATTAATTCTAGGTTACTTAGAAAAATTCATCTATAATATTCTTGTCACTAAACATTCTGGTTACTAAGGAAATGCCTCAGCAACAGAAGATTCCTACTATTTGCATTTTTTCCCCTTTAGGTTGTTTGTTCCTCCAACTGGAGCCTTGAAATAGCTGGTACAAGTCTCTATTCAGAGGCCAGCCTAGGGCACTAAATGAAAGAAATAATGTTCATCAAAAGCAACCTCAATGGTTGGCATCATTCAGCTGAATCCAGGAAAAGAAAGATGCAGTAAGGGCTCATTAATACAGATCAGCTGCTATCACCTCCAAAATAAATATCACAGGCTTAGAGGTGTGGTAAAGCTGCTTTGAAGGACTGCCCTTTTGGGGAGAAGACCATGATGAACAGCTGTGTGCCTGCTGCTGCCTGGGAGAGCATGGCAAGCATGGATACTTCCGGGACACCACTTAAAACTGGGTAGTAGAACGGAAAGTGCTCGTGCTGTCTGTCACACTCTGACTTCTCAGTATAGTGTGACAGCACATTATGGTGGTTGGCTCTGGTCCTCGCCTGGCAGGCAGTTTGGGGATTCCGTGAGTTTTAGAAAAGAATATAGACTAAGCTTAGATCTAAGACTATTTATTTGTAGTTCTACTTTCCTATTTCCCTAATCAGTATCACCTGTTTGTTGTCTAAACAATAAAAGCTAATCCCTCTCTGATTAAAGTTCAGAGGCTTCCTTTCTTACTGGACTGGCAGATATATAGGGGAAAGGTTAAAAGGGGAGTTTAATGATCTTATATCCAATTTTAAATCTCACAGAGAGATCAGATCCTTGTAGCTCAATGGCAGGAGCTCCACTTCAGTGGAGGGAAGACAGTGAAACTAAACATCAGATTTGAAGGCAATATGTGCAGTTAATTCTCCACATCTCAGTTAAGGGCATCATCAATGGGATACCAAGGACAGATAAATAAACCAAATAGATATATGGAAAGGAAAGTGAGGTCAGCATCATGATATAGGTTGAAAATGAGAGAGGTCAATTCAGAGACAATTGTCAAGTTTGTTTTGTTTAGTTATTATGTAGTTGTGTTCAACACTTAGTGATCCCATTTGGGGTTTTCGTATCAGAGATATTGAGTAGTTTGCCATTTCCTACTCCAGCACATTTTATAGATTAGGAAATTGAGGCAAATTGGGTTAAGTCATTTGCCTAGTGTCACACACTGGTAAGTGAAGATGGATTTGAACTCAGGTCTTCTTTATTCATGCCTGGTACTTTATCCCCTTCACCACCTAGTTGCCCAGTTTTTCAAAAGATAAGGTAAAATGGGTCCCCAGATTCTTGGCAGGGTCTTCTGCAAAATGAGCTTTCTTTTGCCCATGCTTTAAATCAATCACACAATCGCCAAGAGTTTTTAGGCTCTATTATCTATACCAACCATAGATCAGAGCATGATGGACTGGGGATACAGGCAAAAAAAATGAAACAATTTCTAATTACAAGGGGTTTACATTCTAATATTACTTCTTTCTTTGGCAGTTTACTCTTGTTGTATATCCATTTTTTACAGAACAAAAATAGTCATTATAATATGAAACCTGAAATGTTACTACATTCTTGACTTTCAGTTTATTTTCAGTTGGAATAAGATGAAGAAAGGTATGACTGCATAGTCCACGTATCAGACAGTAGAGAGGTTCATTTACAGAGATGGTTTAGGTAGGCAACATTTTTGATAAGGTCTGGCACCTCATTGAACTTGCATGCATGTCCAATACTTCAAGCTCTGAAGAGCTTGTACAAGTCCCTCTGTTAAAATGATCCATGGCAGTTCTTGGTAATGAGTAAAATTGATTTGGGAATCTCTAAATCAAAATTTTAGGAGAACAAACAACTGCAGGTTAAGACAAAAGCAATTCACTAAAAGAGGAAAGTGAAAGATAATTGGGGGGGGATTTAAACATAATCATGTAATTATTTCACCTTATAATCCTGTTATCATTTTTGTCTTTTTCACTATAGCCTTGTTATGAAGGCTTTATGCTATAGTGGTGGAAAGAACATTGGATTTGGAACCAAAGGATCTGAGCTCAAATTGTAACTCTGCTTCTTCTTATCAATGTGACATTGAGCAAATCACTAAACCTCTCTGGGACCTCATTTCCTCACATGAAAATTAGGGGACTGGATTAGACCATGACTAAGTCCCCTGCCACCTATACATACAGTCATGATTTTATAGCACATGTTTATGATTGTTTATGCTGACGTTTCTAGTACCTGGAAAGCTTTTTGCTTGTGAAATCAATGCTATTATGAAAACAGCACTAACATTTAATTGGTGTCTAATACTTGAAAAGAACTGTGCTACGTTCCTGTGGAAATATCTTGGTCATACTCAAAATATGCTGAGAAACAATTTCTTCAGGAAAATACAAAGTTCTGTAAGAGATGGCTGCTGACCTCAAAGAACTTCAAATCCAGCTGGGGGAAAGATGTAAACACAGAAAGTCAGTTAGCATTTAAGTGTTGCTAAACAACAACTGCTGTAGACTGCAGACTGCAAATTTTGGGCCCAGATTGGACATTTAGGGATGTAGACTTTAGATTTTATCCATTTCAGTTATGGCAATCACTCCTTTCTGCCTTCCCTTTTGCAGCTGTTCCAAGTATTTCAGTGGTTTTGTTGGGGGAGAGAAGAAATACTCACATTGTAGCCGAACCATGCTACATCAGGCATTTATGTGGTGTGTTGGAAAACACATTGGCTGATGTGTTTTCAGTCAGAAGACCTGAGTTAGTTTGTATCTCTATTTTCTTGCTTACTGGATGCTATTTTCATGAATTCATCTCTCCTCCCTAGACCACAGATTTTTTTATTGGTAAAATCAGATCATTAAACTAGAGGATCTCTATTGTGCCTTCTAATTTTGACATTACATTAATTTTAAGAAACATGATTTGACACATGAAAGAAATATTTGAATTGACTATAAGGTTAAAATATTGACCCTGGTAAAATCCCTTGTAATCCTTTTGATTTTCTGTGTCTCAGAAATGAGGAGTACTGCATCTATCAGGAGATTGGATCAATTTTACTGACAACCTTTTATTCAAGTTTTCAAAAAGACTTGTCTTAGCAAATCTACGGTCCCATTTCATTTAGGGACAAATTCATGTTCACATCAGTAATCTGCTACTTTGAAAGACTGGCTTGCCAGACATTACATGGTCCAGTGTTGCCATCTTTTATATCAGTTTCAATGTAATTTCCAAAAAGACCAACAACTTTAACCTGGCTATTTTCTAGAATGTGGTGCTGTTAGAAATCAGAGCAGTACCCAGTGATTCATCTCAGAATGTATTTTCACATTGGTCATATTAGTTTGTTGGCTTCCCCTCTTTAGAGACCGGGCAAGTTTTATTCATTCTATGCATCAAGCATTGATAAAATTCTCACTATGTTCTGGGTTTAGATGCTGCAACTACCATAAAAAGGAAGAGTTCCTGCCTCAATGAGGCTTAAAAGTCTCCTTAAATGAGGAGTCTCGGGGGCAGCTAGATGACACAGTGGATAAAACACCAGCCCTGGATTCCAGAGGACCTGAGTTCAAATCTGGTCTCAGACATTTGACATTTACTAGCTGTGTGTCCCTGGGCAAGTCACTTAACCCCCATTGCCCCACAAAAACCCAAAACAAAACAACAAAAACAATGAGAAGTCTTATTCTATACTTAACTATACATGTGTGAACATATGAACAAGTCCTCATTATAAGCTTTCATAAGGTTTTGTTGTATATGTCATAAAGTTTTATTATACATTTTATTGTAAATGAACCAGATTTAACATTTGGGAAGGGTAAAGGGGAGGTAATGAGGATTCTTTTTGAAGGAATACCTAGAAATAGAATACCTAGGTAGTATAAAGGATGAACCTGTGTGTTCCCATGAAAAGCACATAATTTTTATTTATCACAGGTTCTTCAAAAGTGAAATGATAGCACTTAGCTTCTAATGTTGTTATGAGTATCAAACAAGGTAATATTTATAAAGTACATAGTTATTTTCTTCCTCATAATATAGTTCAATATTGTGGAATCATGTAATTAGAAACTTCATCTAGTTAAACTTTCTGCTTTCCAGCAAAGGAATTCTTATTTTTTCATTCTTTTGATTCTGTGTGACTGAGTCCTGCTGTCTCATGGAGTCAGTAGCTTCCAACTGTCCAATTCAAATTTGTAAGGCATTGTTTTCTTCAGTCAGGTTATGCACCTCCTTTTTCATTTGGCCAAATGAATTTTTTAAGGAATTTTTTCTTCTGTCAATCTTTGTGCTTCCTTTTTCCAAGCTGCTGATTCTTTTTTTCATAATTTTCTTCTGTTGCTTTCATTTCTCTCCCCATTTTTTTCTTCTACCTCTCTCAATTGATTTATAAAATCCTTTTTGAGCTCTTCCAAGAAGACTTTTTGGTCTTGAGAACAATTCATCTTCCCTCTTGAGGCTTCACATGTAGGCAATTTGAGAGTATTGTCCTCACCTGAGTTTGTGTTTAGCTCTTCCTTGTCAACACAGAAGCTCTCAATGGTAAGAGCTCTTTTTTGTATTTTGTATATTGCAGCTTATTTTTTTTTTTAAGTTGAAGTCTGCTCCTGGGGCACCAGGGTCACTGTTTCAAGCTTCTTGTGCTGGGAGATAGGAACTTTGTCACTGGCTTTCTACTTTGAGGCCTCTATGACTTATGGATTTCTCATCACCCTGGGTTTGCTCCCTGAACTTGTCCTGGGTGAGTTGGGATGGCCAGGCCCTGTTGTGCCTGTCCTGTGCGTGACCTTCTAGCCAACAGCCTGCCCTCTCAGCTGGTGCTGGTGGATCTCACTACTGGCCTGCTGTG
This sequence comes from Dromiciops gliroides, assembly GCF_019393635.1. Taxonomy (NCBI): domain Eukaryota; kingdom Metazoa; phylum Chordata; class Mammalia; order Microbiotheria; family Microbiotheriidae; genus Dromiciops; species Dromiciops gliroides. Next base: position 348,511,577 of record NC_057861.1, read on the forward strand.
CTACCAGCTTGCTGAGCCAGGATCAAGGGACCTCAGTTGCTTGGCTGTGGCCTAGAGCTTCCTGTTGATTTGCCCCAACCCACTCCATGCTGAGCCGCACTGAGGTCCGCTGTGCTCCCCTTTTGCCCAAGTGAGACTGACCTTTCCTGAAGTTTTCTAAATTATCTAATGTTGGAATATTGTCTCTATGTATTTCTGTAGTTTAAGAATCCATTTAGAGGCTTGATTTAACGTTCTTTTTGAGGGAACCGAAGGAGAGCTCAGGCAACTTGCTGGCTTCTCTCTGCCATCTTGGCTCCACCTAGCAAAGGCATTCTTAAAGCTTTTGTTTAAGACAAGGATTTATTTGCAGTATTAACATCTTCTTTTATATCCTTCTCTTAAAAATAGCTTTGAAAGGCTTAGCATCCTAAAATCTCAATATTCAAAGGTGTTTTTAAGATATTGCTGGCAGTGATATTAGAACACAGGTCTCCTCGCTCCTATCCTAGCATTTCTTTCCCTATACCAATTATTTAACTTTAAAACTGCTGGCTTCTTTAAGGGACTCCTTAAGCCAAATCTCAGGGTATAACTCATCTGTATAAGAACTAAGTAAGTCACATTGATGTTCATTCTTGTGATTCACTTACCACTCATGTTCATCTTGACTTGGCCAAAACAGCAGGGCTGAGAGCCAATTCTGGGCTTGCTGATAAGTACTATCAAGTAAAGGAATTTTCCTCCAACAAGAATGAATTGCTTTAGCTATTGTTCTGTTACTAGAACATTTTGGTGGTATTGAACTCAACTTGTATTATTTGGGCTTATAAATGATAAAGAGGTGCTATTGAGAATCCACTTGATGTCAGTAGGAGAGTATGCTTCAAAAATTCCACAGAATACTAAACATAGACTATTTGCAGAAGATTTAGGGTCTTAAAATTCTTCCTAAAATATCTAGAATTCTGTAAATAAATTCCAGGAAGACCAATGATTTCTGTAAAATGTGTGAATTTAAGGGGAAAAGAAATACTTCTTCTGTCAAAACCTCAAGCACCAAGAACTGACTCTTCTTGATAAAATTTTAGCAGAATATTAATTTAAAGTCGGGTAATGACCAATTTGCCCTTCTTTCTTCATAACTCAATCATTCAATATCCCTTGTTCTGTTTGTTAGTGATTGAGTGGAAAAACTCCAAATTAAAAGGTGTGGCTGCTTTCAATGTGCTGACAATCTAGTAGGCAGGGTAGCGTGTGCACACGTGATGGTAATGTCAAATGGAATATGCTATAGTAGATAAGATATGAAAAGCACTGTCACTGGTCAGAGAAGCCTTGGACATCAGAGCAGCATATATAGAGAGTCTTATTTGAGCTGAGTCTTAAAAGGTGAAAAAGATATGGATTAAGAAAGGAAGAGGAGGCAGTATCCCAGGGTTTATCAATGGTATAAAAAATGGCATGGAAACAGAAAAATATAGAATGTCTCAAGAGGAAAATGCAATTTCCAGTTGGGTTGGATTACAAAGTATATGGACTAGATGGATAATCATAGCTGACATTTATGTAGCAATTTAAAATTTCTGAAGGATATTATATGTATTTGCTCATTTATGCCTCCTCACAACCCTGTGAAATTGTTACTACAGGGTTTTGTTTTTCTGTTGGTGTGTATGTATGGGGTCCAGGAATATAGTTTTGATGGCATTTGGAACTGCTAGTGAGGAAATTACTTATAACAGTGAAGCTCAAAAATTCTTTTCCAATTACTTATCTACCCCCCCCCACACACACACACACACAACACCAGTCCCTTGGTTCTTCAGAGGTTAAATGGCTTGCCTCAGTGTTCACAGCCAGTGAGTGTCAGAGGCAGGGTGTTAGCTAATTTCTTTCAGATTCTGAACCCAGCTCTCTATCAACTGCATTATGCTGCCTGTCTAGTATAGCCATATTCATTGTATTTTACAGGTAACAATCCCATACAAAAAGTAAATAGGTAGTTGAGTTATGCAATTTTGTAAACAGGCTTTAACAAATATTTCAAGAGGGGAGACACTTTTACCCTCCATTGAAAATTGGTGCACAGTAAGAAGAGAGAATAATTTAAGTCAAGGTCATCCCATAGATAGTGACAAAAATCACTAAGGTGATTAATTATACAAATAACAACAACAACAGTGATGATGATGATGATAAATAGCCTCAGTGTTTTGTTGTTGCTGTTTTTGTATCTGGGACTTTCCCACCATAGATGAAACCCCATTTTTTTATAAATGAGTACCTTTTTCTGTGAGGGTGGAAATATTGTAGTTAATTCCCCATGTTGGCATAGTGCCTGGCACATGGTAGACTGTTAATAGATGTTTACTGTGGCAGAAAGGTCCATTCATTTGGGGGAAAGTTTTTGTATTGCTTTTCTGAGAAGTATGTTCTGGACTCAAAATAGCATGTATATCACTAAGACAATGTAATTGGCTGTTAGTATTATTAGCATCCAGATCATTAACCCTGTTATAAGTTACTATCCCACAGTTGATTTCTTAGATTCATCTTGTTTTCCCACTCTCTACGTTATCCTTATTTCCTGATCCCTTCTTCTTATCCCCACTATGTATGACATCCTTTCCCTCAACTTCCTGGGCTTTGGTTCCTGAGTCACTTCTCTAGAGCCCCCTTGTTGTAGTTTATCCCTACAATCTTTTCCCCCTGAATCCCATCCCTAACCACACGGTATTCCCTTTCAGGCCAAATTTAACACACAATGTGGCCTCTCAAAAGCCCCTGTGTCAGCTTGATCAAATCAACACATTCCAAAGGTTACAGAAAGCTTGAGTCCACAATGGGCAATAGGAAAATGTGAGCTTGACAATTCTTAGAGCACAAATCTACACTCCTGAGCGTTAGTTCCCTGTCTCAGGCTGCACATACTTAAACACACACAAGAGAAAAACACCAACACGTTTTTATTTTTTGAAGATAAATATAATGTCACCCTTCAGGCTTCTCTTTTCTAATTTCTTTAAGTTTACCTTACAGCTACATAACTCCCCCTACCCTTCAGTTATTTTGACAATTTATTCTGTGTTGAATGATTTCCAACTATTTGGTATCTTTTCCATTGAGAAGCCCAGTGGTTAACCAATGCTACACATAATAGTAGGATTACCTTATGGTTTCTATATCCTCTTCCTCCAGTTATTCAATGTCATACCACACTTCCCCCCCCCTCCCTCCCTCTCTCTCTCTCTCTCTCTCTCTCTCTCTCTCTCTCTCTCTCTCTCTCTCGGCATTTTTAATTTCTCTTTCCCCACATATCTTGGCACCCAGCAAGAGACCTTTTAAACTGAAATGTTCCTAACCCAGCAAAGATGTGAAAATATAGCCAGCTTAGAGAAACCCATTTAAAGTTACTTAGCCTCACCTCTTGAAATGCAATTTCCAGCATAAGATAGGGGAAAAGGAAAGAAAGAAGAGCAAGGTTGGGGGAAGGGGCCTAGGCAACTGTCTGGCTCCTTCTGAGCCAGGATTTCATGGTGAAGTTTTGTTATTTACTAGTAAGTATGTAAGGCATTGTGATTCTCCTGCAGTCCCCTGTGTCATAACAGATGCAGGTAACCTTTGGGGGATTTTTCTCTGCTTTCTGTGTTTGAACTCCCAACTAGTACCCTGAGAAAATTAACCCTCTTTTTGGAATATCAGTTGAACTCATAATATGCAGGCCATGGTATATCAGAAATAGTTTTACTGGTAGAGCCCAAACCCGCAGTCATGCTGACAGAGATCCAGTCCCAAGCCAGCCTCACCATAGAAAGAGGCCCCTAAAGCCTCTGAATCAGCTTCAGCACCAGTGTCTTCTGGAACTAAGCTCACAGTCTGGTGAGAGAGTAGAGCAGTTGATGTGGCGGTTGTTTTGGGGTCTCTCCTGGCACTGAGGTGGAACTTGAGTCTTGCACTCCTGCTGGGATCCAGGAAATAGGCTTCAGTCGTGGTGGCCCAGGTGGGGGAGGGGTGCAGGCTCATCAGAACTAACAACCACAGCACACAAAGTTTTCTGGCTAGGTTAATTAGCAAGTTGGCCTGGGGTTATCTATGGACCAGAGAATAGACCAAGTGAATGAAAAATCCACCCCTCCTTAAATTGTACCACCTTGGACACCCTGAGACTTAGGATAGTACAGCCTGGAAATAGTACCCACTTTAAGTAGAAGTTAAAAGTAAAGTAAAAGGTGGGAAAGATGAGCAGACAGAGAAAGATGCAGACCATAGAAAGTTTCTTTAGTGACAAGGAAGATCGAAGTGCACCCTCAGAAGAGGATAGCAATGTCAAGGCTCTTACATCGAAAGCTTCCAAGAAAAACATGAATTGATCTCAGGCCATAGACGTATTCAAAAAGGACTTTGAAGATAAAGTAAGAGAGATAGAAGAAAAATGGAAAGATAAATGAGAATGATGCTGGAGGGTCATGAAAAAAAAGTCAACACCTTGATAGCCAAATTGGCCAAATGGAAAAAGAGGTATAAAAACTCTTTGATGAAAATCATTGCTTAAAAATAGGTTTGAGCAAAGAGAAGCTAATGATTTTATGAGAAATCAGGACAAAATAAAGCAAATCCAAATGTATAAAAAATAGAAGGTAATGTGAAATATCTCCTTGGAAAAACAACTGACCTGGAAAATATATCCAGGAGAGATAATTTGAAAATTATTGGATTACCTGAAAACCATGATCAAGGAAAGAATTTAGACATCATCTTTCAGCAACTTGTCAGGGAAAATTGCCCTGATATTCTAGAAGCAGAAAATAAAATTTAATTTGAAGGAATCCACCAATCACCTCCTGAAAGAGATCTCAAAATGAAAACTCCCAGGAAAATTATAGCCAAATTCCAGAGATCCAAGGTCAAGGAGAAAATATTGCAAGCAGTCAAAAAGAAATAGTTCAAGTATGGTGGAGCCACAGTCAGGATAGCAGAACATCTAGCAGCTTCTACATTAAAAGATCAGCAGGCATGGTATATGACATTCAAGAGGGCAAAGGAATTGGGAATGCAATCAAGAATCATCTATCCAGCAAAACTGTGTATAATCTTTCAGGGGGGAAATGGGACTTCAGTGAAAAGGAGGACTTTCTTTTATTTTTGATGAAAAGACCTGAACTGAATGGAAAATCTGACTTTCAAATACAAGACCCTAGAGAAGCATAAAAAGGTAAACAGGAGAAAGAAATTAAGAGGGATGTTAAAAGGTTAAACTGTTTACATTCCTATATGGGAATTCCTAAATCTAACTCATAAAAACTTTCTCAGTCCTAGGGCAGATGATAGAAATAAGTTTAGGCAGAGGGAACTGATTATGAAGGGATGATATCTGTAAAGCATTATGTGTATATATATATATATATATATATATCTCCACCAAAACAACCCCCACACCAAATATATATATAAATATATTTGTAGGATGGTTAGAGTTGGGTGACATGCCTGGGGTTGTACAGTGGGTAAGTTTCTTATGCCTGAGGGTGGACTTGGGCTCAGGTCCTCCTGGGTCCTGTGTGGGTGCTTCATCCACTGTGTCATCTAGCTGTCACATGATGCCATCTTTGGAGTAAAATTTAGGGGTGAGAGGAATGCACTGGGGGAGGTGGAGGAGGAGAGGTAGAATGGGGTGAAATCCCACATGAAGGAAACAGGAAAGTCCTTATGGAGTTGGGGGGAGAGATAGGAGAGGAGTGGGGGAAAAACAGGGGAAGAGGGGACAGTGAATGAACCTTACACTCACCAGAATTGGCTCAAAGACCTTATTCTCATCAGAATTGGCTCAAGGAGAGATTTACATATGCACTCAATTGGATGGAGTAATCTGTCTCACCCTCCAGGAAAGTAGGAAGGGAAAGGGATAAGGAGGGCTGGATGAAAGAACGGAGGGAAGATTGGGCAAGGGGGCATTTAGAAGCAAATCCTTTTGAGGAGGGATAGGGTGAAAGAAGATAGAGTACATATCATGGGGAAAGGAATAGGATGGAGGGAAACAGTTAACAATACTAACTATGAAAAAGAGAAAAGGAAAAAAATACAAAAATATTTATAGCAACTCTGTGGTGGCTAAGAATTGGAAATCAAAGGAATGCACATCAATTAGGGAATTGTTAAACAAGCTGAGGTATATGATTGTAATGGAATATTATTTTGCTATAAAAAATGACAAGCACAATGATTTCAGGAAAACCTGGAAAGACTCATACGAAATGATGTATAATGAAGTAAGCTGAACCAGGAGAACATTGTACACAGTGACAGCATTATTATTCTAGGAGCAATTGTGAATGACTTAACTACTCTCAGCAATACAATGATCCAAGACAATCCGAAAGGACTAATGATGAAGCTTTGCTATCCACCTCCAGAGAAAGAACTGATATTGATTGAACAAAGACTGAAACATGCTATTTTGTACTTTTTTTTTCTACTTGAGTCTTTTTATATAAAATGACTAATATGGTAATTTTTTTAAAAGAAAACTAGTTCAAAAAATCTTAAGCATAACCTTTCTGGAGTGTGAAATGAGTGCAATTGTTTGGTAATCTGAACATTCCTTGGCATTGTCCTTCTTTGTGATTGGTACATAAACTAGTCTTTTCCAAATCTAGTGGCCACTTCTGATTTTTTCAAATTTGTTGGCATATTGAGTACAACACTTAAATAGCATCATCTGTTAGGACTTTAAATAGCTCAGGTGGAATTACATCACCTCCATCCTTATTGTTAGCAATGCTTGCTTAATTTGCTAATTTGCCCATTTGACTCCGTTTTCCAGGATGACTATCTCTAGATCAGTAACCATTATGGTTATGAGTGATGTTAGGATATTTCTTTTATAGTTTTTCTATGTAATTTTGGCAACTCTTCTTTTTTTTATTTTATTTTGTTTTGGTGAGGCAATTGGGGTTAAGTGACTTGCCCAGGGTCACACAACTAGTAAGTGTTAAGTATCTGAGGCTGGATTTGAACTCAGGTCCTCTTGAATCCAGGACTGGTGCTTTATCCAATGCACCATCTAGCTGCCCCATGGCAACTCTTCTTAATCTCTTCTACCTTTGCTAAGTCCCTATCATTTTTTGCCTTTTATAATGCTGATATTTGTATTCCTTGATAGCTCTAATTTTCTTAAAGATATCTCTTATATTTCCCATTTTGTTGTATTTTTCGTATTTCTTTGCTCATTAAGCCTTTCTTCCCTCTCCTTGCTATTCTTTGAAATTCTGCATTCAGCTGGATATATCTTTCCCTTTGCCTTTCCTTCTTTTCTCAGCTATTTGTAATGCCTCATCTAATAGCCATTTTGCTTTCTTGTTCTTTTTCTTTGCATTATTTTTTTGTTTCTGCCTCCTATAGCACACCTTTGTCCACAGTTTTTCAGGCCCTCTAATTCTCAGTTCTAATCACTTAAAGCTATTCATCACCAGAACTTCATATTCGTAAGGGATATTATTAGGTCATACTTATACAATTTGATGGGTTTTCCTACATTCTTTAATTTAAGTCTAAATTTTTGAATAAGTAGCTCATTATCTGAGCTATCATCAGTTGCAGGTCTTATTTTAATTGATTGCCTAGATAGAATGTCTTCAGCTTTTGTTGCAAAGTATATAATCAATCTAATTTTGATATTGACCATCTGATGATGTCCATGTGTAAAGTCACCTTTTGGGTTGCTGAAATTAAGTATATGTGTATGTATATATTCTGTTATATACATATACACATATGCATATATGTGTATGTGTGTGTATATATACACACACACACACACACACACACACACATATATATATATATAAACAGATGAAAGTTTATTTAGTTCTCTTCCCATACTTATCACCATCATCTATTAACATCTAAGTAATTTCAATAATTTTTTTTGAGATTTAAAAAGAGGACTTTCAGAGATTTCCTTCCCTTACATTTGATTAAACTGTTTTGTCTTAGGTTCTTCTCTCACTTTCCCAACACTTTAACCCAATGTTTTTGTTTGTTTTTTGCTGATTCATTATCAATATTCTGCCCACTAAATGTGGGTATTCCTCATGACTCTGACTTGGGATCTTTTCTCTTCTCTGTGCATTCTGCCTTGATCTCATTGGTTAAATTGCCATCTCTATGCAGGTGACTTTAAAAGTTTTCTCTCTATGTATGTATGTATGTATGTATGTATGTATATAGTTAGTTAGTCATCCCTAATTTCTCCCTTTGACTCCAGTCTTATATTGCTAGTTGCCTACCGGATGCTTTTACCTAATTTTACATATGTTCCATCTGAATTTTAAATTTAATATTTAAAATTTAATTTAAAATTTAAATTTCCAAAATGAAAGTAATTCTATTTTCCTCCAAAATTACCATTCCTCTTAAGTTCCTTATTTACGTTTAAACTATCATCATGTTGCCAGTCAGATTACCAAGTTCACAATCAATTCAGAGTAATTTTTTACTTTCCTCTATCCCATGTATAGATGTGTGTGACATACTTTCATAGTGCATATATGTCATTATTCACACACATATGTGCTCATGCATATAGATTCATCCATGGTATTCCACTGCTTAAAAATTGTTAGTGGTTTCCTATGTTCTGTTGATTAAATCCCAATCCTCTTTTCTCTAGAATTCAAGAATTCTCTAGGATACAATTTTAGCCTCTGTCATTCATGTTTGTAGTCCTGTCTCACACTACTAACCATGTAGTCCATGTTTCATCCCCAAAGTTCTACTCTGCTTAATCCATATGCCCTCTCCTGACTGTTTCTATTCACATAGTTCCTTGATTCTATAATACCTTTCTTTTGACATTTTTCCTCTTGGCTTACAACCTGTTCTTTCAAAATCAATTCAAATGCCATTTTTTTTTTCTAGGAAGACTTCACTGATACCCTGGGTTGGCAAGACAGTTATCTTTTTGTCTTACGTAGTACCTTGCTTTGCTATAACAATTTTTGTAATATTTTATATTCTCATAGGTAATAGGTGTTTGTGTTACAGCCTTACTCCTTACCTAGTGTACCTAGGATAAAAATCAATGTTTGTAGAATGGATGAATGACTTTGTGATTTTCACTTTCTAAAGAAAACAAAAGCCAGAAGAATTCTGCTGATAAGAAACAAGCTTGGACATTGGTGGGAAATAGAACTCTGTAAATATACATATTCATACATATATCACATGTATATCATGTAAAGTAAAATAAAAGAAATTTTTGGAATTTGATATTTCTCTAGTTTCCTTAGGCAGAATAAGATGATGTCTCATTTAGTTCTATTTTGAGATTTTGCTTCAGGGAAGGAATACCCTTCAATATAAGAATCCCAACAACAAACCTGACTTTTTTTGCTATAGCAAATGAGACATCATATACCATAATAGGAAAAACCAAGGTCATAATAAAAAGTAAAAAGGTCAGATTCTGCTTATATGTTTGCTTTATATGTGTAAAATATTATGGCAATAAGCATTTGCTAGGCTCCAGTGTGTGGGGCTTGGCAGTAGATTTTTTAAAAAAGCAGGATGTGTCCTGCTTTTGTAGAACTTTATTTTCTTGGGGGTGGGTGGAATTTTAAAACTTTCAATCTTATGAAAGTTTTTATGACAACAGTCCTGTGATTAAGATAGTTCTGAATATCCACTCAGTTTTGTAGATGAGGAAACTGGAGTCTTGCCAGCATCACAGAGCTGGTAAGTGTTTAGACCAGGGACTTGAAGCTATGTAAATCTTTTAACTTGGGCCTATTTCCTTAACTACAAGATTGGAGCAAGGGATGACTAAATGATCTCAAATGTCCTTTCTTAGTCCAACATTCTCTAATATTTGCTAGTGGTAGAATGTGTGGTATATTCAGTTCTTGTGGTCTTAAATATTTTCCATGAAACTTTAATTAAAATTATAGCTCTTGATCCAAAAGAAGAGGAAAGGGCCTCTTTGTACAAAAATATGTATCACAGCTCTTTGGGTAATGGCTAAGAAATGGAAAGTGAAGCAATGCCCATCAATTGGGGAATGGCTAAACTAGTTGTGGTATATGATTGTTATGGAATATTTTTATGCTATAAGGGATGAAAAACAGGATAATTTCAGAAAAACCTGGAGGGAGAGATAGAGTTTGAAACTCAAAACTTAAAAAAACCCAAATGTTAAAAATTGTTCTAACATGTAATTAGAGAAAATAATATATATATATATTTTAAAATTACAACTCTGGAGTCTACCTGCTAAGGAAAACCCAAGAACTATATGTTCACAATTATAAAACAATTTCCACACAAATTAAATCAGATCTAAACCACTGGAAATATATCAGCTGCTCATAGGTAGGCCTAGCTAATATAATAAAAATGACAATAACACCTAAATTAATTTTCTTATTTAGTGCCATACCAATCAAATTACAAAAAATATTTCATAGACATGGAAAATATAATAGTAAAATTTATCTGGAGGAACAAAAGGTAAAAAAAAAATATCAAGGGAATTAATGAAAAAAAATCCAAAGAAAGGTGGCCTGGCTGTACCAAATCTAAAACTATATTATAAAGTAGCAACCATCAAAATTATTTGGTCCTGGCTAAGAGAGTGGTAGATCACTGAGTGACGTGAACAGACTCAGAACATTGTACATAGTAACAGCAACTTTGTATGGTGATCAGTTGTGATAGACTTAGTTTTTCAAGACAATTCCAAAGGACTAATGATGGAAAATGCTCTCTACATCTAGAAAAAAGAACTATGGAGTATGAATGGAGATTGAAGCGTACTGTTTTCACTTTTGTTATTGTTTTTTCTTCATTGTGTTTTTTTCCTTTTGTTCTGATTCTTCTCTAACAACATGACTAATGTAGAAATATGTTTAACATCATTATAATGTATAACCTATATCGGATTGCTTGCTGGCTTTGGGAAGGGGGAGGGAAGGGAAAAAGGAAGAAAATTTGTTTCTCAAAATATTGTAAAATGTTGAAAATTATCTTTACATTTAATTAGAAAAATAAAATACTATTAAAATAAAAATTACAACTCTGTTATTTATTACCTGTATGATGTTTGTAAAGTCACTAATCTATAGATCTCAGTTTCCTCATCTGTAAAAATAAGATTGGATTAGATTCTATCAAAGGTTCCTTGTAGATCTAATTACTCTGATTTATGTATTATTTTCTTTTTTCAAATAGAGGAAAAGAGAGGTACGGTAATGTACTATCCATGCAATATAACCTACGATTTAGAGAATGTACCCAAAGTATTTTGTGGAGCCAGGACAATCTTAGGATATAGGGCTTCTTAGGGCCAAAGGGCAGCAGCCAAACAATGTCTTTCACCACCAGTCTTCCTACATTATCCTTTCAGATTCCATATGAAAGAACGTCAGGGAATGGGATAGGAAAAAAGTAGTCAACAAATAACAGCTTAAATATCTGCCTTGAAATAATAGAAATAGCTTTGATTTACCTAGCACCTAAACCTTCTTGAACTACTTTGTAAACCTTACTTCACTTGATCCTCTTCAGAAGCATGTGAATCAGGTACTATTATTCTGATGTTATTTTATTTTATTTGTCTCAGATCTGGGAACCTAACTTTTCTGATTCCAAGGCCAACTCTATTCACTGAGACAAAACTTCTTTGTTTTTCCATTTTACAGGAAAATGGTGCTCAGAGAGAAGAAATTTAACTGTGAATCCATGACCAGTAAATGCCAGGGGCATAATGAGAACCAAGTCTCTCTTGACTCAAAGTCTACTCTTTTCTTAATACCACTCTATGAATTCAGCTTCTTCTTCTTCTCCTAGTCCTTAGACTTTCACCTGCCACATCTGTACTCGATCAATGACATAGGTCCTAACTTCTTAAACTGTCGGGGTCATGAAAAATTTGGCCACAGTCAAAGGTTATACATACTTATTTTATAAACCTGCATACCTAGGGTCATGTAAAAAATTCTCAGGAGAAAAGGGGTCACATGTGGAAAAAAACATCAAGAAGCCCTGACATAGGTGACTGAGGACTGGAAATCTATAGACCTTCCCCTCCCTTATGATTTATTATTATAATTATTTTCATCATTAGACTTAGAAAATCGCAACATTTCTAAAAAGCCTTGGGGGATATGGTAATAAAAAATCCTAATTAAAATATGTAAAATAACTGACAACAGTGGATTTCAACTGTTAAGGAGAAAAAAATAATGTTGCTTTCATCTTGTGTTTTGATGGGTTTGATTTGTCAGCTGGAGTTTATACTCTGAGAAGGTCAAACACCCCTGAGGTTTCACCACCCCCCAAATGAGGTAAATATAGACTTTAGTCTACTTTGTGAGATTTCTAAATAATAAATGCAAGCTATGGTCAGAACATATGGAAATTGTTTCAGAGAACATTTAAACTTTCCCCTCCTCAGTCAGATTTTGTGCTTTTGAGGTTCGGAGTAGGATAATGAAAATGAATTTTTCTGATTAATTCCATTTCCTTCATTTTTCTGTGAAAGATAATGTCTCCATTCCAGGAGAGGAGGATATGTTCTAGGGGCCTTTTGGGAAGAAAAAAAGTGAAAGTGCATAAAATAAAAATGGAGAGGGAAGAGGTAGAGAGAGCCAGGGAGAGGAGGATCTCTTGAGAGTAACTGACCTATTTTTTCCTCATTGACAGATGGCAGCTGTATATTTCTCTCCCCTCTCCCCTCTCCCCTCTCCCCTCTCCCCTCTCCCCTTTCCCCTCTCCCCTCTCCCCTCTCCCCTCCCCCCCCCTTTCTCTCTCTCCTTTCTGATTTCTCTAGTAGAAGAAAAGTTTGAGGGCCAATGAAGATTAGGGGCACAGTTGAAGAGTGGAGATGTGGCCATACTATTCTGGTATAGACTGGGGTATCTGAACCAGAACGGGTAGAGATTTGTAGCATTCCCAAGTTTAGAAATCCCAACTTTGTCCCTAATACCTAAGGCAATATTGTAATGGTGTTTTCCTTGGCACAATTATCTCTTAAACCAAACCTACAAATGAAAGACAATTTTTCCTTAACCCTTCCCTATTATATCCCTTCTCTCGGTCTCAGAAGCACCTGGTGGAGCTTCATGAAAATAAAAATCGTTCCTGACAGAGGTAGAGGAGGGGCAGGGGAGAGTGTGTGTTGGCAGAGTGAACCTTGCAAATTATGAATAAAGAGTATGCCAGTGTGGAGTGTCTTCTACAGTTGCAAGTCCATCCTGCCCCTCACTGTTCTGCTTCTTATCATTTCCTTTATTTCTTTTTCTTTCTCTTCCATTTTGTTCCCTCCTTCACCTTTTTAATCTCCTACCACCTAGATTACTCTAAAGGCATTAGAAAGTATTTCTTTTCACAATAGACACATCTTATTATCCTTCCTATTAGATTTTTTGAGACAACCATTTATGAGAACCCTGAAAAAACTCAACTAGGCAGATTTTACACTTCAGTGACCCTTATCTCCTTTATGCTTATGACACAGAAATGTTGCAAGGATCAAATAAAATAACAAATACAAAAGTAGTTTGAAAATTATAAATAGCTATTTAAACAAAAGTATCACTATCTAGTACTTAATACCTACTCACAAAATCACAAATCATAGCCAGCATTGTACTTTAAGGCTTTCAAGTCACTTAATACGTTATCTCATTTGAGCTTTAAAACAATCTATTGAGGGAAGTGCTATTATTCCTATTTTATAGAGGAGTAAACTGAAGCACAGGGAAGTTAAGTGACTTGTTCAAGGTCATACAGCCAGTAAGTGTTTCTAAGGCAGAACCCAAATTCAGTTTATCATGACTTTATGCTCCATGCTCTATTCGCTGTACTACTAAGCTGCCACATAAATGCCCATATGAATTCACAAATTGTTATTATTGTTGTTTGTCCTTCATTCTCAAAGAAGACAATGACATCAGGGTGATATCATGATTTGCGCTGAATTGGATTTAAATTAGGGAGGGCTGTGCAAGATCACCAACCTCACTTTCCTCCAGAGTCATCTGTGCCCAGTGGCAGTATATACATTAAAATGACTGGGGGGTAGCTAGGTGGTGCAGTGGATAAAGCACCTGTCCTGGATTCAGGAGGACCTGAGTTCAAATCCCGCCCCAGAAACTTGACACTTACTAGCTTTGTGACCTTGGGCAAGTCAACCTAACCCTCATTGCCTCCCCCCCAAAAAAAGAATAACTGGAGATATCCCCAGATGTTTGCAGAAATTGGGGTTAAGTGACTTGTTCAGGGTCACACAGTCAGTAAGTATCTGAGATCTGATTTGAACTCAGGACCTCCTGATTTCACTGTGCTACCTACCTGCCCCATGAATTCACAAATAGCTTTTGCTTACTGCCACCTCATGCTCACTATTCATTGTCTTAGACTCAAGGACTTACTAATTTAAAAGTTTATACGTTTTCCCATGAGCAAAATTAAGGCTTATAATAGTTATCAATTTCTCCTAGTTTTTCATAAGATTCTAACTTTCCTTAACACATTAAATGGTTGAAAACTGGTTTATCAGTTTCTTCCTGTTCCAGTGTTCCCTAAAACTGGGAAATTGACCAGTGATCTGTTTGTTTCCTTGATATATATGACCTTTAATTATTGCTGGTCATAGAAACAAAGAAATCCTATAGATCTTGACTCTGTCCTTACAGGTTCAGTACTGTCTTTCCAGAGAAAGGAATAAGTGCCTACTATATGCCAGGCACTGTTAAGCATTTGTTTTTAAAAAACACTACATCTTATTTGATTCTCACAAAAACTCTGCATGGTACATGCTGTTATTATCCTCATTTTATAGATGAGGAAATTGAAGCAAACAGAGATTAAAGTGACTTATCCTGGATCAAGCAGCCTGATAAGAGTCTGAGGCTGGACATGAATTCAGGAGCCTTACTGACTCCAGGCCCACTCTGTTCTAAGTGCCACTAGCTGCCTCTCACCAACTTAGTCATGTTTTTTGATTACTCTTTATGCTACTAACTTATAATGCCATGAGACTTCATGAGATCCTGGACATAGTACTGGAAAGGACCTTTGAATTGATCTAGTATAAACTCCTAATTTTGAATTAATGGAGCAGTTAAGCAATTAAGCTTATCCTGCATCCAAATTATGTCACATTAAGGTGAAGTGACATTATCAAGGTCGCAGATGATAGAAAATAATTATCAGAGATTTGAGGTTTGCAAAATTATATTCACAACCACCCTATTAGGAGGGATCTTCCTATTTCACAGATGAAGAAACTGACTCAGAGAATCAAAGTGATTGTGAAGCTGGTAAATGCCATACTTTTTAACTCTAATCACTATGCCTTGCCTCCCAGAAATAGCTTTTCTGACACCATATCCAGTGGTTTCCTCACTATGCCATAGCACCCAGGCTATATCACTTGTCATAAGACATTTTTCTGACTTTTTCATCCTTGATTTCTGTGCAGTAATTGACATTATTCACTAATCCCTCCTTTTTCAAAATGTCCCCTCTTATTCCTTGTTTTTTAATGACAGTGCTGTCTCCTACTAGAATGTTTCTTCTCAGTCTCCCTTGCTATATCATGCTCTTCTCTACCTTCTGCCTACTCACTGTAGATGGTTTTGAACCTTGGATTTTCAATGTATATATTCTTTTTTGGTGACCCAATAAGTTCCTATGGATTCTATTATAATCTCTTTACAGATACCTCTATTTTCTATTTTTTTTTTTTTGCAGGACAACGAGGGTTAAGTGACTCTAGAATCAAATATAAACTCCTCAGTATACCTTCTTTTCTATCTTTCTAGCATTGTTAAAATTTGCTAGCCTTCTTAAATTCTTTGATCCTGCTACATTAGTCTATTTGCAGTTCCTTTAATGTATCATTTGACAGCTCATTTTCATGACTTTTTATTGAACATCTGACATATCTGGAATTCTCTACCACTAATTTCTACTTTCGTTCCTGTCTTTTTTTCAAGAATCATTTTAGATTCCACGTTCAGAAAGTCTTTCCAAGTCACCCTAAAAACTAGTACTTTCCCCTATTACTTTCCATCTACCTTCTTTATATCTCATGTGTCTCTATTTTCATTTTCATGCTGTCCCCCCTCCCCATTAGAAGGTATGGTCCTTGAAGGCAGGGACCATTTTTGCATTTCATTTTCTTTTTAATGCTTGGGACATTACCTGACACAAAGTAAGTGCTCAATAAATACTTGTTCACTGACTGACTTTGGGTAAGTGGTTCAGCTCATGTAATAGAGTTGCCTTTAGAAAATATGAGCAATTGAAATGACAGTCCAGTAGAGAGAAATCGAACCAAGAAATTGTTTTCCCCTTTTAAACCATATTTAAATGTGTCAGAGCAAGGCATGCTATGACACATTAAAAGATTCACCGAGCTTTTGATGGCTATATGCAGCAATAGCTCAACTTAAAAGCATTAACACCTGCATTTGTGTTTTTCATATTAAAATCTGAAAATAAGAAGTTAAGAGGACCTCTACAATTAGTTTTTTTTTGGGAGCATTGTTCTGTCAGGAACAGTTCCATGGATGTAGGTTGTTCTGAGCTGTAAAGAGAATAACCAAATTATTTGTACCTCCTTATAATTTGAAAGGGTTTAGTTCTACAAAAAAGCACATGTGATGAACTATACTGGATCCAAATTATTTGATATACATATTATGATAATTACTTTCCCTTTCCTATTGCATTATGTCAGAAAGTGAATGGAAAAGGATGGTAACCCTTTGAAAATTTGTTAAAATTTTAAAATGAATATGAGAAGGCAATAAGCATACAAGTTGTTCCTATAGAGCCAGAGTAGACAACCTTAGGTAGCGATGCCACTGAATATTGCCTATTATGATTGGAAGCAAGCATGATGTGATGGAAAGAGCACTGAACTTGGGGATATAGGACTTGAGTTCAAATTCTAATTCTGATACTACCTATATAAACTCTATTGGGTCCTCAGTTTCCTCATTATAAACAATTAGTTGAACTAGATAACTTTTAAGGTATAGGTATTTGATCTTATGGATTATAATTAAAATTGTTTAGCTTTCTACAATGATACTTTTTTATCCTCTGATTTTCTTTACCCCAAATTTTCCCTTCTCCTTTACCATTTCACTTTTTCATTTTTTCTGCTTTCTTTTACTTACCTTCTTTTCACCTTATTCCATCAACTTTCCAGTGATAGCTCAGGATTTTCATTGGCATTAATTAGCTGTCACCCTAGTACTCCTGGGAAGTTCCTTTCTATTTCTCATCTTCTTTCCACCACTGTACAGTTACCAACCAAATCTTTCTTCACCTCCGTGTTCTCTCCTTTCTTTAGTTTCATGTCTCCAACTGAATATTAAATATTTGTCCTTGTGTACTTTTATTACTACAAAACTCAATGGGTATAAACCTTGAGTCATCTTACCCCGCAAAAAACCTGTCTCCTCTTCTATATTTGGTATTGTCCTACAGTATCAGACTCAAAACTTTGGGAAAAAAATTATATTTTTCCTCTTCTTTCAAATGGTCAATTATTTCTTTAACAACATCTTGCCTCTATTATATTTTAACCTGGCCAATGACATAAAGCTAATATGAGCCAGAATCTTATGCCTGTGTTATTGTAGTCATCTGTGGATACAATTTTCATTTTTCAGATTTTTCCTATATAATTCATTCTACACAATACTTCCAAATTAACTTTCTCAAAATACTTCTATCAATATACAGCTCAATGCCATAAATTTCTGAGATTAGCAGTCATTGTCTTCCACGATTGATCCTCAATTTAACTTTTCGTATATATCCTCCATTAAGTCCATAACATAAACATTTCACTTTAACTTGATCAAGGATTTTTAACTTGAGGTCCATGGATTCTCAGGGAGTCCATGTGCAAATTTCTGAGAGTTCATGAACATTGATGAGGAAATATATGTTTATTTCAATATAATTTGTTTCCTTTGCGATTTCGTGTATAAATTTTAAAGAATTTAAAAACACTATGTGTCTAAAGGGGTCCATGACACATCATAGTTTAAAAATTTCTGATCTAGCTCTTTCTACACACCATTGCTCAAATGTTTATTTTTCATGTGTAGTTCCATGCTTTATTCATGTTGTACATATCACTTGGAATTCATTCCTCTTTGCTTTTCAACTGTCAAATACTATCCATTTTCAAGATCTAGCACAAGTCTTATGTTGTCCATGAAACCTTCTCTGACCTCTATATCCAACAGGGTTTTTCTTTTCTATGAACTTCCATGACACTTGGTATTCAAACTACTCACTTCCTACTTAATCATTTACTGACAAATTGTTATTTACCATTCCATGTATATTACTCTTGTTTATTAAATGAGACTACAGGAGCAGCCAGGTGGCACAGTGGATAAAGCCCCAGTCCTGGATTCAGGAGCACCTGAGTTCAGATCTGGCCTTAGACACTTGACACTTATTAGCTATGTGACCCTGGCCAAGTCACTTAACCCTCATTGCTCTCCAATAAAATAAAATTTAAAAATGAGACTACAGCCCCTTGAGTCTGGCCTCAATCTTGTCTTTATTTTTATTTCCCCACCACAACTTTTATAGTGCACACAGCAGGAATTCATTAGATAAGTGAATTCAGGACTGAAAATTTGGATATATCTTGCTATAGAGTAAAATTAACAATAATTATATAAATCCATTTTGTACATAGTATTTCCCCTATCTATACATCTTCATGAATTGCCCATCAACTTTTGCCCAAAAGGATATAAAAGGAACCATCCTACTCTGTCCTCGTGATTATTGAATTATGTCATGTCTCTGAAAATAAAGCAAATGAGAGTTGAATTAATACCATTTTATCTATAAAAAAGGTTACTAGATCTGGAAGCAGCATTCTGAGTACTTTCAAGAAAGAATTTGAACTGTTCTTTTCATATTGTTTTGATGAAATAGATGATATTGTAAATAGTTTGCTCATTAAAGGTGTTGCCAACTTTGTTACATCCTTCCCTTAGCTACCCCCTGCATGCTGAGCACACCAGCGGGATCCTGAAGAGAAACAGGAAGACTGTGTGAATCTACTTCATTATACTTTTTCAGGAAAGGTTGTATATTAAATATTCTTGTTCTTGGCTAAGTTCACAGAATTGCATTCAATATCTATTGAATGAGATATCTCCATATTGATGGCAATGTGACAGTGGGTATATTAACAGTTACTGGTCCATCTTCTTACTCTGTCTTTTTTTGGTGAAATCTAGATTTGTATTATAAAATTGTAGACTCTCTGAACTAGAAGGGGACTCCAGATCATCCAATCACATCCCCTCCTTTCACAGATGAGAAAACCAAGGCCTAGCAAGTTAAATGCCTTTTTAAGACCAAAAAACTAATCACAAAAATGATACTAGAATTGAGGTCTACCAAACCCTTGTTTTCTGTTTTGATCAATACACAAAGCAATCACTTCTGATGGTTTCATTTGTATTTGAAAGAACAGAGGGTCCCTCAAGAGTATGATCTCAAAATAATGACTTGTTGATGAACATAATAATGGCTACATTCAAATAATCAATAATGAAAGGCTATATTATATATATATATATACTGTAAAATTAATTTTTAAGATAAAAATAAGCAATGCTTTCAAATTAGGTCATATTTTAATTATTGTTGATATGAACACACATATACAAAAATCTAGTCATTAGAGTTATTAGACTCTATGTATGTACTATATGTACTATATGTACAACATGAATAAATGCCCTTAGAATCCAGGGATTATCTTTTCCTTTAAAACACAGATGAAGAAAATTTTATACATGAAGCCTTTTCTGAGATACTCATTGGTGCCATGCTTTCTCAAACAATCTTGTACCTAATTGCTACAAGAATTTATATTTATTCAATTTGTATGTGTGTTGTGTATATCTAGATATGAATTTGTTATTTTCTCCCTTAGAATATAAAGTCCTTATAAGTAGGTATTGTTTCATTCTCTGTACTTATATTCCCAGCTAACACCATGCCTGGAATATAGTAAGCATTTAATAAATGTTTTTTTTGATTGGTTGCTTTTTAAGTATTTTAATTAAAGTAATTTACTTTAAGAAAAGAGATGTGCCTTTTTGATTTCAGTTTTGGTGCCTGTGCTTAAAAATAATTGTTATAAAAATAAAATTGCATAGTCTAATTCAATATTATCTAATATTATTTTCTATCTTTAAATATATAATTTAAAATTCTCTAATGATCATTTAGGCACAAACCTTTTTCTCTTCTGCTATGAAATAAAATCATTGAGGATAACTTGATATTGTCTTAGGATACTTAAATGGATTTCAGACTTATAGAATTTAATATTGCACATTTATTCCATAAAGCAAATCACTCTGTTCAAAATACACATGATGAAAAAAGTTACATTCATTTAATTTTGCCCCCTCAGTATAATGGGAAAATGGCTGGATATGGAGATAAGTATGAGGTTCTAATTTCTGTTCTGCTATTTACTATATGTATGGTTTTGGGTGAATTCTTCACATCTCTGGGGATCCAGTTTTATCATGTGGAAAATTAAGAGGTTAGATGAGATGTTCTCTAAAATTTCTTCAATCTCTGACTTCTATAATCTTTTTGAAGGTTCTCATCCCTAACACGAAGTTCAGAACCATGGACAGAGAACACATGCCTACTTTTTACATGATGATGATTCATTTAAAAATTATTAAATTTTATTGAACTTGGTCTTTACACTTGCATACAAATAAACTTGCTATTTAAATTTCAGAAGCAAATGTTCAAGATGTATTCAACAAAGTTGATAACAGCCATTTGCTTTAATGATTGCTATATTTTCCTGTTATTTAGTATTATTATAAGAAATTTAAAAATAGGTGCTTTTATAAAGGTAGGCTATTTGACCAATGTCATTTGGCCTATGGAAATTGTTTAATCAATACTTTAAAATCAAACATTTTGTGATGAAAAAAAATATGGCAGTCATATGTGTTCCTTCACAACAGATAAAGATTTGTCTGTTTTCTAAATTTAAACAACTCTTCTGCCTTTTGAAGCATTGCCAAATTCCTTTAACTCCCTCTGTGGTTGAGCAAAGTTAACTTACTGATTAACAAATACAAGTCACAAGAGCAAACCCAAAGATTATCATAAAACAAAGGGAACCAAAATATGAAAGGTCTGAGGAAAATATCTATTTTCTTTTCATTGAACATTTCAGCTGGTATATATGGAACTCCAAAGAGAGCAATTACCAAGTGTAAGCCAAAATAAAGACACACTGTACTTGGTTATTTAGATAATTGAGTAGTCCTTTCAATGGAAATATCTTTATGAAGGAAAGAGAAATGTAGGTAGATTGATTTCCCTACCCCCCCCCCACCCAGGAGTACAAAGAATCAAATGGAACTGAACATTACTTACATTCTTTTTTTCCCTTTTAACTCATTCTTATTGAGTTTCTGTTTCACTGAGTAGGCTTTCCCTTCAGTTTCCTTTACATAATCACATAATTTATACTTTTTAAACATTATGTTTTTAAAATGTTTCCTTTAACTTTATAATAAATATATTCTAAGAGGGGAATTTATAAATATTAGATTTAATGAGTAAGGCCGTGGAAAGTTTATAGGATGATTTTTTTATATTTAGGTGATTGAATTGATATCAATATATTACCTTACATACTGTTAGTTTTTTATTGTCAGTGAATTTTTTCTTAAAGGATAACAATCCTTGCCTAGATATAAACTATAATGATAAAAATTCCACAGGAAAGAGAGTGTAACATGTGAAATCTGAAAAATACAACTGTCATTTATCAGTCTTGGGAATGCTCCATGGCCATGTTTATCATAACTAAAGTCCAGAGGGCCTGATTATCAGGATTAGAAGGAACATCAGAGATCAACTATTTCAAGTAATAATTGAGCATGAATTCCTTCTACAACACCGATGACAAGTAGTTATCCAGCGTCTGCTTGAAGATCTCTAATGAATGGTAACCCTCCCTCTTCTAGGTTAACTATTTTGCTTATGGATAGTTCCTATTTCTTTTTAACTACATGCTTTAGTGATGACTTTTGTTTTGGATTGAATATAATTTTTGGAAATATAATCCTTCTTCCTTATAGAAACAAATGAATCCTCCCTTAAATAAAAAACAGGTTAGCAAAAACAACTCTAACAAAACCAGATACAATAGCTACTCATGAAATTTATATATATACACACAAACATAGACACACAGATACATATAGATACACATATACAGACACACAGACACACACAGACACACACAGACACACAGACACACACACAGACACACACACAGACACACACACAGACACATATATATATATATATATATATATATATATATATATATATATATATATATATATATATATATGAGATTTGGTACTGATAGTTCCTGGCCCACTGTTATTGACATGAGGAGCTGTTTCATTTTCTCTAGTCATTATTGTTTTTTCAGTTGTTCAGATCTTGGATTCCCTGTAGTGAGTTTCTCCTTTATGTTGTGGTAGTCATTGTGCATGTCATCTTCTGATTCTGATTATTTCATACCACATCAATGCACACAAACCTTCCAACTTTTTCATTTCAATTTTAGTAAGAATTTAATAAAAATCAACATTGACTCATTAACATTTGGATATTAAATGAAAAGGAAAAGAAGATTGTGTATGAAACCACGAATCTATAATGGGTAGAATTTGTTTTTTAAATGTTTATTCTATATAACAGAAATATTACCATGTTTCTCTGTATCCATCTCTGAACTTCTTGCTGCCATGTTAACAATGCATACCCTTCATTTACCTTTAGATTTACTTTTAAAATGGCTCTTTATCTATTATAGATAAGGCTAGCTATTCATTTTTACACATATTTTATTTACCATTTCAAGTAAGGGGTCATTTATACCCATAATTCTTACTGTTTTTCAATATAAATGGATTTCATACTTCTTTCCTTTAGTGCCTGATAACAGTACCCCGATACTTTAGGTATTCTAAAAGATTTAGTACAAAACACTATAGGGGGAACACGTACTGGCAGGGAAAGTGGGAAAATACATGCATAAGGGTATCACTTTCATAAATTGCAAAGCTTTTGTGACTTACTTCTGGTCCAGAAGATTGACTATGTCATATATGTTTTAGAGTTTTCTTAAGTCTTTTGCCAAAACTCCTAACTTGCATTACTTTTATCATTAACTCCACTTCAGTGGACTAGTCTTACTATTCTATAGAATATCACTTGGGTGAAATCTATTTCTTTAGACTTCTATTCTAGAGTCAAAAATCAATAGCCTAGAAGAGACATTTGATTACAATCTAACATTATGCAAAATTTATCACCCAAATCATTGGCCAGAGCATCTCAAAAGGCCTTTCCTAGTCCATTTCCATCTTCTTAGTCTTGGTCTTTTTAATTTAATTGCATCTCACTTGTCAGAAATTTGACTGTCCATCCTTCTGTCTCTCAACCATCCATAATCTATTTCTCTAGGCCTCACATTAATGGGAGAAATCTACCATGTAGGCAAGTGCTTTCAACAAGTTCTTCCCCTTCCATAATCTTTATCCCCCACTGAGATATGTTACTCATAACATCGGTCCTAGGTCAGCTCTGCCCTCACAAAATCCCAACAAGAAAGACCCTTTCCCAAAAGTGTCTTCAAAGCTATTTACCCTCAAGTTTCCTTTATTTATAAATGTTTATGTGATTTTGGCCTCACTTGGATTCCTCCTCTATAGGGGAGTGCCTAGAAAGCTATGTATTTTGTTGTAATATAAATAAAAATTTATATAACAAAGCACTTATCAAACAGTATTCGATTCCTCTGTCCTGATGATTAGATATAATCATTTCATCCTACTCTGATAATACTTAATAAATTAACTTTAAATATATAGTATAATTGTATTTTAATAAGATTGTCAATGTGTCAATTCAGAAGAATAATTAATAGTTGAAAACAAAGGACAAATTGTACATGATGCTTCTGAAACAATGAATCACTGGAATAAAAAGTGAAAGTTGAATACTAAGCAGCCAACTTCCTAATATTTACTGAACACCCTCTAAGTTCAAGGCAACATGCCCAGTACTCTTAAGAATATAAATAATATAATCCATAGTGACACAGAATGTTTAATCTAGATGAAGAAACAAGACATACATTCAGACAAAGTCAAATGACAATGCAAATTCTAAATGATGTCTCAATAGCTTTAAAAAGTACTATATATTATTGTCAAATTGTTAAATATTTATGTCGGTAATACACATATACTTTATAGATATAAATATACACATTCCATGTGTATATAAACATACATATTATACATATATAATAAAATTTCTCATGTACTATGTATATTATATATGCATATATATAATTTCTTATATATTTGTAATCAGTTATATAAGCAATATATAAATATTATATGCATATATTTATATTATTTGACCTAGTTGTTTGACATATAATGATTTTATAATTATATAAATACACATATAGTATGTGTATATATATGTATGCAGATAGAGATAAAGAGAGGGAAGGCAAAGATCACTATAGGAAGACAGGAAAGGAATTCTATCTCAGGCCTTAAGGAATATACACAATAAATAGAATATACACAGTAAATAGAAAGTAGAAATGAGGGAATTTTAGGTAGGGCTACTAGCAACAGGTAAAGGCAGTGATGGGAAAGATACAATTATATTCAGGGACTGTGGGTACAAGAATCCAGCTGCAATAGAAGATCTATGATGTTTCATTGGACATGAGGTGTGAAAACATAGACTCAGGGCATATTTCAAAGAAATTTAAGTCCAGGAAAAGAAGTTTGTGCTTTATCCCAAAGAGATTGTAAAGCCATCCAAGGTTTTTGTCTGCTTCTTTGTTTGGAGAAGGTATTCAAGGATAGTCAGCACCTTATTGTGGAAACTCCTTTCACTAATATAGATCCAAGTAGCAGTAATTTTATTTTGTTTTATCCATTCATTTATTTGATAAGTTATTTATCTACATATTCAACCATCCATTCATTTATTTGTAGATTGGGTTTCCCTATCTCACCCATTTTGGAAGTTCAGTGGTTACTCATAGGCCTAATGAGTCTGCTCATTGATATAGAAACTTTTAATTATTCTGTTTCTGACCCATGCTGGTTCATCCCTCCTTAGTTTATCTGGTTCTAAGCCCCCCCCCCTTGGAAGGTCACAATATTAATGTCAAAATTAGGGTAGATATCTGATAGGCTTAGTAAATGGAAGTTCAGAAATCCTAAACTGAAATAATCTATCATTTTCATATTGCAGTAGTAGAAATTACAGGATTGTGGCACCATACCTGGCAACTGTTATTTATTGATAGTCTTAGAGAGTTGTGCGGTACACTGAAAAATTGATTTCTGCAGTTTTATATATCCAGTGAAGGAACAATTTGAATGAGGTCTTCTCAACTCAAAGGATGTTTCTCTACATACTTCACACTCTTTCAATACTTTGGCAGATGTGTAACCTCATCTGTGGAAATGGTGTAAATCACACAATTTTACATTTTTTCATCTTCTGGGATACTTATCTATATTTTGGCTTTAGTTCTCTACTTACTGATCTAGATGATCTAGACAATGTGTTGAGGAATTTCCTTGGTCATAATATTTTGTGATATCAATTTAATAAATGATGTGTTAATTTTATATTACTTGCTTTTGTTATATGACTGACCCACTCATCATTATTTCTTTTATGATGTCTAGTTTTATATAAATGTTATCATTTTACACCTACATCTACCCATAAGGCATCTTCCTTTACTATTTGGGTCCTTTGTAATTTTGATTCTTTTTATATAGTAATCTTTCATGATGCTCATCCATATGATAATAGTGATGCTAAGCTATTTAGGATCATTAAAAACACAATACAGCTTCCCTACTTTTGCAAGTGCTTCCTAGCAGTTTTTCCTATTCAATCATGAGATAAGCTCTTTGTCCATTTGCTGTATTTGTTTAAGGAATATATAAAGTAACTAATTCAATTAGTTGCTCATCCAAAAGCATGTCATGTGGGCAGTAATAATTCTTTTGTTTTTTTTTTTTTATCTTTTTCTGTTTTTTTTTTTTTCAGGGCAATGAGGGTTATGTGACTTGCTCAAGGTCACACAGCTAGTAAGTGTCAAGTGTTTGAGGCAGAACTTGAACTCAGGTCCTCCTGAATCCATGGCTGGTGCTTTATCCACTGTGCCAACTAGCTGCCATGGCAGTAATAATTCTTAATACAAACTGGATTTTCCTATAAAGTTTGCTAGACTTATTGGTTTTGATTGTCTGAAGATCTTACTGATGTTTAGTAGCTTTTTGGGGCTCAATGAGTTTGATAAATCATGATATATATAAGCAAAAATATTTAGAGAAAACATTTATACTAGGGACCCCCAATATATAATTTTTCCTTAAGGAGTCCACAGTACCTTAGAAAATATTAGTTAACATAAGTAGTACAAATGAGAGCTGCTTAATTGTTGGTGGTCTGAATGTAGAATTCTTATATGAGAAAGTACTAGGTTTAGGGATAACTTTTAAAAATATTTTATTTAAAATTTTTTTCCCAATTACATGTAAAGATACTTTTTTGATTTCAAAATTTTTGTCCCAGCCTCCCTTCCCTCTCTCCTCCCAAGGTCAACAAGCAATCTGATATATGTTAAACATCACAATCATGTTAAACATATTTCCACAGTAGTCATTCTGCAAGAGAAGGATCAGAACAAGAAGACAAAAAAGCAAGAAAGAATAAACAAAAACAATACCAAAGAAAAAAGCAACAACAAAAGTGAAAATCGTATGCCTCAATCTGCATTCAGATTCCACAGTTCCTTTTCTGGATTTGGAGAGCATTTTCCACCATCAGTCTTTTGGCATTGTCTTGGAGCATTGTATTGCTGAGAAGAGTAAAGTCTGTCACAGTTGATCATCACAGAATGTTGTTGATATTGTACAATGTTTTATCCCCTTAAATTGATTGTTTATTTGAATATATCCTAAGTCCTCTTCTGATGGCCCTCTAAATTCTTCTACCCCCTAATTTAATCTCATGAACTCAGCTATCACCTCACCACCTATAAATCTCACATTTCTACCTCCAGTTCTCAGTTATAGGCAAATGTATAGATCATTTCTCTCTGAATATTCAAATGACACTTCAAATTAAATATGTTGAAAAGTATTTTTCTACTACCCCCAAACCTGCTTTTCTTCTGACAACTATTATATGTAGTGCCATCACATTTTTCTTGTTTTCCATCTTCAAAACTTTTCCCCATTTTCTTGTCATTATTACAAGACTGTAATATTACTTTGTAATCATCTTTATTACTCTGCATTTTTGTAAATTAGATTTAATTGATGCCTTCTCTGAGTAGGCATATCAGTAGATATGACTTCATTTCATTTCTTGTGGGGAAGAGACCTGGGATCTCTCACTCCCTATATGAGTATGGAATTCAGGATTTTTTCTTTCCCTGAGCTGAATATGTCCACTACTCAGTTGTTTCCTATAAGTTGTATAATTAGAAGTTATACCTTCATTAGTGATATTACAGATCCCCTGAAGTACTGAAAAAGTACTATTGTATATAATTAATTATCAAGTTAATGTAAGGGTTTGGCTTTCTAATCTTTACACTGATCACCAAAATTACCATTATGGTTTTGCTTAATATATCTGGACAAAGCATTCAATTTGATTCAATACAACCAACATTTATCAAATGTCTATTGCATGTAGGGCACTGTGTTAGATACAGAGGATAGAAGAAAACAAACAAAGAGTTCCTGCCATAACGCAACATATACATGTGATGTAGCTTGCTGATAATTCAATCCTTCAGGGAGCATGGGGGTGATTCAGTGGGTAGAGTACTGGGCCTGGAGTTAGGGAGACTGAATTAAAATCTAGACTTAGATGCTCTGTGACCTTGAATAAGTCACTCAATCTCTCCCTGTCCAAGTTTCCTTATCTGTGAAATAGTTATCATGATAAGAACCACCTCCAAGTTCTGATGTGAGGATCAAATAAGGTAATATTTGTAAAGTGCTTAGCACTAGTGTCTGGCACATAGTAGGTACTTACTAAATGCTTATTACTTCCAGACAGCACAGAAAGCAAAAAGTGGGATTTAAGTAAATTCTAGACCTGATTCTGACAATGAAACATTGCTAAAATGAAAATAATGGAATCCTCGGAAGAAAGAGATCATCATTTATTGCAATCTGTGATATATAGGATATGTGAAAATCCGAGTGCCACCACCCTGCTGAGAAAGACATTGAGCAGCTCTGCCCTGGGGTTACGAAGGTTGAATTGGTGTCCAGAAGTTATGTCTACCACCTGTAAGTCTTGCCTATAAATCCTATCAACCAACTAGCTGGAGCTGTGTGTGAGAACGACCCTGCTTCCTGTTTCACAGGGGGCTTCTGGTAGAAGCGGCTAAGAATCTGGGTCTTTTGGTTAAGGAACCAGCTGTTGGCAGGAGATACTTTCTCTTGCTCTTAGATAGCTAGGTGAAAGCAGCTCTCTGTCTCTCCCTTTGTCTCTGTCTCTGTCTCTCTCTTTTTCTGTCTGTCTCTCTCTCTCTGCTAACCCCTGATATACTTTAATAAATGCTTAATGCCCAAAGACTGGCACCAAAGCTTCTAATTTAAGGTGACCACACATTAGATTTTAAACATTAAAGTTAGAAGTTTAGGCTTTGCAGTTAGAAATACAGAAAGTAAATCTTCTCTATATCCCACATTATGAGAAGGTTGATTTTGAAGATCTCAGGAAAATAATAGGAGGGATTTGATGCTTTGAGTTACTAAGGGGAGTTAGCTTGAGTGCATAGGAGGTTCTTAAGAATAACATTCTGAGGAGACAAATTATTCCATGTGGAAGAAAAGGAGGTGATATGTTAGATCAAGAGTCAAAATCAATATCCAATTAGAAGAAAGGCTAAAAATGAGAGGACACCAAATAATTATAACAGCTCCAAGTTGACCTATTCAGGCGAGCCACTATTTTCTAAAAGTGGGAAATGAAAAAGACATAGCTATTGACCTTGATTACCATCATTTCCTTTGAAAAGCTTTCCTGGTATAAAAATTGCCATTAGGAAAAGGTCAAAAGATCACAGAAACTACTTTAGCCACTGAATATTTGATTTCTTTGCCAAGTGGAAAGATACAGCAGCCAAGGGTAACATTGCTTTAGAATAAAACCTCATTTATACATCACCATGGAAGAAGATAGTGGAAAATCTTGAGCAGTACTACCTCATTGAACAGTGAAAAGTAGTGGAAGAGAAAAAAAGTGAAACATGTGTGTGTGGGGGGGGGAGATTGGGGGTGTGTGTATGTTTGGGTATGTGTGCTTTTGTCCTGTTGGTAGGAAGAAAACATTATGGCAAACTGGGAACGTTGTCTGTTTTCTGTGAGGAGAAAGAGGCCTGGTATAGGATGGAATGGCATCGCTATGATGCCCATGTGCAAATAAATGAAAAAAAGTGGTGATAACAAAAAAGTTCCTAATTCAAAAAGCAAATTGGCTCTCATAGGCATTATGGAGACTTGATTGACTGGAACTCATAACTAGTCCATGGAATAGCATAATGATATTGCAAAGGAAAAGGATATATAATGCTAAAGGGAGGCAAAGCAACAGTATTTATTATGAAGATATATGCACAAACGAAGAACTATAGTACTTACAGAGGGGAAATAAAGGTCAATCAATGAAGGAAATTCAGAAGTGATATTGTCAACTGCCTGGACAGAAGCAAGAATTAAATTAAGAGTTTGAAAAAAAAAAGATTACAAAGCCAAAATAAAATAGGATGTAATAGTCATTGGGTAGAGACATCTGTTCTCATTCTTTGCCAAAGGTAAAATAGCTAATGAAATCTTGGCTGGCCTTAAAGATATTTTAATTCTTTAAAAGGTGAAAGAAATGAAAAGGTGAATTTTTCTTTTGGGAACTAATATTCCTATGCTAGTTAATTGATTTTATATTATACTATGTATGAAGCATGTTTTCATCAATAACTAGTCATGCTAAACTAAATTCATTTCCTTTTTTGACAAAATAAATGTATAGGGAGATTAAAATATATACGTAGTTTAAAGAGTTTCTGGCAAAGCATATAGGCAATTCTCATGCTAAGTTTGTTTACACTGCAGAGAGATAGATGTAGGCTAGGTGACCATAGTTATAATTGAATTGAAAACTATTTCATCAAATAAAATTAGTAATTTATGATGAGATATGTTTGGACATATATTTAATGGAGTACCTTAGGGACCTCTTCTTTGTTCACTTCTATTCAATAATGTTATCAGCACCTTGGATGAACAGAAGGATAGCACAATTATCATATTTGAAGATGACCAAGCATGGTAGGACACCTAATAGATGATCTGGAAGAATCATCTTTGCTGGGGAGGCAATACAAAGAGTTTCTATCAGAGCACAAGGGATTGAATCTCAGCTCTGCCATATTATTTACTACCTCTGTAACTCTGGAAAAATCACTTGGCTTCTCTGTATCTCAGTATCCTCATCTATAAAATGAGAATGTTGGACTAAATGACTTCTTGGGTCCCCTTAAATTCTGTATCTATTAACTTAATTGTCTATGGCCCTAATCA
Organism: Dromiciops gliroides; assembly: GCF_019393635.1. NCBI lineage: Eukaryota > Metazoa > Chordata > Mammalia > Microbiotheria > Microbiotheriidae > Dromiciops > Dromiciops gliroides. Next base: position 348,542,332 of record NC_057861.1, read on the forward strand.
GAGAAGATTAAATTCAAAAGAGAGAAAACTACAAAGTCCTTCACTTGGTTTAAGTAATACACACCGGAAGTGTAAGATGCATTGAGGTCCTGTGATCACAACAGTTCATGTGGAGACAAAAAGATTGGGGAGTTTTACTGGACTGAAAGTTCAACGAATTAATGATATAACATGGAAACCAAATATGTGAAATCAATTTCGATCTGTATTAATAGATGAATGGTCCATAGTTATAACAATTCTCAAACAGTATTATAAAGTGATAATGATCAAAACACTCTGGTACTGGCTAAGAAATAGAATGGTGGATCAGTGGAATAGATAAGGTCCATAAAACATTGTAGTAAATGACGATAGTGATTTAATGTTTGATAAACATAAAAATTCAAGCTTTTGGGACAAAAACTCTATTTGACCAAAACTTTTGTAAAAACTGGAAAACAGGGGGCAGCTAGGTGGTGCAGTGGATAGAGCACTGGCCCTGGATTCAGGAGTACCTGAGTTCAAATCCAGCCTCAGACACTTAACACTTACTAGCTGTGTGACCCTGGGCAAGTCACTTAACCCCAATTGCCTCACTAAAAAAAAAACAAAAAACTGGAAAACAGTATGGTATAGACTATAAACTAGGTATGGAATGACTTCTCACATAATACATACCAACATCAGACCAAAATGTGTACATGATTAAGACATAAAGGGTAATACAATATGCAAATTAGGAGAATGTAGAATGGTTTACTTGTCAGAATTATAGATAATGGAAGAATTTAGAAGCAAATGAGACATAGCATTACAAAATATAAAATAGGTAATTTTAATTACATAAGATTAAAAAGTTTTTGCAAAAACAAATAAAAATTAGGAAGGCATAAAACTCAGGAAAATTTTATAGCAAGTATCTGATAAAGTGCTCATTTCTCAAATATATGGAGAACTGAGTCAAATTTATAAAGATGCAGGTCATCCCCCAATTGATAAATGGCCAAATGATATAAAGAGGCAGTTTTCAGATGAAGAAATCAAAGCTATCTACAGTCATATGGAAAAATGTTCTAAACCACCATTTTTTAGAAAAATTCAAATTAAAACAACACTGAGGTAGCACCTCACATCTATCAGATTGGTTAATATGATAAAAAAGGAAAATGATAAATGTTGGAGAAGCTGTGGGAAAAATAGAACTCTAATGCCTTGTTGGTATAGCTGTGAACTGATTCAAATATTCTGGAGAACAATTTGGAACTATGCCCAAAGGGCTATAAAACTGTGTATACCCTTTGGCCCAGCAATAATACTACAAGGTCTGTATCCTAAAGATATCATTAAACAGGAAAAAGACTCACATTTACAAAAAATATTTGTAGCTGTTTTTTGTGGTGGTGAAGAATTGGATATTGAGGAGATATCCACCAATTGGGGAATGGCTGAACAAGTTGTTGTATATGAATGTAATGAAAACTTTTTTGCGATAATGAAATGGTGAGCAAGGGGATTTCAGAAAAATCTGGAAAGACTTACATGAACTGATGCTGAGTGAAATGAGAAGAACCAAGAGAACCTTGTACACAGTAACAACAACATTGTGTGATGATCAACTGTGATACACTTAGCTCTTCTCAGCAATACAATGATCTAAGACAATTCTAAAAGACTCTTGATGGGAAATGCTATCCACTTCCATAGAAGGAACTATTGAGTCTGAATGCAAATTGAGGCATAATATTTTCACTTTTTTGGTTGTTTTTTCTTTCTCATAGTTTTTCCTTTTTGTTCTGATTTTTCTTTAACAACATGACTAATGTGGAAATATGTTTAACATTATTTTACTATATGGCCTATATTAGATTCCTTACTGTCAAGGGGAGGGGGGAGGGGAGGGAGAGAGAAAAACAAATTTGGAACTCAAAACTTACAAATTGAATGTTGAAAACTATCTTTACCTGTAATTGTGGAAAATAAAATACTATTGCATGAAAAAAAGATATGGGGGAAAGAGATTCAAGAGAAGAGAGTATGAAATTTAACTGCTTAACTAATGGGTCGAGATAGAAAATATAGGAGAGGGGAGCCAGAGCAGGTCATGGTCTGTGAATGAACTAACAGTTAATGGGATTGGAGGTCCTAGTATGGAAAAAGAACAGAATGTGGAGTTTCAAGATGGAGTGGTGGTGTTGTGACAACATATTTTAATCAGATAATGAAATTTTAGAATTCATAAACATGAAAGTAGAGCACTTTTGAGTGATGACAACATAAAAGCTATGACCACTCATGCATGTAATTGAGGTGGAGTGGAGGAATAGATCATAGGAAATGAATAAGTTGAGGAACTGGAAGGTTAAGGTGTTTGAAGGAGTATTGAATAAATATGCTGAAGTCCCTTAGTATGAGAATAGAATTTGTGAAAGAGAGAAAGGTTGGGAGTCAAGCACTGAACTCACTGAATAAAAGAAGGGAAGTATTTTGGAGGTTGGTAGACAAGAGCTATCAGAGTTTGGATTGAGTGGTAGACATGGATTGAGTGACCTTTGAAGGAGGAGAGGTTATTCAGTTATGGTGATTGGGGGAAAACTTTTAGATATAAATGGGGAGCAAGGAGGATTCCAAATATCTCACCTCAACCAATAAGTCAGGGAAATGGGTGGAAGTGTAACCAGTGCCAAAAAGGATGGATGAGAAGACTGTATTATCAAGAGGGTTCCATGTGGGGAGAGCTAGAATGGGATTAAAGACGAAAGCAATCTCCCCTCCCTACCCCAACCACCATGGAGAAAACAGTCCAGAGAGCACAGTTCCTGATATGGCTAGGTTTAGATTGGGTCATTGTGAAGTTGGGTTGAGGGAGAAGGGAATAAGTGATCAGGGAATGGGGAACAGGATTAGAATAATAATATATATTGATTCAGAATCACTGGGACAGAGAAAGTATTACTCATGGGAATTTACTAATCACTAGTGAATGAATTCAGATGGAATATCAATATCACTAGGAATAAAGCCTTTTGATATAATCTTCTCAGGAGGTTACATAGATCAAACAAATGGATTAGTGGGAGATGTTTGTTCAATGACTTCTCTCTCCTCTCCCTGCAAGCAGTCCAAGCCATTAGATAGACTGTGGGAACAGGATGGAATGGAACTATCCTATGTCGTACAGGCAATAAGGGTTCCAGGCAAGTGGGAAGAGGCAAGCCTAGGAGATTTACACAGTGGGAAAGCTTCTTTGCCCTCCTGCAACCAGAAGTAGGCCAGCCTAGGAGATCAGCATGAGATTGAATGGACACTCTTATCTCTGGCAAGTAGGAAGAGGCTAGCCTATTAACATATTGTATTTCTTATATTCTCCTCAGTAGAATATAATTTCCTTGAGGGCAGAGATTGCTTTTAGTTTAGTGGATAGAGTGTAGGATTTAGAGTCAAGACCACCTGGCTGGAATTCCTGTCTCTTATACTTATAAACTCTGTGACCCTGAGTAAGTTACTTAATCTCCATGCTCCACAGGCAACTCCCTGAGATTCATCTTCTAAGTCACAGAGGAGTTGGGATTTGTTGATGGAAAATTCTGATTACCCATAGACTGATAGAATCACAGATCCTTTGCATATGTAGTAATGTGAAAACATGGATATATTTCAAAGGCATATCCTGTTTCCTATCATCTAATCCTACATAGAGAGGGCAGGTGGGGTTATACATAAACTCTCTCAACATTTCATAAGAAATATAAATTCAATGTTAACTACATTTTCTTATCCACTAATCACTGATACCCAGCATGCTATTAACACAGAAAAATGGAATCTGAAATTTTCCTATAGCTTAGAAACATTGATGCATGAAATGCATCATTAATTGAGAGAACCTATCTCAAACAAACACTCAAAAGGCAATAGTTATACTTGGATGAATAAAAATAAATTTCTTGTTATTTTTAATATCCCTTACTAAGGAATTCCAGTTAACAGTAGAATAATGAAGGATTTGTTGTTGTAATGATTATAATAATGAAACTAATGGAAATTTAGAATAGAAGTATAGAGATTAACCACAGAAATTGATTTGGAGAATTAGCTCCTTTATATGTAAGGTCATTATTCCCTTTAGAAGGGAAAGGGAAAGAATGAAACAACAAGAAACCTTTTTGTTATGCAGTGTGTCCCCAAAGGCTTAGTGTAGTTTTAAGCTTTAAGTTTAAGTTACTTATTTTTAAGCTTGAATTTAAAGCTCCATTATCATGTAAGCATTTTTAGGATATCTTGTATGTTAATTTTAGGGGCAGATCAGAAATGTTGTGACATGCCTGCAGTCTAGGAAACATTAGAGGTGAATTTTGAAATGAGGGTCATTTACTCTCCATACATATTGTAGGCATTTGGTGGAAGGTGACCTCCTATCTTTATGGCAATAGAGAGATGTTTTGTTGATGTTATTTGGTTGTTTGTATTTGGATCATTGATTTCATTGGCATAGGGAACTTTATTGAAGGAAATATTCTCTAGATTCAGATCAACAACAGTTTCACAGATTTTTAGTCACCTCAAGATACTAAGTTGCTTATGGTCACATAACTATTATCTAACAGAAACAGGGTTTGAATCTAAACCATCCAGAATTTAAGACCGAGGCTGGTTCTCTCAAATAATGATGCATTTTCTGCATCTATATTTCTAAGCTATAGGAAAATTTCAGATTTCACTTTTCTATTTGAATAGGCTTTGGTTTCATGAGACATTAGTCCAACTTTCATGCAAAAAACAAAGGCTTCTTCACCATTTTCAAGTACAGTCTCCCCAAAGTACAAATTGATCTAGTGTCTGCTAGAAACCTCCAAGCTCAGCTGCATGATGTATCCTTGCAAGATGGGAGATGAGTATAAATAATAAGGAAGCCTTTCAGAACACTGAAAGATACAAATGCCCAGAATGAGTGCATTGGAGACTGAAAACTTTCTGACTTCAACTATATTTTATAGCATCATTATCAAAGTGGAAGAAAAAATGAATAACATTTTTCCATTTTCTTCTAGTGTCAGAGCCTAACCATTTGAAGGCTGGCTTTGATCTTGACCTTAAGCTACATATCATTAATCTGATGTCAAGCTATCTGGCTGGATTTCCATCTGTGCCATGCCTCTTCTACTTCAGCTGTGTGCAGCCTCTGTCACCAAGGGGCTGGTAACACAAGTTATTTCTTTGTCTTGACATCTACAGACTAGACTGATCATTTTGCCTTTGGGACATATACAGTTTCTGCCAGATATTTTTCACAATTGTATATTGCCTTAGGCCTGTTAAGCCCCATGGGTAATAGATCTAGAAATTGCTTTTCCTATTTCTTCCTGTGCCCATGGTTCTATTGCCCTTACTCTAATTTCAAAGGAATAAGAAAGGTGTGTTTATCAATTTTCAGTTTTGGAAAACAAGACAAGCAAAAACCCAAACTCCAGGAAAATCAAAATAATTCAGAATTCAACTGAATACTGAAAGAAAAAAATCTGAGTAGAGGAGAGCTCTTAAAAATATTGTTCCTCATACATTGCATTTCATCTCCTGCCTCCATTAATTTTCAGTCTGCCCTCTGGGTTTAAGATTACTTTTCTCTTAAAGTTCACCTATTGGAACCCATCGCTCCTTCAATGCTCAACTGAATTTTCACCTGCTTCAAGAAGTCTTTGTGTATTCCTCACTCATTGCTCCCCACATCACTGAGACCCTTTTGGAATATTCTGTATTTTTTTATCTGAGGACATATTTTTATGTAGTATCATTTCTTCCTTTGGTAATTCTCTCCCCCAATCCAATAGAATATAAGTTCTTTGAGAGTAAGGTCTTTTTTCTTATGTATATTTTCAGCCTGTAATACAGTGCCTTGCACATGGAAGACACTTAATAAGTACTCGTTCATGGATTAATTGGTGTCAGGAATCCTTCAAATTTATAATAGCACTTTCTTATATAGCTGATTTTCAATTCAATTTACTTGTGTATATATCTTTCTATACCTAAAATATTCTAAGTTTCTTGAGAATGGGTATCAGGTTGCATTTTCATTGTATCCCTCTTATTACCTTGATGCTTGTTAGCTGGAGGTCCATACATTTTTATTTGACCAAACATAATGATACCACATTCCATTAGAGTTTTGAAATATCAAGCAATTTATTATTAGTGCAATGTGATTTAACCTATCAATGATCTTAATACAACCCCTAGATTATTTTCCTGTTGCAGTGGAGGTGCTTGCATAGCTCAGTGAAACTATGAGCTATTCTGTATTGGGTTACTCAAGATAGACAGGTCATACTAGAGAAAAAGGTGATCCACTGAAGAAGGAAATGGAAAACCATTCCAATATCTTTGCCAAGAAAACCCCAAGGACAAAATTAAAATGGAAAATAAAATATATGATACTGGAAGAGGAGCTCCTTGGATTGGAAGATGTCCAATACACTACAGGGGAACAATGATGGAAATCTTCAGTGCTAATGAAGCAGCTGGGTCAAAGCCAAAATGAAGCTCAGTTGTGAATGGACCTGGTGGTAAAAGAAAACGTCTGATTCTGTAAAGATCAATATTGCATAGGAATTTGAAATGTAAGATCTGTGAACCAAGGTAAATTTGATGTGGTCATACAGGAGATGGAAAGGTTAAACATCCACATCTTGGGTATCAGTGAACTTAAATGTATGGAAAATAGGTGAATTTGATTTCAAGTGACCATTACATATACTACTGTGGGCAAGAATTCCCTCGAATAAATGGAGTAACCTCTCAGAGTCAATAAAAAGTAAGAAAAGTACGTAGTGGGGTACAATGTCCAAAATCAGAATGAAGAAATTTTCAAATCCAAGGTAAACAATTCAACATAACACTAAATATAAGTCTACACTTCAACCTCTGATGTAAAAAAAAACAAAAACAAAAACAAAATTGGTTAGTTCTTTGAAGACTACATCTTCTTGAAATAACATAAAAAGATGTCACATTCATCATAGGGGATTGGGATGCTAAATTAGGAAATCAGAAGATGATTGGAATGCCAGTCAAGTTTGGTCTTGGAGTACAAAATAAAGTAGGGCAGGGGCTAGTAAAGTTTTGTCAAGATAACTAACTGGTCATAGCAAAAACACTTTTTTGGGGCAGCTAGATGGTGCAGTGGATAGAGCACTGGCCCTGGAGTCAGGAGTACCTGAGTTCAAATCCGGCCTCAGACACTTAACACTTACTAGCTGTGTGACCCTGGGCAAGTCACTTAACCCCAATTGCCTCACTAAAAAAAAGAAAAAGAAAAAACCCACTTTTTTAACAAGCCAAAGGCAACTATATACATGGACATTGCCAGATGGTCAATATCGAAATCAGAGTATTCATATATGTGGGAAACAAACATAGAGAATTTCTATATAGTTATTTAAAGTAAGACCTGGAACTGACAGTGGCTCAGATCATGAACTCATTATCAAAAAATTCAGACTTAAATGGAAGAATGTAGGGAAAACCATCATACCATATAGGTATAACCTAAATAACAACCCTTTTAGAAATGAAGTGGAAGTTATAAATAGATTTAAGGGATTAGATCTGACATATAGATTGCTTGAAGAGCTATGGACAGAGATTTAAAATATTATACAGAAGACACAAAAATATTTAAAAGAAAAAGAAGAGTAAGAAAGCAAAATGGCTGTCTAATGTCTAATAACAGAGGAAAGAAGAAAATTGAAAGTTAAAGGAGAAAGGAAAATGATACCCAAGTGAATACAGAATTCCAGGGAATAACAAGGAAAGATAAAATTTTCTCTGATGAGCAATTAAAAGAGAGGAGGAAAACAACAATGGCAAAGATAAGGTTATTCTTCAAGAAGATTGGAGATTTCAACGGAACATTTCATGCAAAAATGGGCATTTTGAAAGATAAAAATGTAAGGGACTTAACAGAACTAGAAGATATTAAGAAGAGATGACAAGCATATACAGAAGAACTATACAAGAAAGATTTTATTAACACAAATAACCATGATGGTGTGATTATTGTTCTAAACCAGACATCCTAGAGAATGAAGTCAAGCAGGCCTTAGGAAGCATTGCTAATGATAAGGCTAATGGAGATGATGGAATTCCAAATGAGCTATTTAAAGTCCTAAAAGATAATGCTGTCAAAGTGCTACACTCCATATTTCAGCAAATATGGAAAATGTAAGAGTGCCCAATGGATAAGAAAAGATCAGTTTATGTCCCAGTCCAAAAGATGGTCGAGGCCAAAAAATTTTGGAATTACCAAAAAATCACACCAATTTCATACATCAGAAAAGTTATGATTAAGATTCTATAAAGTAGGCTTCAAAAATATGTGAACTGAGAATTATCAGAAGAACAGGCTGGTTTTTTAAAAAGGCAGAGGATCTAGAGACCAAGTTGCCAAAATTTGTTAGATTCTTGAGAAAGCAAGGGAGTTCCAGGGAAAAAAAGTCTACTTCTGCTTCATTGACTACTAAAGCCTCTAACTGTGTGGATCACAACAAAATGTGACAAGTTCTCAATGCGATGGAAGTACCAAATCATCTTACTTTTCTCCTGAGGAACCTGTATGTGGGCCAAGGAGTAACAAAACATGGAACTGATTGGTGTAAGATTGGAAAAAGGAATATGAAAAGGCTTATTCAATTTTTATGTAGAATCATGTAAAATGCCATGCTGAATGAATCAAAAGCTAAAATAAAGGTTGTTTGGAGATATATCAACAATCTCAGATGTGCATATGATACCACTCTGATGGAAAAAAAGTAAAGAAAAATAAGAAAGCTTTTTGATGAAGGTGAAAGAGAAGACTGTAAAAGCTGAATTGAAGCTTAACATAAAAAAAAAAAGTTCTTGGCAACTGGTTCCATCTCTTCCTGGCACAGAGGGAGAAAAATGGAAGTGTTTTTGTCAGATTATATATTCTTGGGCTCAAAGATCCCTGCAGATGGTGACTTCATCCATGAAATAACAAGATGCTGGCTCATTGTAAGAACAGCTATACCAAATTTGGACCATATACTAAAGAGCAGATATATCGCCTTGCAGACAAAAGTCCACATAGTCAAAGCTATGCTGTTTTTGTTGTTGTTTTTCAATAACAATGTTTGGCTGTGAGATTTGAACCATCATGAAAGTTAAGCACCACAGGATCAACAATTTGAAATTGTATTTCAGAGAAAGATATTTGAGAGTCCCTTGGACAGCAAAATCAAATTAGTCAATATTAAATTAAATCAGGCTATTCACTGGAAGATCAAATACTAAAGCTGAATCCCAAATGTTTTGACCACACAATGAGAAGACAGGACATTAATTAGAAAAGAGCCAGATGTTGGAAAAGACAGAAGATAAAAGGAAAAGGAGATAGCAGAAGATGAGATAGATAGAGAGTGTCATGGAAGCAATGAACATGAGCTTGGACAGACTTTAAGAGATAGTGGAGATTAGAAGAGCTTGGAATGATAACATACCATATGTCCAACGGGGTCATGTACAGTTTGACATGACCGAATATCTAAACAACAATGAGTACAAATATACTACTTGCCATTGAATTTCTTTCTGATGCATCATCCTCATATCAACATAACACTGGTTTCTTGAAGACCTTATGAGTAGAGGGTAAACTCTGGTAAATAAAGCATTCAGTCCTGTATTTTGAATTATAGAAATAGTATTTTCCAGAGTAACGCATCCAGGACTATGAAGGACTTCAAGATTCTGCCATATTAGGAATAGTTAAAGAAAATGGTAATACTTGGGTTGGCGAAAATATTGGTGATCATTACATAAGTATATTTGATGAAGGATTATTTTGTAGAGTAGACATAAGGCTTGTTCCACTTAGATGAATAAAAAACAGTTTTAAAGGCTTAGTATATACAAAGTACTCTGTAAAGTTCAAGGGCTACAAAAAGAAAAGTAAGACACTCTTCTTTCATGATGCTCACATTCTAATGCGGATGGCAATACATGGAACCTGTGGTCCTTAGAGAGTTGGCTTCAGAACATTTAATTAGAAGCAAGCATAGAAGTTGCACAAAGATAAATTTAGGCTTTATTTAAGGGAAAACTTGCTAAATATTTGTGGTCCCAAAGTGAAATGGGTTGCTTCAAAAGGCAGTGGGTTTCCCCTCAACAGAAAGTCCTCAATCAAGCAAGGGTTGATTGCTTGTTGGGTATGTTGGAGACATTCTTGTTCAGGTATAGCTTGGACTAGATGGCCCCAAAGGGATATTCCCAATCAGATACTCTGCAATTCAGCAAAGAGTTTTCAAGACAGGAAGGCTCTGAGTACAGGTACTGCTTTGTGTTGTTATCTCAGGACTGTTTTAACTGTTTGCAGATATTCAACAACAGAAAATTGTCCAAGAGGTATAATTTATGTTTGTTTGTTCTTACATAGCACTTGATGAAATTCTTTGCTAACCTGTGGATTAGTTGTAATTTGAACACTAAAAAGTCAGAGGTAAAAAAAATAAAAAAAAAATTTAAAAAAAGGGGCAGCTAGGTGGCACAGTGGCCTTGGATTCAGGAGGACTTGAGTTCAAATCCAGCCTCAGACACTTGACACTTACTAGCTGTGTGACCCTGGGCAAGTCACTTAACCCTCACTGCCCTGCCCCCCCAAAAAAGTCAGAGGTATTGGAAATATTGAGGTTAAACACTCATATCCTTGTAACAAAGAGTTGGACCTTAGCTTTATTCTCCCAAAGTAACTATTCATACAATGAAATATATCATGTTTCATATTAAGTTTTCATTAAGGGAATTTCAATTTCTGTGATGTCAATTGAAAACCCCATGTAACACTATGCTTAAAAGAATGTGACTTATATGAATTACATTTTGGATTCATCCTAAGAGTTTTGATGTTAAAAATGCCTTTTTTGTAAGAACTGACTATCCTTTGATCCAGCAATACCACTACTTGGTCTATTTCCAAAGATAATTAGGGAAAAAGGAAAAGAAACTATATGGTCTAAAATATTTATAGCAGCTCTTGTTGTGGTTGCAAAGAATTGGAAATTGGAGGATGAATGAACAAGTTGTGTTATGTGATTGTGATGGAATACTACTATGCTATAAGAAATGATGAGCTTGTTGATTTTAGAAAAATACATGGGAAGACTTGCATGAAATATGAAGAGCAAAATGAGCAAAACCAAGAGAACATTGTACACAGTAACAACATTATTCTTTGAAGCATAACTTTGAACAAATAAGTGCTTTTGACTATTATAAGTACCTAAATTAGCTGCAAAGGAAATATGAAGGAAGATGATATCTGCATCCAGAGAAAGAACTAATAAATATAAGTATGTATAGAATAATTTTATATGCAGGCACATGTGTATATGTTTGTGTCTGTCTAATGGTAGCCCTCCCTAGGATGGGATAGGGAGGAAAAAAGAACAAAGAAATTTACATGATAACTTTATTACATATTTAAAAGGGATAGGAAGTTGTACATAATAGATTTGCAATTTCATGTGTAATTCTTTTTATAAAATATTTGTTTTATTACATAAATTAAATTTAAATATACATTTTAAAAGTACCCCACTATAAAATAACCTTTTGTTTTTATTTTTCATTTGTGATTTCACTGGTAAAAAGAACTACTGTTTAGGAAACTCCTTCTACCAATCCAGATCACCAACTGCTCTATAGATTTACTCTGGAGAACTGGGACTATACGTAAATTAGCCGGAGTTATACAGTTAGCTTGTATCAGAAACAAAATTTGAACCCCAGGTGGTGATGACACAAAGGCCTGCATTCTATCCACCATGCTACTTCCTTTCATAAGTAGTTTAAGGGAAATCTTGCAGAACTAGTCAAATGTGAGTTGTTCTTGCTATTATTCAGTTTTTCATGTGGAGTGGACCTTGAGTCTCCTTTACATTCCTAATTATGTCAAGGAATACATAATATCCAGAATATACTAGAGAACGTGACTTCCTTCCATTGACAGTGAAAATCAAGAGGTTTGGATGGAAAGCAACTGGGATTTGAAAAGCAGCCAATATAGTCAGAACTCCAAGGGGAAGAACAATACTGAGCAATGACTCTGTTAGTAACAAATCATAAGGTTTCTCCAATGATAGATGTCAATGCCAGCCTCTGTAGTGTATCTCTCACCATCTGGAAGTCTCAAAATTTCTGAATTCAAGGACTTTCACCCAGGGAAATGAAATTATTAGGGAGGGATGACACTGTAATCCCTTTTTGGATGTTTTCCATATTTATATGTATAGTCACTCTTCTTTCTAATCTGTGGGAGCTGCAGACTGCTTTTCTGGATTTGTGGTTGATATTGCTTTAGAAGAGGGAGTATGATAGTCTTACCTCATGTCTGCTCTCTTCTTGCCTTGCCTGATCTCTTTTCACTACAGAGGGAAGAGACATGATACAGGCCACAACAGGAAATTGCTTAATTAAACACCGGCAATAATATTTTTGTTATTGTTGTTTTGTTTTGCGAGGCAGTTGGGTTTAAGTGACTTGCCCAGGGTCACACAGCTAGTAATTGTTAAGTGTCTGAGCCAGATTTGAACTCAGGTCCTCCTGAATCCAGGGCCCGTGCTCTATCCACTGCACCATCTAGCTGCCCTGCAATAATAGTTAAAACTAGAAGCCTTGTAAGACATGGGGGAAAGGTGGGGACACAGTTAGGTTTTCATAGTTAGGAAATGTACCCCAGGAAACTGAAAAGATTCTACACTGTTGATGGACTAAATACTTCAAGAGAGAGGTCAGGGATGTTGTTTATGGGACAAAGGAGTGTGCCCTGGGATACTGATCCTCTATGTAATTGATATTTATAATATCAATTGATATGAGGATAATTGATATTCTTTTTATTTTGTCTGCCTGGACTACATCCCAGGTTGTTCACTGTAGTTATCAATACACATTTATTGTGTCTCCTATGTGCCAGGAATATAACTAAATGTAAGAGATACTACCTGATATTAAGGAATTTCCAGTACAATGGAAGCAACAGAATAAAAACTATTTAAAAATAAGTATCTATTAATTACACACATATTTGATTAATTGGAGGAAATCAATAGAAGGAAGGCATTAGCATTAAAGGAATAAGCTTAAATAAAGAAAAACCCAACTTATTCAGCTTAGTAGAATATACTTAAAGAACATCAAAGTTTAAACTAAAAATTAAATGAAATAATAGCATTAGAAAACTCAAATGATATAAAATAAATCCATACAAATCATAATCATTTCTATATCATATTCATAAAACCCAGCAGGGAGACATAAAAAGAGAAATTTATTTTTAAAATAACTTCAGAATGTTAAAAATACTTGGTACTGCTTGAACTTTTCAAGATATATACAAGAATTTTATGAATATAATTACAAACTATTGTTTACAGAAATAAAACCAGACAACTATTGGAGATATATTTCTCAGGAAGATAAGCCAATATAATCAAAATGACAATACCACCTAAATTAATTTATTTAAAGTCACACAAAGTAAACAACTGATGCCTTAATTAAAGGAACGAATGAGTATAATAATGAAATTCATATTCAAATTCATACATTAATACATTAAGTACAGATTATCTAATAGAAAGTATACTTAATGCACTAGAATTCAATAAAAGAAGACCATAGTTACTGGGATAAAGCCTGACAACTGGATAAACATTTCTGCAAAACCTGGAAAGAAGTATGGAAGAAATAAAATAAAATTTTGGCTAACACCTCACAGCTTATTTTACCAAGAAAATCTCAAAACGGACATTTGACATAGATAAAACAAATGTTCACATCATAGTGAAATTAGAGAAAGATGGAAAAAATTACCTTTCAGATCTATGGATATAAAAAAGTTTATAATCAAGGGACAAAGAAGATTGCAGCAGATAAATGGATAAAAAGGGAATTTCTTTCTGTTTGATTATGCATATTTTTATAAATTTTCTTTTTCTTCTAAATTGTGTGGGAAGTATTAAAGAGAGAAAACAGATTTTTGTTAATAAGATACTTTAAAACTAGATCAGTAGGGGAGGTACTGCAAGTATGAAATGTTTACTATACTTTTCAAAAGTCAATTGTTTAGCTGAATTGTTTTACCTTATTGCAAGATAACTTTCACTATTTGGGGAGTGATATAAAGACAAATTATGGCTATAAACTTTAAAAAAATAGTGCTAGAATTTGTACCAAATTTGATTTCAAATTGAATACTTTTCCCAACACACCAAACTCATTTTTCTAATTTTCTATTAAGTATGAGAAAAATACAGATATAGCATATCATAGTGGTTAGAGAGCTTGCCTCTAAGTTAGAAACACTGGGGTTTGAGTATTGCCTTTGACACATACCATTTTTTATTGATCTCAGGTAAGTTATTTAACCTTTCACTGCCCCAGGCAACTCCCTAAGATTAAACTGCAAGAAGTTTTTGATCTCTGCCTTAATGAAATCACAGGTCTGGTTAAGAAAAAACAAATATTGCATGAGAAATGGTGCAAACAAAATTAATGAAAGGCATATCAACCATTGGTTTTCTCTCTTATTTATAGGAGTATATCCTTCTAAATTCAGGGAGACCTGAGTAAAATATGGCCTTAGATATTTTATAGCTGTGTTACCCTGGGCAAGTCACTCAACCCTCTTTGCTCTAGTTTCTTCATCTATAAAAGGAGCTGAAGAAAATAGCAAACAACTCTAGTTTTTGCCAAGAAAACTTCAAATGGTGTTATGAGTCTGACATGACTGAACAGCAACTTCTTTCAAATACCACCACTTAGAAGGACCAGATGCTTGAAGGGCAATCATTGAATACCAATAATACTTGAGCAGCTCATCTTGGGAGTTTTGCTTCCTGTTATAAACCTTATCTTCAACAGAATACATTTAAAATAAAACATTTTTTGTTCCCATGATAAACAAAACAATAGATCGAATTCCCTCAGGTCATCTATTTCATTTGTGTATTTCTAAATTATAGACTGTAGAGATGAACTGAACCAGCCTGATCTTGATTTCTATTTTCAAAATTCTGTCTATATATTATATAGGGTTATTCCAATAAAGAACTGAATAATTCTGTAGGCAAAACATATATAAGACATCTGTGTTATTCTAATTTAATTGTTTCTTTGTTAAGATAATAATGACTCGCATTAATAGAGCACTATATATTTTTAAAATTTTAAAACAGATATTTTGTTTCTTTTTTAGTTTAAAATTCTCTCACTTCTTCCTTGCTCTCCTCATGAGGAGATAAGAAAAACAAAACTTATTATAAATATGCATTATCATGTTGGAGGTAGAATCAATCAGGCAAGGTGAGAGCTAGTGATTTGGCATTAGCTCTTCCACAATTACCTAGAAAACATGTTTGGGAATAGGTGTTTTGGGTGCAAAGCCAAAAAATGCTGAATCACGCCCCACATCCTTAAGTGTACCTGGATTTTCAGTTCTGAAAAAAATATTTCCTCACTATTGTCTCATTTGAGTATCACAACAACCCTCTTCAGGTGGTTTTATTATGCTCCCTATTTTCAGATAAAGAAAACTTCGGCGAAAAGAGCTGAAGTGACTTGCTCCTTGTTGTACATAATCTGACTATATGAAGTTGGATTTAAGCAAAATTGTTACTTTTTGGGTAGCTAGGTGGCACAGTGAATAAATACCCACCCTGGATTCAGGAGGACCTGAGTTCAAATCCGGCCTCAGATCCTTGACACTTGCTAGCTGTGTGACCTTAGGCAAGTCACTTAACCCTCACTGCCCTGCCCCTCCGTCACGAAAGTCTTACTTTTTCCAAGTCTGGCACTCTAGTCACAAGATAGCCTTTTTTATTATGTCCCTATTACTTTTATGATAATTATTGATAAATGATCTTGGCTATGCTTCCTTTGGAAGTATAAAAACCCTAATGATACAGAATTTGTTATTCCAAGAAACAGAGGTACTGTTTATTCCATAGGCAAAAAATTAGTTGGTGTAAACATTAGATAGTATATGGACTCAAGTGGTAATCCCAACACACAGTGATGAAACAAGTCTGATGAATATGAGTACTAGGTCACCTCAGTCCTCTAGGGGCATGTTGAAGGGGTGTATTTGTGTGTGTAATGGGGATGTCATTTCAAAAAGTATAATTCACATTCCTTGCTGGTATGTTTCCTGCCATGATTATGGGTTGATTATCAATAAAGCAGCCATGCTTTTAATTAACATTTAGAAAGTGGTATATTAGAGTGGTATATCTGGTATAAAACAGTACCCCCACCCAATACACATGCATTCCAAAACCCACTCTCCCAGTAGTACATATGAAGTTCATGGGAAAGTTGGCTTGCACTTATAGAGTATGTAAGGGAAAACGGTAACACAGATTTTAGTTGTTGGAAGTCTTTGTCTCCCCTTCATGGGGTCCTAAAGTATTTCCTCTTAGGCATGTAATAGCTTCCTTGTTGGGCTCTTCATACATCTATGAATCTATGTCTACTTGTCTCAGGATCCTAATGAAGTCACTACTTCCCAATGTTGCCCCAGATTGGATAGGGGAGGGCACCTATGTAAGATTGTCAATGGGAATATGAACAATTCAAAATTCTTCAGACCTTTTGAAGCACAATTTTCTATTATGTTAAAAGAGATAGCAGGTAGTGGTGGAGACCAGCACCAAGGCCCAAGCTCTTTATTCTTCCCTACTCTCTCTACTTACTTGAAGTTTTCTGACTCTACTCCAGATGACTCAAGTTACACCAGTTATGAACTATCTGTATGTTTTATAAATAACATCTTTGGCACTAACAAATTTCTTGAGCCAGTATGAACATTCTTTGTGTACAACTTTCTTTCCAGTTCATTCAGTGTTCATCAGAGAAATCTAATTTGATGAATAATTTTCCACCCTGCATTGGAATGCTTTTGATTGATTTAATTCAGTTGATTCTCATTCCAACCTGGTTAGGGTATCAGAACATAATATTTTATCATATTTCAGATCAGAAGGGGAAATTTAAATGATTTGCACAATTGGTCCCACCCTTCTGTGATATATGGGATTTTTAGGAGTTTTCTAAAACATTTGTTCCTAACCTAATTTCCTTACTTCATTATTCTCTCCACTGACTTTTAAGTCATGTATATATATATATATATATATATATATATGTATATATGTATATGCATATGTATATGTAAATGTATATGTATATGTATACACACACACACACATATATATATATATATATATATATATATTCAATAGAATGTAAGCTCCTTTACAGCAAGATTGGGTTTACTTTTGTCTATATATTTTCATAACCTAGCACATTTCCTTAATAGGCAATTAACAATTGCTTATTAGTAATGGAATTAAATTCTTATAAATTGCTCATTCTAAATATCTTCTCAGCAATTTTAATTTAAGATATGTCCTATCACTAGAAAATATTGCTTTGGTGATATATTTAAGAGGGTAAAAGCAAGCCATATGTAATTAACCTGTCTTGTGGGAAGATTCTGGGATAACTCAATTTCTATGAATCTGCCATGCCCTTCTGTCACCCACTGTCTCTTGAAATCTGTCCAAGGTCATGTTCATTGTTTCCATGATATTATTTATCCATCTCATCCTCTGCCATCCCATTTTCCTTCTGCCTTCAATCTTTTTCAATATCAGAGTCTTTTCCAATGAGTCCTTTTTTTCATTATGTGGCCCAAAATATTTGAACTTAAATTTTGGTATATGACCTTCCAATGAATAGCCTGATTTGATTATTTTTTAAGTATTGACTGATTTGATCTCCTTGCTGTCCAAGGTACTCTCAAATATCTTTTTCAGCACCACAATTCAAAAGTGACATGGTGCTCAACTTTCGTTATAGTCAAACTCTCATAGCCATACATTGCTACTAGAAAAAAATCAGTGTAGTTTTTAACTACATGGACCTTTGTTGCAAGGTAATGCCTCTGCTTTTTAGTATGCTCTTCAGATTTCCCACAACTTTCTTTCCAAGGAACAAGCATTTTTAAATTTCATATCTATAGTCATCCTCTGCAGTGATCTTTCATGCCAAGGATATAAAATCTGATACTGTTCCATTTCTTCTCCTTCTTTTTGTCAGGCAGTGAGGACCACTTACCAAGATCTTGTGTTTTTTTCCCATGATAACAATCAAGCCAGCTTTTACACTCTCTTTCACTGTCATCAAGAGGCTTCATAATTCTTCTTCACTTATGGATATAATAAATATTATTTAGATGAACAATGAGACATAGGCCTTTATCACAAAGGACTTCCTTATCCTAGTCCCTCTCCTCTGGAAATGTCCTCCCTAAAACATGGATTCCAGAACTAAACGGAATACTCCAGATATGGTCTAACTATTGGAGAGTACAGTGGGACTACCACCACCTTCATTTTGAACACCATAGCTTTCATAATAGGGAATAATATTAAGTGAACATTCTTGGCATCCATAGTACACTTTGACTCACATTAATTTGGATAATCAATAAAATCTCATTTTTGGGGGGTGGGGGATGAACTTCTGACCAGATGTTATGCTTTTGTCTTGTTCAATTGAGGATATGTGACTGGAAATGTGTGTTTGCATGTGTGTATAAACATTCGGGTTCAGGATGCCTTAGGCTGCCATAGACCGATTGTATTGCTGTTATTTACAAAGTTGATTAAAATTTATCTATGCCTTTATTTATATCATTGATAAAGGAGTAGGATCAAGAGACAGAACTAGAGTTCTGTCTAAAAAATGACATTGTATATTTAATGAGTACTTGTGTTTTGATATTCAAATAATTTCAAATTGAAATACCTATATTATAATTTTTCAAAATTTTCCAGAATAATACCAGAAAATATTGTGTCAAATAGTTTCTTAACATCTAGGTAAAGTATCTATAGTGTTTCCTTCTCCTAACATGTTGGTAACCCATAAAAGAGGAAAGAAAGATAGTCAAGGTATGATATATTATTGGTGAAGCCAGAGTGGCTCTTTGTGACCATTGTTCTACATATCCAGTAAGGATTTTAAAAGGCATTCTATATTTTTTCCAGAAATCAAAGTCAATATTATTAGCCTATTTTATTTAATAAATGTTATATTCACTGATTTGAAAATTTATATATATATATATATATATAATGTTTCTTTTCTGAGGCCCCTTCTCTTATTCACCACTGCTTTTTAATGATTACTCATAGGAGTTCTGCAATCCAATGAACTAATTCTTTCAGCACTTTGAGATATAGTTTTTCTGAGTCTTATGACTTGAAATAAATATATTAGATAAGGCTTAGAAGATTAAAACTTCAAGGGCTAGGCAAATGACTAAAATATCAATGGAATGAGTTAATAGTTTTGGTATTTGGACATAAATGGAACTAGGGGAGATTCATCTATATCAACTGAGATGTTGATGAAATAATCTTTATTATGTTCATTATGACATTATGATTGATTCAAAAAGAAATAACAAATGTCAACTCTCAGCTGCTCAGGAGATGATTTTCAATTTTATAGGTTATTTATCACTTTGGATTATAATATCTAGAGATGGAAGTGCTCTGAGGGAACCTCTACTTTAATCCCTTCTTTTTATAGATGGAGTCATGGAGGCACAGAAAGATGAAATGACTTGTCAGTGACTATACACATGGTCAGTGGCATTTGACATTATGAGACTTACACGTATTAAAACATGTTCAATATGTGAAATTTAAAAAGGTTTGGGCATGTCCAAAAATTTTGTAGTAAACAACAACAACATGGAAGAAGGGACTGATAACAATATAGAATATTCATGTTTTGACTTAAGATTCTATGTAGTAGATGACATTTTTGCTTGATTATATTTTTGCAAGCATTGACGCCTTTACAAGAAACATGCACAAGTTCCAGTTTCACTTTTTTTTTTTTTTTTTTTTGCAGCTGACATCCTGTTTTTGGAGAATAATTTTAAGTTGTTTCCAAGTAAGCATTAAACCTAGTTTGGGCTTAATTAATCTTTGAAATTGGGAATTTGTTCACCAGAATTTATGGCTTTAATACAGAACCATGGTCCACTTGATTTTGTTTATACTTCCAGAAATGTGGGAAAAAATCCTAATATCAATTTGTTTTTTTTTTCTTTCTGTTTTTTTTGTTTTTGTTTTTGTTTTTGGTAGGGCAATGAGGGTTAAGTGACTTGCCCAGGGTCACACAGCTAGTAAGTTTCAAGAGTCTGAGGTCGGATTTTAACTCAGGTACTCCTGAATCCAGGGCTGGTGCTTTATTCACTGTGCCACCTAGCTGCCCCCAATATCAATTTGTTAATGAGTCAGAAACAGACATAGGTAATAATGGCTATTCCTTCCCTCCCTCCCTCCCTCCTACTCTCCCTCCTTTCCTCCCTCCCTCCTTCCTTCCCATCTAGAAACAGAAATATGATTTTTGCTTTGGTAATGAAAAGTAAAAATTAAATAATATTTATATTTGTTTATACTTGTTGCTTTATTTTAGAAAGGATTGAGTATGTATATGCTTGTGATTTATTTGATATACATTGGGGGAATTATCTAAAGTTTGTAAGAGGAAGAATTATACATTGAATAGAGAGCTAGCATCAGATTGTGTATGTATATGTGTACGGGAATGTACACGCATTTTTGAAACAACACTTTGTGTCAGACACTGTGCTAATTGTTTTACAAATTGCTCATTGCAAGATCTGGATTCAAGTGCTTCCTCTGACATAAGCTGGTTGCGTGAGGTGCATAAATCAGTCAACTCCAAAGCAACCTCATTAGCACTTTAGGACTATAATATGCAGAGCAGCTTCATCTATATTAATAGTGAGAATTTCCTTATAAAGAGTTTTCTATATCAGTGACAGCACAATTCTAGTTTTTTAAAAAAAGCAAATCAGCATTTTTCCTACTTTGGTATCTATCTCTGTGCAAATCTCAAATTCCAGGTAAATAAATTGATAGCTACTATTAATTAAGTACTTTTACAACAATAGATTTATATTAATATACAATTATATGTGAATATATTAACCTGATAGGTTATATTTGTGTTGATTAATTTTTCTCAAGATTGATATTTTAAAGCAGTTCTGTGTATATATCAAATAATATATAACATATCATACTACATTATAGAGTGTAATGGACAGAGAATTGTCTTTGCAATCAGTAAGAATTTAGTTTATTCCTTATTTTTGACCACATACTGGCTCTATAACCATTGCTTAGTCACTTAATCTCTCTCTAAATGCCTAAATGTAACCCTCTGTAATGATTGGAATGATGTCACCTGCTGGAGACTCACTGTAGAAAAGTAAAGGTCTCTGAGGGCAAGACCATGAGTCTTCTCTTTGGTGTCAGGAAGTGATGTTTGCTTGTGGGAGGAAGAAGGGGGAGCCTGGCACTCTGACATGTTCTTTGTTCCTGAGGACTCTGGTGGAGAAGGGAGCTAGAAATGCACTCTCCCTTTAATAGATAGATGAATGTAGGCCTTTCTCTCTCTCTTTACCAAATTCTTATTCTCCTTAATAAATACTTAAAAGTCTAACTCTTGCTAAAGCTTATACTTTATTGGTGACCACTCATTAGATATTTTAGACAGACTAGCTAGAATTTTAGCTTTAATGCTTCTAATAGGATAAGTTAAAAATATTTGATGACCTTCATTAGTAGTAGTTTCCTATTTAAATGAGATTGTTGTTTTGGGAAAAAAAAACAGTCACTATGACTTTACAAAAGATAAACCTAAATCCCAATACTTTACCTCAAATGCCAAAAAAACCCAAAACATGTTATCATCCTCTGCAACAATGCACTCAACATTAAGCAAAAGAGTACAATAGCATGATGATGGTGACATTAATATTTATGTAGTACCTACTAAATGCCAAGCAATGTGCTACCAATTTACAAATATGATCTCATTGATTCTCATAACTACCCTGGGATGTAGGTGCTAATATTATTCCTATTTTACAGATGAGGAAACTGAACCAAACAGGTTAAATGACTTGCCAGAGTCACACAGTTACAAAATGTATGAGGCCTAATTTGAACTCAGTTCTTTCTGATCATAGATCTAGTGTTTTATCCAGTGCACCACCTAGCTGCCCCAAGTAGATAAAAAAAAATTGTCCTAAGACAATTCTCATCTGAAGTACATCGGATATAAAGCTGAGAACAATAATAAAATGGTCTTTCTAGAGTGTTTCATACTTTTCTAATTTTATTCTCATGAAAACCCTCTAAGGGAAGATCAGACAATCTAAAGGTTGGACTCGACAGCCACTGAGGAACCTCTCAACTTAAGATTTATGATCTTGTGGTTCCCCTTGATCCCCAGTCTCCCATTTCTAACTCCCAATAAGTCATCTAGAACTCGATGTCTTGTGAACCTGTAAACCTCTTGAATTTATTGTTAATTTCCCTCTTTCTGTTGAGGGTACTACCATCTTCCCAGCTACCCAGTTTCACAAACTGGGAGTCATTCTTGACTCCTCAATCTCTTTCACCCATCTCTGTAATAAATCAGTTGCAAGGTCTATTGTTTCTACCTTAATAACATCTCATATAAATAGATTACTCTTTTCTGACACTGCCATAGTCTTGGTTTATACCCTCATCACCTCACTCTTGGCTATTACAATAGCCTTCTGATTTGTGGCCCAGTCTCAGGTATCTCCTGCCACAGGTCATTATTCATTTGGCTGTCAAACTGACATTCTTAAAGCATAGCTCTGACCCTGTTAACACCCTCCCCCATTCAATACACTTTAGTGACTACTTATTTTCTCCAAGATAAAATTTAATACTCTGTTTTGTTTTTAAAGCCCTTCATCATGGGGTCCCTTCATACTTTCCTATTCTTATACTTGATATATTACAATACAGTTACATTTATCTCTTGGTTATTCCTCCTGCAAGACATTCAGTTTCCAATCTTTGTGCATTTTCACTATCTGCCACAGCTGAAATTTTCTTCTCCCTCACTTCTGCCTCCTTTTTCAATGACCTTCTTTAATTCTTATATAAATTCCTAAATGCTGTAAGAAGTCTTTCCTGATTCTCCCTAATGCTAGTGCCTTCTCTTTGACATTATATCCAATATAGCCTAAGAAATTAGGAAGAGCGGTAGATAGAGTGAAGGGCCTGGAGTCAGGAAGACTCAGATTCTTGAGATGAAATTTACTAGAAGTGTGATCCTGGGCAAGTCATGTAATATGGTTTTCCTCAGTTTTCTCAACTGGAAAATGAGTTGGAAAAGAAATTGGCAAACCAATCAAATATTTCTAGCGAGGAAAACCCAAACAGGATCACAAAGAGTCAGGTATAACAAAAAACAACTGAACAACAACAACAACCAATTTATCCTGTTTATATTGCTTGCTTATAATTATTTTCCTCTTGTCTTATCCATTAGATTGTGAACTCCTGGAGAGGAAGATTTGCTTTTGTTTTAATTTATATCACTATTGCTTTGGCACATTTCTTGGTACATAGTAGGCATTTTATAAAGAGTTGTTGACTGGCTTTGACTATTTAAGAGAGGAGAAAACTGAGTGATTAACAAGCTTCCCAAAGCCATAGAGATAGTCAAATTTTCTTTAACAAGAGAATGGGTGAGGCCTTGTTACTGATACTATACACATTATCTTGGATTTGAAGGCCTCTCAGGTTCCATTCATTTTGGATTCAATGATTATATAATTTATCAGGATCAGCAATAGAACACAGGTATCCAGCTTCTCATTCTGGATTGATTCCTCTATACCAAAATATTAAAGTCCTTCATTACTTAGCTCCCTCCCCCCCCAGACTTCAAGTCTTATCCCATGTTTCACCATCCTTCTTGTTCCTCACTTTCTATGAACTAATGATACATGTTTCCTTACTCTTTTTTTTTTTTTAGTGAGGCAATTAGGGTTAAGTGACTTGCCCACGGTCACACAGCTAGTAAGTGGTTCCTCACTCTTTCTTGAACAAGACACTCAATCTCATGAATATAGACCATTTCTCCAGATTTTCCCCATGCCTTGGACTCTCTCACTTCATCTCTGCCTACTGACTTCCTTAGATTTTTCCATTTGAATTGACACCATTTTCTTTTTTTCTATGAATTTTATTAACATTTTTTATTTAAAGTTTTGAGTTCCAAATTCTATCCCTCCCTCCTTCTGTCCCCTCTCTCTGAGGCAGAAAACAATAAGTTATTTGTTATACAAGTATAATTATACAAAAAATCTCCATATTAGCTATTTTGTATAAGAATACTTGAATAAAAGAAAAAAGTGAAAAACAATGAAAAATAGCATGCATTAATCTGTGTTCAATCAATGTCAGTTCTTTCTCTAGATGCAGATAGTATGCTTCATCATTATTCCTTTGGGATTGTCATGGATCATTGTATTGCTAAAAATAGCTAAGTTATTCACAGTTCTTCATTGAACAATATTGTTCTTACTGTGTACAACATACTCCTGGTTCTGTTCACTTCACTATACATCAGTTCATGTAAGTGTTTCTAGGTTTTTCTGAAATCACCCTTCTTGTCATTTATTATAGTAAAATAATATTCTATTACAATCATATACCACAGCTTGTTTAGCCATTGCCCAATTGATGGGCATCCCTTTGATTTCCAATTCTTAGATGCCACAAAAAGAGATGCTATAAATATAAAAATCTCACTTTCTACAGAATCCCTTTCTTTACCCTCAATTCTAGTGTTCTCCTTTTATAGATTCCTTTACATTTATTCTATATTTAGCTTATTTATACATTGTTTACATGTTCTCTCCTTAATTAGACTGTTAAATCCTTGAGAGCAGGGACTGTGTTTTACCTTTCTTTTCTAGTGTTTATCACAGTGCCTGGCATATAGTAAGTACTTAATAATTTTTTGTTAATTAACTTAAACTAATACTGAAAACAAAACATATCTGTTAAGGAAGAATTTATGATCTTACCATTAATTTATCATTGATGAGTCTTAATCCTGCATAAGTACATAAATATAAAATTTTGTTTGATAAATGATGACAATGTGTGACCCACAGTCTTGTAAACCTAGTCTCTAGAGACATTTAGACAACTTTAGGCATCAGAAATAATTATATGAAATGTACTTTTAAAGTCTATACTCAAAATATATTAGAACTTAGTATTAATTATGAATTGGTCTATGGCATACTATGGAAACAAATTTCTGAGAGTACTGCCTTGTTTATTTAAACATGCATTGTGCTCAAGAGCATAGTTATTAAATTATTCAGAGGTAGAGACCTGAAACCTTTTTTTAATTAAAAGCTCTGGATTTCTCCATTGGATCAGAAGTCATTATAACAGCATTCAGAAACCTTTACAGTGAAGAGAGAAAGATATTTGTGAAGCAACTGAAAAGGAAAATGTTTCAGTGATTGCTCAGCCTTGGCTTTTTCCAACTAGAATTGTTTCTATTTTGGCTTCAAAAAAGCATAGGTACCAGTGGAATCATTTGATTAGAAATGCTAAAGCAGAAGGATGAAATTAGTATCTTGTGATCCATGATCTCATTGGCCAAAGCATATCTTATTTATTCTCATATGCTTTTATCATTGCTCCCCCACATTTAAATTTGACTATTTAGGGCTAGTACACTGCAACTTTTCTCTAAATAGAGGGTCCTTTGTTTTTCAAATAGGAAAAAAAATGTACATGTACAAACAGATTAGCATATTAGCAAGTGAAAATGTTGGTAAACATATTGAAGATCTAGCTTAGGATTTGGCTCTAGGTTTTCTGACTCCATTGCCATTACTCTTTTCACTAAAACCCATTGATTCTCAAGGTCATATTACCAAAAAAAAGGAAGGTCACACAAGAAAGAAAGAAAGAAAGAAAGAAAGAGGAAATAAGGAGTATCAAAGACTGTTCTAACTTTTGTTAATTGGTGCCAAAGAACTGGAAATTGTAGCGATAGTCATTAGTTCAAGAATAGCTGAACAAGCTGTGGTATATGATTATGATAGAATACTGCTGTGCAATAAGTAATAATGAGCTGGTTGATTTTAGGAAAAAAAACATGAAAAAGACCCATACAAAACAATAAAAAATTGAAATGAGGAGAAACAAGAGGACAATTTATATAGTAACAGAAATATTGTTTTAGAATGACTTTGAATGAATAAGTTGACTATTAAAATACCCAAATTAACTATGAAGGCCATATGAAGAAAGATACAATCTGCATTCAGAGAAAGAACTGATAAATTCAAATATGCATGTGTATATATATATATAT
The DNA here is from genome assembly GCF_019393635.1 of Dromiciops gliroides. Classification (NCBI taxonomy): domain Eukaryota; kingdom Metazoa; phylum Chordata; class Mammalia; order Microbiotheria; family Microbiotheriidae; genus Dromiciops; species Dromiciops gliroides. Next base: position 348,568,669 of record NC_057861.1, read on the forward strand.
ATATATATATATATATATATATATATACACACATATACAACCAAATGTATGTGATACACACATATACACACACCTATATACCTATTTTGTGATCATAGCCATTTCTAGGGTGGGCAAAAAAGAAAAAAATAAATTTACATCATAATTTTGTTGTATATTTTAAAGGAATATGAAGGTGTACATAGTAGATTTTCAGTTTTATGTGCAATCATATTTTTATTGTACAATGTTATAGAAATACTTCTTTTATTTCATAAATTAAAATTAAATAAATCTAAAAAGAGAAAAAGAAAGCCTAAGGCCATTTGCCTTGCTCACATGCCTGAAAGATCTTTTGGCTATCAAGGTGAGGAACATGACCTCTCTTTCCCTCATTGAGCTAATTGAAGGGCTGCTCTTATTCTTAGGATTAGCTTGTCTGTTCCTTTTTCTTGATGGGATGTAGCATGCTAGTGGAGAAGGTGAAAAGCACTGGAGTTGAAAAAAATCCAAGTAATGCCATAGGACAATTCTTGGAGCAGAAGAACCCACAAAAGAATGGACTGAGATAATTTTCTAGCAAAAGATGGCTTAGAAGGTTGGCAGGAGGGAGCTGCTGTGCCAGGGCAGGAGTGAAGCCAAAAATCATCATCACACTGACACAGATCTGGTCCCAGGCAGGCCAAGTCAGAGAAACAGACCCCCAGAGCCACTGAATCAGTTGCAGCACCAGGGTCATTTGGAACTAAGCTCACAGTCTGGTGAGAGGACTGAGTGGTTGGCTGTGGGAAATTACAAGGGTCTCTGCTGCTGCTGAGGGGGAACTTGGGTGTTCACCCCTGATGGGAACCAGGAAGTAGGTTTGAGTGGCAGTGGCCCAGGTGGGGAAGAGGAACAGACTCTTTGGAGCTAACAACCACAGAACACAAAGTTTTGCTTCCTGTTTAATTGGCAAGTTGGCCTGGGGTTATTTATGGACCAGAAAACAGGCCAAATGAGTGAAGAACCTGCCCCTCCTTAAATCATACCACCTTAGACCCCCTGAACCTTGGGACAATACATCCTGGAAGCAGTGTCCCACTTATGAAGGAGTTAAAAGTCAAGTTAAATGGGGCAAGATGAGCATACAGAGAAATATGCAGATCATAGAAAGTTTCTTTATTGACAAGGAAGATCAAGGTACAGCCTCAGAAGAGGACAGCCATGTCAGGTATCCAACATCCAAAGCTTCCAAGAAAAATATGAATTGGTCTAAGGCCATCGAAATTCTCAAAAGGGACTTTGAAGATAAAGTAAGAGAAGTGGAGGAAAAAGTAGAAGGAGAAATGAGAGTGATGAAGGAGTGTCATGGAAAAAAGTCAACAACTTGAAATGGCAAATTGGGCAAATGGAAAAGGAGGTACAAAAACTCTCTGAAGAAAATCATTGCTTAAAAATTAAGATTGAGGAAAGAGAAGCAAATGACTTCATGAAAAATCAATACACAGTAAAGCAAATCTAAATGAATAAAAAATAGAGGGCAATGTGAAATAACTCTTTGGAAAAAGAGCTGACCTGGAAAATATATCCAGGAGAGATAATTTGAAAATTATTGTACTACCTGAAAACCATAATCAAGGAAAGAGCTTAGACATCATCTTCCAGGAAATTATCAGAGAAAATTGTCCTGATATTCTAGAAGCAGAAGGTAACATATAAATGGAAAGAATCCACCAATCACCTCCTAAAAGTGATACCAAAAGGAAAACTCCCAGGAAAATTATAGCCAAATTCCAGAGCCCCCAGGTTGAGGAGAAAATATTGCAAGCAGCCATAAAGAACCACTGTGGAGCCACAGTCAGGATAGTAAAAGATCTATTAGCTTCTACATGAAAGTATTGGAGGGCATGGAATATGATATTCCAGAGGGCAAAAGAATTAGGATTACAACCAAAAATCACCTACGCAGCAAAACTTAATATGATTTTTCAGGGGAAAAAATGGGGCTTCAATAAAAGAGAGGACTTTCAGATATTGGTGATGAAAATACCTGAACTGATTAGAAAATTTGACTTTCAAATACAAGGCCCCAGAGAGGCATAAAAAGGTAAACAGGAAAAAGAAATTAAGAGGGATGTTATAAGGTTAAACTATTTACATTCCTATAGAGCAAGATGATGCATCTAACTCATAAGAACTTAAGGGCATATGATAGAAATAAATGTAGACAGAGGACACTGGTGGGAATTGATTACTAAAGGATGATATCTGTAAATCATGTATTTTTTGTTTATCTTTTTGTGTGTGGGGGTGTCAGAGTTGGGTGACATGCCCAGGGTTGAGTAGTAAGTGAAGTTGTATGATTGGGGCCCGGTTTGCGTTTGGGTCCTCCTGGGTCCAGTGTGGGTGCTTTGTCTACTGTGTTACCTTGCTGCTCCATTATGACATATTTAGGGTAAAATTGAGGGGTGAGGGGCGGCTAGGTGGTGCAGTGGATAGAGCACCGGCCCTGGAGTCAGGAGTACCTGGGTTCAAATCTGGCCTCAAACACTTAACACTTACTAGCTGTATGACCCTGGGCAAGTCACTTAACCCCAATTGCCTCACTAAAAAAAAAAATTGAGGGGTGAGAAGATTTCACTGGGGGAGGAGAAGGGGAGAGGTAGAATTGGGTGAAATTCCACATGAAAGAAACAGGAAAGTTCTTATGGAGTTGGGGAGAGATGGGAGTGCAGTGGAGGAGAGATGGGGGGAGGATGGGGGCAGTGAATGAACCTTACGCGCATCAGAATTGGCTCAAAGACCTTAATCTCATCAGAGTTGGCTCAATGAGGTAATAACATACACACTTAATTGGGTGGAGTAATCTATCTAACCCTGCTGGAAAGGAGAAGGGGAAGGGGTTAAGGAGGGAGAAATGAAAGAAGGGACGGCAAATTGAGGGAAGAAGCAGTCAAAAGCAAATCCCCTCTGAGGAGGGATAGGGTGAAAGAAGATACATAATAGATTAAATAACATGGGGAAGGGAATAGGATGGAGGAAAACAGTTAACAATAGTAACTGCAATTTATTGGCTACTACATCCATGAACCTCACTCAAAGCAATACTATGTATTATCAGGAACACAATAAGTATCATTTTTTACAATTTTAAGGATTTGTATGCCACATTTGTGGGCTCTTATTAAAAAAAAAAACCCTTAAAATTATTAATTACCTTAGGTAGAAGATAGTTTTGCAAAGAGAATACTAGACCTAATTTTCTCTAAGTCCTTAATCCAATCTGATCATTCATTCCCCTGTTCACAAAGCTTTACTGTTGCCTTTAGGATAAAATACAAATATTACAAAACACAAATTCTGCATCTTAAACATAAATTCCACAATTAGCAATAGACAGCTATATGATCCTCATCCATACCCATGATTCTTGAGTGATATTTTATGGCATATATAAATATAATAAAATGATTTGAAGAAAAACATCTTTTTCCATCCCATAACAATGTATGGTACCTTGGAGACTTCTATGCAAATATAAGTTTTAAACAGTTACCTGGAATTAATTAATTTGGACCCAGATCCTCTGCCTACAAATCTAGCACATTTTCTCTAGGTTTCCCCAAAGCCCCAGACTGATTTCTGATTCAATTGCTCCATTTACTTGAGCTTCCTGACCTCTGGTTCCTCCCATGATCCTGGTCACATATTTGTTGTTTTTCACAAGTCAGTCATAATACCTAATCTGTGCTTATATATTAGGGAAATCTAATGACTTACTATGGTATCTCTTCTTGATGATATAGTTACAATTAAAGTCCTTCTGCAATAAACCATTAATCCTTAAGTGTGATTGTAATAATTCAGAGGGTATGACCAATTAGAAAAATTTTTATAAAAAGGTTTGAGAAACAAAATGGTATAAAATCAGAATTTATTTATTTGTTCAATGAGTTGGGACATATGTTTTTGGTGTCTTCTTTCTCTACAATATCTCAGCAATCTCATCAGATTTGACAGCTTCAGTTATTTCATTTAAAAATATGTTTTATATGAACATCTCTTATCTCTCCTGAGCACCCTTTCCACATTACCTACTTTCTGTTAGACAATTTTATCTGTATACTCTAAGGTATCTCAAACTTAACATGTTCAAAAGGGAACTCATAATCTTTTCCCTTAAACTAAACCCTCCTTCAAATTTTCCTATTTCAGTTGAGGACATCAGCATCATTCCAATTATATTATTCCTATCTTTTAATTTTCTTCAGCTCCACATATCCAGTTAGCTGCCAGGTTTTGAATATTCCATCTTCTTAAGATCTTTTGCACCAATGTCCTTGTCTCCACTTACATTGCCTTCATTAACTCTCACCTCAACTAGTACAATAGACTTCCCATCTGCCTCCTTACATATAGCCTTTTCTTTCTCTAGCCTTTCCTCTGCACAGCTGGCAAAATAAATTCCCTAAAGCACAAGCCTAATGATTCTACTCCTCTTCTCAAGAAACTTAGGTAGTTCTTTTGAAAATAAAATATAACGTCTGCACATTAGCATTTAAAGGCCTTTGCAATTTGAATCTGTCATGTTTCTAGGAATATTTTTCATGTTACTAACCTTCTCTTCACATTCTTCACAGTCAAACTAGATAACTGGCTGTTTTGAGAACTGTGTTCTACTTTTTTGCTTTCTTGCCTTTGGACTTGTCTTTGTGCATGCCCAGAATTCACCTCATCCACAACTTTACCTTTTAGACTGATCAGGTCCCCTAAAGGCTCAGTTTAAGAGTCCTACCTCATAGTTGGAATCAAAGTAGCTCTGCCACTTACCACCCATGTGAACTTAGGCCGGTTGTTGGAACCTATATAGATTTCAGTTTTCTCATTAGTAACCAAGAGTTTTGGAGTAAACAATTTCATATGTTGCTTCTAGGTCTAAATAGATTATCCTTCACTAATAGATCTTATCTTTTTGATCTCCACTACTTGTTAGACATCAGTATCCTTTCCTTATATTTTCTTCTATTTGATTATCTTTGAAGATACTTTAATCCCCAGGAAAATATGACCCCTTTCAGATCAGGGACTGGTTGTCACTTGTGCCCATTACCTAGAATGATGTCTTTCACAAACTAAAAGCTTTATAAATACCTTTTTGAATAGAATTGAACAATTGAAATTGAAAGCACTTGTTGCAGATAAGAAGGTGTGGTTTGAAGGAAAATTATTGAGCCCAGTAAATCATATCACATGAGTGGGTAACTACCCACTTTGAATTATGGTCAGAATTTGGTTCTTCTAGATGTGTGACCAAATTCAATTTAACCCACTTAAGCTTAATTTCTCAGCTGTGTTCCTATTTTAGTTATGTTTGCACTATCTACCTAATGGAATTTTGGGGAATAAAATGTTTTGCAGATGTTAGAACAATATATAAATGTGTTGTTGTTATTACATTGACTACTTCAATTCTAAAATGCTCATTTTGATTAATGTTAATGAGGCAGTTTAGTTTGGCTGTATTAGATCTTATCTATAACCTCTCTCTCCATGATTAGAAAAAAAGGCCAAGACTCACGTGGATTTTTTAAAAAATCCTATATTTGAAGGTACCTGTTGGTGAGTGAACTAGATTTAATGGATGCTATATCTAATGTTGTATATTACAAATTATAATACTGAGACCTTTTTTCATAGGATAGTAAATGGGAACAAATCTTTTTTATATAAAACTAGATATATTTTAAGGTTCAGAGCTAAGAGAGAGCTTCAGGAAAACTGCAGAGCAATCTTTAAAAACATGAACTATTATGTTAAGTTGAGAAAATCTTTTGGAAGCTAATAGTGTTTCCTATGATGTTTGCATAGTATTATATTATTCTCTAGGCTGACTCCAGGCTTTCCTAGTAAGTTGGTGGAAAAATCTTTTCATTTTTGATTTCTGACATTAGCTGTACAGTTTCTGAGTCAGTAGCCTCAAGTATAAAATATCATATTGGCATAATTATCCTTTTTTTTCCCTTCAGGGAGTAGCATGATAAGAGCCAATGACATTTTTTCTTACTATGGAGGTCACCTAAGGAACTGGTTGTCATTTAAAAGTTTCCCAATATTGATCTTTTAACAAGAGGGGATCTTTCTTTCTCATGTTAAGGTAAATAAAGTTCATTTTTATCTGTCTTTTACAGAAGGGTGCAAAATTTTTAAAAAATCATATGTGCCCCAAAACTAGTTTTCACAATGAGATAAGGAAAGTACTTTACAAGATAGCATGGCATAATGACTAAAGAATTTCCTATGAAGCCAGGAAATCTCACTTCTGAAAAATCCTTACTCAGTATATATGACCCTAGAAAAGTCACTTAAATTCTTAGTGCTGTAGACATAATTATTAGACTATAAGTTTAAAAGAACTTGATAACCTGAATTTCGAGGGAGAAAGATTCTTCACATGAAGATTATGAAATCACAGTTCTAATCCCTGTCTCTATTAACTTAAATCTATTATTAAAGTCCTATTCCTAAGCAAGACCTAGAAGTAATTAAATGTAGTTAGCTACTCATCAATTAAGCTAAAGTAATTGACAACTGAGGTAAGGATTTCTCTAATCAACATAAACTGTTAAGAAACCTATAAAACATTTGAATAAAAAATAGGTTTCGAGCAGCATCTTACACAATGTATCACAATAAGTTCCAAATTGATACATGGCTTACATACAAGAGGATATATCACTAAAAAATTGGAGTAGAATGGAAATAGGTACCTTTTATAGCAGGCTTATCTCCCTCCTAAAAGATGTGAATAAAAGAACAAAATAAAACTAAGGGGACAGCTAGGTGGTGCTGTGAATAAAGTACCAGCCCTGGATTCAGGAGGACCTGAGTTTAAATCCAGATTCTGACTCTTGTCACTTACTAGCTGTGTGACCCTGGGCAAGTCACTTAACCCTCATTGCCCCACAAAAATAAATAAATAAATAGGTAGATAGATAGATAGATAGATAGATAGATAGATAGATAGATAGATAGATAAGAGAAGAATAGTTTAAAACAAATCCAAATTACTACTATGAGAAGTGTAAATTACAAAAAAATTTTGAGATTCTGCCTTATATCTATCAAATTCCCAAATATAACAAAAAGAAAAAAATAAATTCTTGAGGGTCTGGGGGAAAGGTAGTACATTATTCCACTATTGTTGAATCTGTGAATAAGTCAAAATGTTGTAGAAACCAATTTGGAATGTTATTTAAACTGTCAAAAACTGTATATACCCCTCTCACCCATTGATAATTCTTCTAGACATCTATCTCCAAAAAGGTCAAACAAAGAGTTATATATGAAAGAAAGTTATACATGAAAAAGTTATATATGAAAAAATATTTAGGAACTGGAAGGAAAATAGGTGCCCATATGTGGGGAAATTATTAAAGAAATTGTGATATGTTTGTAAAATGGAATATTATTTCACAATAAGAAAGTGATATGGATGAAGAATTTTGGGAAACTTCCATAAATTAACAAAAAGGAATGTAAACAGAACCAAGAGGCATGGTGGCCACGTTGATATATAGGAATCCCACTTTAAAGATATCACAACATAGAATAATGCAGTGAGTAACCATGACTTTAAAGAATTGAGAGAAAAGCATGCTATCCTCTTATCCCATCCCTCCTTTGAAAAGGAGTTGGTGAATTATAAGCATGAAATAAATGGATCTTTTAAAGATATGGAAAATGGGTATATTTGTTTTTTTTTAATCACACTTAATTCTTACTAGGCAGTTTTAATTGAGTAGGGGAATATCAATGGTAAATGAAAAGTGATAAAAAAGACAAGAATATTAATAATGTTTTTTTTTTTTATTTTTAAGTAAAATCCCTTCCAGAGCCTTACAGTGCCATATAGAGGAGGCTAATTTGCCAAAAGCTATGTTGATCAAGTGCCTAGTATATAAGATCCTACAAAGCTAGGATGGCATTCATAATGGAAGCATATAGAAATTGTTTTCTTATAATTGAAGAACAAGCAAAATTCAGATTTATCCAAAAAATAGTTGTCCACCAGTTGATAACTTTGTTTGGCCACAGAATTCTGTTTGCTGAGAGACGATAAGAACTCTGCAGTAATGGAGGGGGTACCTACCTCGATAAATCACAGCTGGTTTAGAATATTTTAGTCATAGAGATGTTATGTTACTGACATAGTGGGGAAAAAACACATTTGGGGCCTTTTAATTAAGAGAAAATAGAAAGACATTATTGTGAGAAAATTATAGTCAGGGATATGTCATCTTTTCTATTTAAGAGTCATAATTGCCTGTTTCTGGGATTGCCTGCTGCTTTTACAGTAGCAGTGTACTTAATTTAAGATGAAGCAATTTGGAATTCCGCTTCTCCCAATTAGCTAGAGAGGGAGGGAAATAGTCTAACTTAAGGAAGCCATCTTCTTATGGTTGATTCATTTATGACTCTGATTTTTCTGTAACTTAATTTTTATTCTTTCTTCCACTTCAATCTACATTAATTTACTAGGTTTATCTCCATGCTATTTTTTCCATACCTCAATTAATTACCTTTGTTAAACATAATACACTGGAGCTATGTCTACATGCTCAAACTGGTCCAATTTTCTAAAGAAATCCATCTGTGTGTCCAGTTGTATCACATTCTATTGTGTTTAAAAGGGATTACAATTCTAAGGAAAGAAAAAGAGAAATGGTATCTTTATGGAAATGTCATTTGTAAAGCCAAAGTTGTTGGAATCCTAGTTTATTCTACATAGTTAATATTCCAAACCTTTCCCTCACTTTTTTATAAATTTATTTCAATTTAACAATAATTTATTAAACACTTACCACCCCCTTCTGTTTTCTCTATATATGTTGTCATTTGATGACCTCACATTCTTTTTTTTTTTTTTAATTTTATTAGTGAGGCAATTGGGGTTAAGAGACTTGCCCAGGGTCACACAGCTAGTAAGTGTTAAATGCCTGAGGCTGGATTTGAACTCAGGTACTCCTGACTCCAGGGCTGGTGCTCTATCCACTGTGCCACCTAGCTGCCCCCCTCACTTATTCTTATAGACTAGTCAACATCTCTAAGCATGTGGCACCAGAGTCTATATTTCCAGACCCTTAGGCTCTCTCCTGAATTCTACATCTTCATCTTCAATTGTCTAATGAACATGTCAGATTAGATGTGCAATAGTCATCTCAAATTTGACATTTACAAAACAGAACTCATTATCTTTCCTTGTGAACAGCCCCTCTTCTCAGCATCTCTATTACTATTGGGGGCATTACTATTCTTCTCATCACCAAGATTCACAACCTCAGTTTTGTCTTCAACTCCTCACACTCACTTATCCCACATAGCCAATCAGTTGCCAAATTTTGTTTCTGTGTCCTTGGCATCTGTCATACAAGTTCTGCTTTCTCTATTCTCAGTCACTACTGAAACTCAGGACCTTATCACTTTTTTTATGTGAACTATTGCAATAGCCTACTAATTGATCTCTCTGCCTCAATTTCTTACCCATTTCAATTCATTTTCTTTCCAAATTTTAAAGTGATTTTCCATATATATATCACTTCCTTTTCTCAATAAATTTCAGTGACTTTCTATTAACTTTAGGATGGACTATGAATTTGTATTTCTGGAATTTAAGGTTCTTCATAGTTTAGTCCCTTTCTATCTTTTCAGTTTTATAGAAATGAGGAACTACTATACAGATATATATATATATATATATATATATATATATATATATATATATATATATAATTTTTGGATATAAGCAATGTGGTGTTATGTTTTATTTGACTGTGCTTATGTGATATAACAAATTCTCTTTCTCTTTTCCTTCCTTCCTTTTTTCTTTTTTAAGTGGCTAGAGGTTCATGTGTAGAAAATCTGCTTGAATTTGATAATTGAATTCAGATCTGTCCTTGGACAATTACTAGCTGTGTGACCCTGGGCAAGTTAATTAACCCTGTTTAGCACAGTTTCCTCATCTGTAAAATGCACTTGAAGACGAAGTAACAAACCACTGCAGTATCTTTACCAATAAAACTCCAAATTGGGTCATTAAGAGTTGGATACAACTGAAATGCCTGAACAACAAGAAGAAGAATCTGTCTAGATATATAGATAAGACTAATCTGTAATTGGACATCAGTATTATTGTATATAAACAGATGCTTCTTATTATCTAAAAAGCTATCTAAAAATTAATAAGATTAGATCTATCTTATTTTGATTAACAAACCAACTTTCTATAAGCAGTTGGGAGGAAAATATCAAAAGAACCCATATCCAGCCAATTCAAATTTGTATCAAATTACATGCAAAAAAGAAAGAATGATTATTTGAATGACCTGTATACATTTATTTTGTTCCCAGTAGGTCATTGCCAATTTTACCAATTTCTTTATTTGTATGTTTGACTCTGAAGTTCCTTGCCAGATGCTATTCAGATGCAAACAATGCTCAGTGAGAAGTAAATGATATAATTTGTAGTTTAATTCTTGGGCTTTCATTTTCCTTCTCCTAGTCACCTTTTCCATAACCTATGGTCAATACATACCAAGTAGCACTTCCAACAATAAGAAAGTTGGGAAAGTAATAGAAATAAAATATATTAATGTTTCAATCCCTTAAACATACCAGACACTTAATAGATACAAGATGAATTATAAATTGAATGAAATTGAACTGAATTCCATTACAGATGGAAACTCCCTGAGCTGATATAAATCACAACTTATACAGTTCCTAATGAAATTAAATAAGAAAGAGAAAATAAAGACTTAGGAGTTACTTCTGATATTTTGGAAAATCCATATAAATAGTATCACTGAGGTGTGGCCATAACCCAGTGAGTGAAGGAAGATTAATAAATATCTACAGCCTTTCCAAGATAGTGGGACATACACTGTTGGGAATGTGGGTCTATTCAGGTGAAAAAGAAAATAAAATCCTTTGTGAATTTTCTTTAGTTCATTTTAACTTGCTAAAGCTATGATACAAGATTCTATTATTTTAATTATAATTTGCTTTTTGGAAATTTAGTTAATTGTTAGAAGTCATTGATATATCCATAAATGTACTGTGAAAACAAAAAAAAGTTTATGCTTGCTGAAGGCATTTTTTTTTAATTTTGAAGAATAAAATGAGTAAGTGAATGAAATAAAGAATGAATGAAAAAAAGCATTAAGTTCTTGGCACTGTGCATAGAATAAAAAAAAATACCATCTCTAATCCATGCTTCAGATGAGTACTATCCTTCTGCTTACCTTTCCAGCAGTCCTTTATCTGTTATCTTCCTCAATAACAATACAAATTCTTGTTTGCTTGTATTTGTATCCCCAGTATTTAAGATAGGGTCTGTTACATAGTAAAAACTTAATCAATGCTTCATCTCCCTTTCTATACATTTCCATGGCCCATTTGATGAAGGACAAGAGAACTCTTTTCAAATTTCCCAGGTTTGGGGAAGATATGTAGAGTTACTTGTAGTGCCAGATGGCTGATATAGTAAATACCCTGCCACAAAGGAATCTTCCAGGAAGATGGATGAAAATCACATGAAGATGAAGGGACACTTTAAACCTATCCCTTCTTGTATTTGCCAGAAATTTTATCCATTCTTCATTCTCTCTCCTCTCTACTAGTCCCCCATGCAATGTTTTCCATTTCTCTGTAAACAAATATCTATGCCATTTTATGATTTATATTATTATGGAAAACCACAAAAGTAGATAGTTCATAACAGCCCAAATAACTATATTTGAGCCTAACCATTCTTCCCAAGATTCTCTAAACAGCCAGTACAGTTAACTTCATGATATCTTTATGAGGTCCAGGCAGAGAACACAAAGGGTATTTTTTGACATCATAAACCAGAGCCATTTACATCAAACTGATTTAATAGTAGAAATTCAACAATCAAAGTTTCTAGATGGAATATTTTCTTGTCCTGCCAGAGGAAAGGAATATGCATCTCAATGTTTTGGGCAATCACTGAGGTGGGGGGAAGGGCAAATCCTTTTTTGGAAAAGGACTGAAATATAAATCAGTAGGACAGGGATAGAGAACATCAGAAATGAAAAAAAATGGATGATTTTCATTATACAAAGTTTAACAGTTTGCATAAACAAATAAAATACTTCTAGTAAGAGATAGCAAAAGGTTAACTGGGGAAAGGCTTTGAAGAAAGATTCCTATGAAAAAGGTCAATAGCAGAACTGATTCAAATTAATAAGAATTCCCAATTGATAAATGATCTAAGAATATTAACAGATATTTCTCAAGGGAAGGAATTCACACTATCTATAGCCTTTTGGAAAAGAAAATGTTCCAGCTCACCAATAGAGAAATTAGTGCAAATTAAAGCAATTCTAAGGTTCCACCTCACACCCATAAAATTGATATTTTTTAAAAGAATGACAAATTGGAAGAGACTGTGGTAATATAAGCTCATTAATGTCTTCTTAAAGTTAAGAATAGTTCTACCCATTCTGCAAAGCAATTTGGGAATATACACAAAAAGCTGTTAATCAAAGAATGTCTTTCGACCTAGTTTTACTGATACTAACGTAAGCATATACTCCAAGAAAATAAAACCAAGGGAAAAAATGTACATGTGTTTATAGATGTATTTGTGTGTATACACACATGCACCTACACACATGTGTATTTATACATGTGTATACATGCACATATACATGCATGCATATGCTTGCTGTTTTTGTGGAAACAAAAAACCTGGATATTTAAAGGAAGATCATTAATTGAAGAATAACTGAATAAAATGCAATATATGAATGTATTGGAATTATATTTTGTAAAAATGAGGAAAGCGATTATTTCAAAGACTTGCATGAGCTGATATAGAGTTAAGTAAGTAGAACCAGAAGAACAATTTATAGTATAACATCAATATTTTGAAACCATTATTTTGAAAGACTTATGAGCTGTGATCAACTAATCAATCATGATGCCTAAGAACTGATAAAGATAAAAGAGAGGATGCTGCCCACCCATGACAGAGAGATTATGGGCTATTATGCACAATAAGAATTTTATGCTTGGATGTAAAAAATGTGGGAATCGTCAGGTGATGCAGTGGGTAGAGTACTAGGGTCTAGAGTTAGAATACTGGAATTCAAATACAGCCTCATATACTTTACTAGATGTGTAACCCTGGGCAAGTCATTTAACCCTGTTTGCCTCAGTTTCCTCAAATGTAAAATGAGCTGGAGAAAGAAATGTTAAACTACTCCAATATCTTTTACAAGAAAACCCCAAATAGGGTCAAGAAGAGTTAGACAAAATGGAAACAAATTAACAACAATAATAAAACTATGGGTCAGGCATTGTACTAAATGCTTTACAAATTTTATTTTATTTGATCTTCATAATAACTGTGAAAGGGTCATTTCATGGCTCAATTCAATAACTACCTCTTTTTTTTGCGGGGCAATGGGCGTTAAGTAACTTGCCCAGGGTCCCACAGCTAGTAAGTGTCAAGTGTCTGAGGCTAGATTTGAACTCAGGTATTCCTGAATCCAGGGCCAGTGCTTTATCTACCTAGCTGCCCCCAATAACTACCTCTTTTAAGAAGGCTTTCCTCATTATCCCAAGGCAATCATAATGTGTGTGTGTGTGTATGTGTGTGTGTATATGTATACATACACATATGAGTGCGTATATATATGTGTGTGTGTATGTGTATATATACACATATGAGTGTGTGTATATATATGTGTGTGTGTGTGTATGTGTGTATATACATTGCAATTACTTCTCAGTTACTTGTGTCAACCCACTTGAATATAAGCTTATTGAACAGAATTATTGTGTGCCTTTATGATTGTTTTCCTTCTATCCAACATAGTGTCTGATGAAGTCAGCTCTTAAATGAGGAGGTTGTAAAGGATAATTTCTAAGAGCCTTTCAAGTTCCTACGTTCTCTGACTGGTAATTTCTGATAAGAAAATTGGTAATCATAGGGCAATCAAAAGGCAGATGTCCAGAAAATATTAAAAATGTTTTTTTTTTAATGTTTAGAAACTTGACAGTGCAGAGTTTTGTAATATTCACCAAAATCTGCTCCAACCAAAGTGCTTTCAGCCATCACTAGAAATGGTTCTTTTGGGGGAGAGTTATATAACAGTATAAAAAAGTCATCAGTCCTTTCAGTAGCTTGAAGGGTTTGTGCGATTATTGCTTTTGAAAAGAAATAGAATCTCTGGAGAAGAGGCCAAATTCACACAAACGGAAAAAGAGAAATCCTATCAAGTGAAGAAGCACTAGTGTAAGAAATATCCTTCCAGAAAAAAATAGTCTTTAAAACATTTCAGAAATCTTAAATGCTTCTAGTTGGAAGAAAACCCCAGCGGTCAAATAATTCAATGCTTAGCTTGAGCAGGAATGACTCCTAAAATATGCTCTACAGTAATTCAATTCCTACCACCCATTACCTTCTGAAGGAGCACATTTCCCTTCAGACAATTCTAAATTTTAGGAGCTTTTTATTTTTATTGGACATGGATAGGGATAGTAATTTTATAGGGAATTATAAATATGAAAACCATCAGATTTCATTGATATAGGGAATTCCCGATGAGGAAATTATCTCCACAAATGCAAGTTGGCACCTTTTCTGAAACACTAGAAGATTAAGAGGTCAAAATAGTTGCCCACTGTCACACAGCCAATATATGTAAGAGTCTAGACTTGAAATTAAATCTTCCTGCCTTTGGTACCAGTGCTCTTTTCTTCTAGAATGTCTGATAATTACTACTTTGCAGTTTTCATCTGTTGTTTCCAAATCTCTACTATAGCCAAGTTTTAAAAAAATCAAATCCCTCTTCTATCTGATAATAAATACTTCAAATTCTTGTAAACAACTTTCATTTCCTCTATAAATCACCTTTCTTCATGCTTAAAATTTCTTAGCTTTTCAGCCAACTTACTATTCAAAGTTTCACATTTGCTCACCAACCTGGCTGTCATACAATGTACATGTTTTGGCTTAATGCCATTTCTAGCATTGTACCCAGAGTGAAACATACAATTCTGCAGGTAGGGTCTGTAGAATGGGACTAATATCTACCATGTTTTGATGCCCATATTTCTTCTGAGGGAGTCTACACTCGGTGGTATGGTATGTTGAGTTTTTTTTTAACCTGCTATTTCACACTATTGATTTATATTAAGTATGAAGGCCCCTGAAACTCTTAGCTCTTTTTCACATTAAATATTCTTTAGACAAATCTCCAAGAAGTTGTGCTTTGTAGTTGATTTTTTGAACCAGATTAAACTTTACCTTACGTTTGACATCTTCTTCAAATATGTTTAGATCTTTGAAAATCATAGTATAGTCATTAATCATCTTAATTCTAAGTCCCAGTTGCATGGTATGGTGAAATTTGATAATTATGCCTTCTTTTTCTTTATTCAAACAATTTATGAAAATGATAGAGAAGCCAGAGTCAAGAACATAGCCCTCCATCATTCAATTAGAATTATCCTTCCAAGTTGACATTGGTCTACGAATCCTTCCTCTTTGGTACTGTTGTTTAATCAGGTCTTAAGTATACTTAAGCATAGTGCCTAACTCACATCTCTCCATCTTGAGCACAAGGACAATTGTACCTTCTGAAAATGTAAATCATGCTTATCTATGGCATTTCACTCATTAGTCCTTGTAGTAAGCTTATCTCATTTAGTTTTCAACAGCTATTTTCATTCTACACTTCCATAAATGATGACCATTGTCCCATATAAAAGAATAGAAACAGTTGAGTATATTTACACTCATTTTCTATTGTTCATTGCCATCATCTTAACCAGTATTCTATCATTTCTCTCATCTTTCACCACAAACATAACTTAAAAAAAAAAAGAGAGATCTCTAGTTCTATTATATCCTTGGTAAGCTTCTGCTCCTTCTGTAACTTAGTATTCTTTGATATTATCCTTAAAGGACAATGCCATAATTTTATCTTTCTCTTCAGTTAATCACACACATACCTATATTCTGTACAGTACATTGTAAAAGGTGAGAAATCATTGTAGAAATTGCTGTTGACGAAATCAGTTCCTTCACTCATCTCCTTGGTAGAAAATCTTGTGAATTTGTCATTAGACTTTCATTCTTAATTGAAACTCAGTTCTTAAATGGATTTTTTTTCCTGCTCTGCTTATTTGCAGCTGACCTACTTCATTACTCTTTGACTTTGGAACGAACTGTATAATATTTTGGCAAGAGATTTAGTTTGCTGCTGATTTTTGACTCTTTTGAGCCTGCACTATTTGGACAGTGTGGGAAAATAGCCAGTCAAATCTTAGATGTTCTGGAGGAAACCTGGTCATGGATTTAAAAAAAAAAATTTCCAGGGAATAGATTTCCAGAAACTGACTCTTAATACTTATATTTTGTGTACAAAATTCAGTTTAACAGACACTTGACCTATTCTTCTTTCTAGAATGATTAGGGATCATTTTTTAAGACTGCTGTTACAAGACAATTAATTCTAAGCCACACATCACCCTCTTAGCTGCAATATTTGCCATACCACTCAAACTTATGTTGGATAATGCTCAAATAGAAAAATCTGTTAATGTCTTTAAGTCCTCTAGGATACCTGCATTGCAATTGATCCATCAAATACAAGAAATTCATCAATAAAAAGGCAAAATGTATTCTGTGGATGGACTTTTTTAATGTAATATACATTTTTAGTTTTAGTTTTCAGTTCCAATTTTATCCCTCCTTCCCTCTCTCCCCTCACCACTCTCTGAAGTGGCAAGCAATCAGATATAGGTTATATATGTATGATTATATAAAACATTACCATATTTGTCATTTCGTACAAGAAAACTTGATTAAAAGAAAAAAAAGAAAGAAAATGAAAATTTGCATGCTTCAGTCTGTTCCAACATTATCAGTACTTTCTTTGGAGGTGGCTAATATGTTTCATCAGTAGTCCTTTGGGACTGTCTAGGATCATTGTATTGTTGAGAATAGTCAAGTCATTCACAATTTTTCATCAAAAATATGAATGCTTCTGTGCACAATGTTCTCTTGGTTCTGCTCATTTCACTACACATCATTTTATACATGTCTTTCCAGGCCTTTCTGAAGTCATCCTGCTTGTCATTTCTTATAGCACAATAATAGTCCATCCCCATCATATAGAATAGCTTGTTTAGCCATTCCCCAGTTGATAGGCACTCCTTTGACTTCCAATTCTTAGTCACCACAAAAAAGAACTGCTATTAATATTTTTGTACAAATAGGCATTTTTCTTTTGGGGGGCATGTCTTTGGGATATAAACCTAGTAGGGGTATTGTTGAGTCAAAGGATATGCACAGTTCTATAGTCCTTTGGGTATAGTTCCAAATTGCTCTCCGGAATGGTTGGATCTTTTCAGAAGTCCACCAACAATGGATTAGTGTCCCAGGTTTCCCAGATCCCCTCCAACATATAGATGGACTTCTAAATATCTGCATAAACAGCATAATCTCAAGATTTAGATATCCTCTCTTTATCATATATAACCCTCCTCTCTAAACATATCATACTATTAGATAGTGAGCTCCTTGAGGACAGGAACTGGCCTTTGCCCTTCTTTGTATCCCCAGAGTTTAGCACAGTGTCTGGCACATAGTAAATGCTTAATAAATATTTGCTGAATGATTTTCTGGCTGCTTTGTTTCAAGACACTATGATGTGATCTTCTGTCAATCTGAATTTAGATTATAATAGGATCATTAGAATGAACATTTGTTTTATTTTAAAAGGTCACAGACTATCCAGCAGAACAGATTCAGTATGGTGCATATGTTGTAATATTATGTTACAATTTCTTTTGGCTCTTCTTTTGATTGGAATTGCAGTCAGAAGCATTAAGAAATCACATTAGAGCTAGTTTTAAACTACTTGACATCTGGTTCAAATTATAAGTGTTTGCTTGGGGAAATACTCTAAAATAATCTAAGTAAATCAATATATATGGGAAAGTATGAAATAAAAGCACAAAACTTTTCATAAAAGTATAGGATTATAAATATCTTTGATCCTTTATTTTTGTTTGTTTCATACAGTTACCTGACTTAAAAACTTGTATTTATTCACTAGATCTCTATAAACATTGAATTATTCTAACCACAATCCACAGAGATGTCCACAGACTTGTTTAGTATGAAACCCAAAACTAACTCATTAAAAAATGTAGAAATATCAGTGAATGGATGCCAGGATGCTACAGTGAAATAGATCCAGTAAACAGAAGCTCCTTGAAGGCAGACTGTATTTTCCTTCCTTCCTTCCTTCCTTCCTTCCTTCCTTCCTTCCTTCCTTCCTTCCTTCCTTCCTTCCTTCCTTCCTTCCTTCCTTCCTTCCTTCCTTCCTTCCTTCCTTCCTTCCTTCCTTCCTTCCTTCCTTCCTTCCTCCTTCCTTCCTTCCTTCCTTCCTTCCTTCCTTCCTTCCTTCCTTCCTTCCTTCCTTCCTTCCTTCCTTCCTTCCTTCCTTCCTTCCTCCTTCCTTCCTTCCTTCCTTCCTTCCTTCTTTCGTTCATTCGTTCCTTCCTTCTTTCATGCTTTTCTGCCTTCCTTTTTTTATCTCCAGGATGGATTTCCAATATTTATAAACTTGAGTCAATGTTTATTCTTTCTTCACATTATAGATTTTGGAAGTTTAACTGATATTTATTTCTTGGTTCAAACCACCACCCTGAAATCTGAAGCATACTCCCTGATAAGCATCTGATTCTCTATACTCCCAAGAAATCGTACACAACTCCTCGTATTAAAGAACTGATTGATGTTCTTTCTGTAATAGTCCAAGTCACCTCCCATCCTGCCTAGTTTTCTATCCATGGCCTCCTAATATCAGTTCTCTTTTGATTGTATCATCCCCAGTTTTCTGACACCTTGCCACATGATCCAGTAACTCTAGAAATATAATCTTTTCTTTGCCTGGTGTCTATCACCAAGCAATATTATCTTTTTTTTTTTTGGTTTGTTTTTCTCTGACTTTTTATAGCTCTCTATCCTGGTCCTGGATTGTTCTTATGTATAATTCACACTTGGATGTCTTTGTAATTGTTGTAGGAGCATAGTTAACATGACGTACTCCATGTGTTTTTGTGATTAGCATGTAAGCTCAAAATACCTATGTAAACAACCTGATTACATAGGTCTGATAACCAAGTGCTCCTGATGAATACATCTACTTATCTTGATCTCCTGTTATCTGTGATATTCAAGATGTACAGGTATTTTATTTTCTGTGTGTGTCTGTCTACCTATCTGTCTGTCTATCTACACATACACACTTGATACTAAGGATGTGTTAGAGGTAGCTCAAACCAATTCTTTTTTGTTTTTGTGAGGCAATAGTGGTTAAGTGACTTGTCTAGGGTCACACAGCTAGTAATTGTTAAGTGTCTGAGGCCGGATTTGAACTCAGGTCCTCCTGAATCCAGGGTCAGTGCTCTATCCACGCGCCACCTAGCTGCCTCTCAAACCAATTCTTAAAAACTTATTTTATAAATTGTTCATTGTAAGCCTTAAAATCCAAGAAATAGAGAAGTGCTACAAATCAGAATTTTATTTATCAATTTGTTGATTATCCAGAAGTATCAAATTCACTGCCAGTGACCCTAAGCTGCTTGAAAAATTCTGAAGTTCTGCCTACATCAAAATGTAACTGGGAAATGTTTACAAAAATGAATAAAAAGACAACACAATATAGATAATGTTAAGTTGTGTTTTTCTAAGTCAATAGGTGCCAAAAGTATTCATTTGTATTTGAGTTTCACATCAATGAACTCTAGAATTAAGAAATTGATAGAGAAATTTTTAAAAATGCAGATGGAAATTAAAAGTATGTCATTGTATATAATTTAGGAGAACATTCCTGCTTGGTATTAGTCATCTCAAAGTGTGGTCTCAATATATTGCCACCACCTACATAAATTAAAAGTTGATTTGAAGTTCTTCTTAGAAAGTAGGCCACACTGAATCGAGGTTTCTATTCCTGAGATTTGAGAAAAAATTATAGTCTGAAGTCATACCTTTGACTTTAAAAGGGCTTAAATCACCAGATGTGGGATCAAGAAGGGTCTGACTCCATCTGTTTCTGTTTGAAGTTACCTAGTCTGAATGCCCAGATTCAGCTCCCCATACTCTTCACCTGTTGCCTTTCAACATGCCATCATATTTTCTCCATTGGAAGGGGGGTAGCACTTGGGGGTATTTTTTTTAAATGTATGAGGTATTTTATTTTTTCCGTTACATGTAAAGATAGTTCTCAACTTTTGTTTATACATGCTTTACAATTTCAGATTTTTCTCCCTCCCTCCCCTCCCTCCCCCCTCCCCTAGACAGCAGGTAATCTGATATAGGTTACATCTATATATCTCTATACATATACATATATATATATATATATACACACATATATATATATACACATAATAACATTAATCCTATTTCTGTATTAATCCTGTTACAAGAGAAAGAATCAGAGCAGTGATGCAAAACCTCAAAATAGAAAAAAAAAAACAGCACCCAAAACAAAAGAAATAATATGGTTCAATCAGCATCTATGCTCCACAGTTCCTTCTTTCTTTTCACTTGGGGGTATTTTGAGCTTTAGATTTTTAAAGGATACTTTGAATGTAATGTTGATTTTGGTATTCCAAAGTACATCTCAGAGCATTTACTTTTACATTTCAGAAATCTTTGGGAATTTGCTCTGAATAGTATGGAAATCATATCAGATTCTCATTACTAAGCAATTGGTTTAATAAATAAAGTGAATGAAGTAGCTAAGAGCATACATGCTAACTGAGGCAATTGGATTGACCAAATCTGTGTCTTACATTTCCTTCATGATATGTTGTTGCTTTGGACTTTTTCCCCCCCTAATAATGCTTTGGGTATTTGTAGTCAAAGGGTAAAGAGAACCCTAGATCATCTTAACTAAGGGATATTTCAAAACTACAGCACAGAATAATGTCTGTCTTCTCTTTTTTCCTTAAAGGTCTATAGTACAAACCTGTGACCTTTGTAACTCCTAACTTGAACTTTTGCCTATAATATTAATTGTATTGTGACTAATTTGTGAAGCAGGCAGTTCATGGATTCAGACCCTCTTTTAAACATGAGTCATGCCTTTCTGCTATGCAGTTGTCCTTCCAACTATACTTGGAAAAAGTTGGGGTGTCCTACCTACCTGAAGGATGAGTTCCTAGCTCTCCAGGGACTGAGAGGAAACATCAATTCAAGGAAACACTGGGACTCTTTATGCATATTAGACAAATGCACAGGAAGCTGGAGACCACAGCCAGCAAATGGTCATGAGTTACAAGCTATTTTGAAGTAAAGAATGAAATTTGCTTAAGACTCGCTAACAGTTTCTTGACTGTATTTTATAGAAATGAAAGTTCCCCTTCCCACATTTCTCTTCAGAACTGATGATTCAGTCCCAAACTGCCTTAAGGAAAGAGGAAAACCTGAGGAAGCAAAGGTTCAAAGTATGTCCTTCATTCTAAATCAAATGTTGCACTAGTGGGTCCCACTGGATGTAAATATTTCATGCTTCAGACATTGAGAATGCAGAGGTCTCACTGGGTAAAGGAAGTTAGCATCACTACAAAGACTTTAAAAAGTCTTTTGAAAGTTTTTGCAAGATGGGTCTTGCACTGAAAGTTCATCTGAGGTAGCAATGGATATACCTTCCTTGAGTTTTAGAACTCCTGCCTTCCTAATGACAAGCATTTTTCTAACCTTCTAGGTCAGGAAAATAAGATTTGTATAAAGGCTAAAACCTCCTCCCAGGATGGGTGAATCAATTTGAAAATGTGCCAAGTCCCATCTTCACCCACATGCAGATGGGATAAATACCTTCTAGGAGATTACACTTATCTTGGATTTCAATTCTTTTTTAACTGTTTTTGTTCTGTCCTTTTAATGGGTGAGAAGAGAAGATGTGTATTTAGAAATAAAGAATAAGGATACTACATTACAATAATTTTCTCTTTATATAAATTTTAGATTTTTTTGTCAGGGGGCAGGGAACTAGACTTGTCATTTCACCGGTGTTTGGAATTCCTGGTGATAGAACTACCTTTTTCCCCCCAGAGCACATTGGTGCCTCCTCAGTAATTTCTAGTCTTAGACAATGGCCTGCAGCATTCTCTGGATGAGTGAGATTAAATGTCTTTCCCAGTGATAGGAAGCCCCTATGTGTCAGAGGAATTACTTAAAACATAGGTCTTCCTGACATTGAGGCCATATTTCTTGGTTATCTCTCCATACCTAGAGATTTCAATATGCTTTTGCATATATCTTGCATCACTTGCTTGGTGAGGTAGATAGGGTGTCGTTATTTTTCTTATCAATGTATAAGTGCCAAATTGAGTATTAAAATGCCAGTTTGCTGTAAATTAAAGCTTTTGATTGGTTGGAAAACCAGAGAGGACATTGCTAAAGGGATTTAGAAAGGAGAAATCTTTTTTGAAATTGAATTTGGCCTATAAGGTCAGGATTTTGTGATAAAGGTCAGAAAGGATATATTGAAGAAATGATTATCAGTTATTTTTTGATTGACTAATTTTTTAGTTCAAGTTAGTCCCTCAATAAACATATATGAAATGCCTATAGTGTGCCAGGCACTGTGCTAAATGTTGATGTTACAAAGAAATGCAAAATGCATTCCCTACTGTCAAGGAAATCACAATGTAATAGGGGAGACAACATGCAAACAGCTATTTACAAACAAGTTACATACAGCATTGAGAAAAGTCTGTAGAAGTTAGATTTTTTCTGAGACTTGAAAGAAACCAGGGAACCTAGGGGTCAAGATGAGGAGTAAGAACATTTCAAGTATGGGAGACAAACATAAAATTCCTGGAACCAAGATATAGAGCTATGAAGCCAGTGTCAATAGTGATCTCTGTGTGTGTGTGTGTGTGTGTGTATGAGGATAGTGGTGTAAGGCTTATAGAAGACTGGAAAGTTGAAGGAGGGAGGGTGCTTATTTAATCCCTACACCTCTGCTGTCTCCAGAATTGCACCACCAACTATCTTTCATACATCTCCAACAGGATGTCCAATAGACATCTTAAACTCACCATGTCAAAAACTGAATTCATCACCTTTTCCCCAAATCCTTCTCCCTCCTAAACTTCTCCTTTCTGTTTAGGGTACTGCCATCCTCCAGTCACTCTGACTCATAACCTAGGTGTCATCCTCTACTCTCTATCTCTCAGCCCCAATAGCCAATCTTTTGCCAGTGCCTGTTAATTTCACCTTTGCAACATTTCCTGAATACTCTCCTTTCTCTGACACTCCCATCACTCCTGGTTCAGGGCATATCCTCACCATTGGGCTATTGGTCTTCTTGATTGCTTTGCCTACTATAATTTTCTCTCTACACCAGCCCATTCTCTATTCAGTCGCCAAAGTAATGTTCCCAAAGTTCAAGTCCAATCATGTCACTACTTCCCTGTCCCCAACACAAACACAGACACAGAAACACAGACACACACACACACACACACACACACACACATACTCACTCAATAAATAACACTGGTTCCTTATCACCTCTGGAATCAAATGAAAAAGGAAAGCACTTTCTAAGATGTCCCTGCTCTTCTAGTCTTATTACTTAACCGCATTTTTCCTCAATCTACTCTTCCACCCAATGACTGTGGTCTCCTTACTTTTTTTTTCTTTAATGGAAAGCCCAATGTGGTAACTACTCAATATATAGTGTATTTTTTCTAGGGCACAATACTTTGGTTTTTTTTCTTTATAATCTTAATATGTGTTGCAATACACTCACTTTCATTTGCCATCAATAGTTTCTCTGCAAAAAGAATAGGAAAAGAAAATATATAGGACTAATATTTGAGGAAAACGAGAGTACTGCTAGTGTAAAGTGCATGAATTATTGCATTTTGAATTTGGGTCTAGGCTCTTTGGTGTATAGCCTTGAAGAAGAGGGAGCAGTATTTGACTTTCTCCCTATCTCTTGTAAAGAAGTCATTCTTTTCTTAGTAAGGATACAATTCATTTGTAATAGGAACAAGAATCAGAGTGACATTGGAGTGATAAACATGATTGGTTGAGTATCAGAAATAGAGTTAATGCTGATTTCTATATCTATAGGGAAGAAAAATAAAATAATTTTAAGATACATTATATATATGTACATATATATAATTTTTCAAAACCAAAGCTAATGGAAATGTAGAAAAAGTGATAAATATCTCCAACTGCTTAAGTAGTTTTTTATTTTTTTAATTGAACACATTGTTTCAGAGACTGGAGAGTATGAGTTTATTATCTAGTTAATTTGGTATTTTCTTCTCATCATTTTTAGAACTGAAAGGTACCTTCCAATCTATTCTGAGACCAACATTTCCTATATGAAAAAACTTAGTGGTTAAATAAACTGGACAAATTCTCACAGCTAGTTAGAGGCTAAGACTACTGAAATGATTATAATTCCTTCCAAGGTTTACTCATTAAAATTGCATCAGTAGATAACTTGTTTCAGAAAATCTTTCATGTGAATATCTCTGTGATTATCTGAAAGCATTTTACAGTGAATTGGTGACCAGTTTACCAAGGTATGAAGTGTCTCATGCCAGATATGAAAAATATCCTAAAATAGGATGACAAATGACCTTTCAATATCTTATGCAGCAAATATATCCTCAGTTATAAAATTTAATTTCCCACAATTTGACCAACAAAACCTTTTTAAGTCTTGAGGCAAGGCTATAGGAAATGGGCTGAATAAAATGAGACTATATCTAAAATACAACCATTCTTCAGTCTTTTAGTGTTGGCAAATGCATGATATATTGATTGTACTATCATGAACTAACTTTTTAAAAATATTTTTAAATATTTTTTTGTGGGGCAATGAAAGTTAAGTAACTTGCCCAGGGTCACACAGCTAGTAATCGTCAAGTGTCTGAAGCTGGATTTGAACTCAGGTCCTCCTGACTCCAGGGCCAGTGTGCTATCCACTATGCCACCTAGCTGCCCCCATGGACTAATATTAGAATAAACTATCCAGGATAGGTGAAATTGTTTAATAGCTGCTAGAAGGAAAGGTGTTGGATATTTTTGTGAGATCAGTGGCGTGTTGCATGGACTCTCAGTTGTGCCACAGAGATTATATCTATAACCACATGCATATTCAATTGTGTCCTAAAGCCATAGAGAAATTATTGAAATGCACAAATGCCTTTTCAGTAATTAGTCCATAAGGATAAGGGAATGATCTTGCCAGGAACTCAAAAAAAATGAGATGCTGCAAGACTTGTCAATCATTTTCCTTCATATTTCTTCCTGAACATGGTAATGATGACAGTATAAAACAGTGAAAATAGCAATGGATTTTGTCTCAGAGGGCCAGGGTTCTGTTATTTACTATGTCTATCACCTTGGAGAAGGAAGATTTTTTTGTCATTACTCCTATTTAAAATGAGGAAGTTAGATTAGAATGTTCCTAATATTGCTCCCACCTCTAAAACCTTGATTCCATTAGCCTATGAAATATGATGACATTTCTTTATTGTACTGAGAGAAAAGTGATGCCAATAAAGTATTACTACTTTTTCTCTCAACATAATATGCATAAATATATTTAATAGCTCAACTTCTGTCAGAAAATGTGCCTTCTTCAATTGATAGGACAACGTATACATGATTGCTGCTTTTTCAGGACTTTGGCTTCATTGTTAGTGAGGTATTGGTCTTACCAAGTAAGTCAGATACCATTGAGATCTTAATGTAAAATGACATTAGAATCCCCAAAATGTTTCTAGAATAGGATGTTTAAATAGTTTGTGATTAAGGTAGGTCCTTATATGTTCTTTTTTAGAGGCATGTATTTCTATAAAGATGAATCTACTCAACAACCACCATTAGGATATTGACTTTACAGTAATTTTTATTCTCTATTGGTGATTAATTTGCCCCATTTACTCCAGATATTCCTTGTAGTTAGATGTATTAGTTGTAGTAACAAATGTAATACATTTCTTTGGTAGTTGACTGAGAACAAGGAAACTAAGCACTGTTCTAGCAAAACTTTCAATCCTATGGAATATCATACCACCCACCCTCCCAGAGACATCTGGGAGAAAAGAATATAGTTGGTTTCAAGTATTGAAAATAAAAAAACAGTAAAGATGTCCCTCAAACGTAGCTTTTCTTCATATTCTACTATTAATCACTCAAGATTCCATTATGGATTTATCCTGGTTGAATTTATTTAAATTATTTTTAATGTATTTACATTTCAGACTGTCAAATCATGGGAAATAAAGTTGCATTAATGTATTATATATCATGAAAAGGCCTTTTTATTTTGGTCTTAAACTCACCCTATGAAGTGAGAAAGGATTCTTCCCCCTTTTGAGTTGCTGAGCTGTAATCAACTGATGCATAACCTTATAATATTCATGAGTTTATAAACTTTAAGCTGATACTTCTCAGGCTACATTCTAGTTGAAATGCAGTAGCACCACAAGGCATAATAGAATTTCCTTCTGAATGATTATGGCCTGATTGATAAGTAGAGATTTTGTGGAGCCTTATTGAATCCCACCAGTGGACAAGACTCATATTTCCCAATCTCTTCTCTCTGTCCATACAAAACAACAATGATTCATCCATAATCCACTTTCAGCTTCCTCTTGATCATAACGGGTCAGGTGTTTTTCTTAAAAAAGAACAAAAGGGAGGAACAATTTACTTGATAATATAAGAAGGTCAATTTAATAACCTTTCAATCCTTATTAGTTGTAAATTTTAGATGTGTTTATCCAGGATATCAAGTTGTCAAGAAAGGAACTGTAAATTATGGCAGCTTCTTCAGCTAAACCTTTAAGCCTGGATAATGATGTGTGGTTTTTTTTTTCCTTCAAGGAAGAAAAATAGGAAAATGTAGAAGTTTTAATGATGCTAGGGCTGAAAAATGTTGTTGAAGATGAAAGTTAAATTTGAAGTTCCTATATTTAATTTTATCAAAATCTGAAAAAGAATCTCATATAGTGTGATTGTTTTTTCCAAAGAGGGTTGTCTAAGATTCTCACCCATCTGACTTCATCACAACTACTTGCAGTTCCAGTGAATTTGGTAGTCTCAACTTATTGAATTTACTGGAATATGATAAATAAATAAAAACTGAAATTTCAGAGAATCTCAGTGGATACCTTGTCTCTTATTTTCCCACTATTTTCATTTTGCTGCTATGTAGGGCATTAAGAAATTAAGAATATAGGGTCATGGGGGAAGCTAGGTGGCACAGTGGGTAAAGCACTGGCCCTGTCTTCAGGAGGGCCTGAGTTCAAATCTAGCCTCAGACACTTGATACTTACTAGTTGTGTGACCCTGGGTAAGTCACTTAAACCTCATTGCCCCACCGCAAAAAATATGGGGTCATAGAATGTAAGTGATTTTTTGATATTGCTATCAATAATCAAATTGTAGCTGAGAGAGATCAAGCAATGTGAGGCTCACAGAAGGCTTTTCATTCATCCAGGGTTCTAAACAGTTTCATCTAACACCCAGCTGGTGGATAGAATATTGGATGTGGAGTAAGAGAGACCCACAAGTCAACTTGCTTAGTTATGAGATTGTGAGAAAATCCTTTTCAGCCTTACTTTTTTCATCTTTAAAATGGGGACAGTATTATCACCTATCTCATAAGGTTGTTATGGTGATCAAAGAGGATGCACAGCACTTTGCAAAAGACCTATACAAATATCAGTTGGCAGTAGTAGTAACAGAAGGCATAAAAATGCAGTTGATTTACCTTGTGAAAAGGAATAAACATTTATTAAACACCTACTATATACTGGGCATTGCTCTAAGCAGTTTATAAAAATTATCTCATTTAATCTTCACAATAATTCAAAGTGATAAGTACCATTTTAGCCCCATTTTACAGTTGAGGAAACTGAAGCAGACAGAAATTAAGTTGTTTGCCTAATGTCACATAGCTTGTAAGTGACTATGGCTGAATTTGAACTTAGGTCTTCCCAATTCCAGGCCTAAATACATACCCACTAAGCTATCTTGCTACCTCCTTATGTTAGAGAAAATATGGGCTTTAAAGGATAGCATAGAAACACTCCATGTGAAGACAATAATATAGAATAATTTAAAAGAGATGATACATTGCAAGGTAGTAGGGGCAAAGAGCACTGTATAGGAAATAGGAAAACCTGAATTCCAGGACCAGATTTGCTATAAGTAGCTGTGTTTGCCCCAATTCTCTCAGTCTCCCTAGTAGTCTTCAGCTGAATATAAATGTAGGTTCAATTAGATCTTTAAGGACATGTCTTGATCTAACATTCTGCAGGCACAAAATATTCAGAAGAAAGGCACTGGTTCTTTTAAAGAACTGATAAATCAGCACAATAGCCTAATAGATGCTATTTTATAAGGCATAGAAGTTTGCAATATATTTTTTTAAGTTTTCCTTTCAGAATGACCAAAATAAGTCCATCAAGGTAAACTTCAATTATCTCGAAATTTCATCTGAATGGAAAATCTCTTTCATGGATGGATTCCATGTGATTATTTCAATTCAATTTCAATTTCATTAATTGCAATAAGCAATTGTTGTAGGCTACTAAATTCAAGGAATTGCACTAAATGCTGGGGATAAAAAGACTAACAGGAGAGGCCTTCAAGGTGTTGATGTACTTCTTGAAAAATACAGAATGTATATAGGTAAATAAATAAAAAACAATTTGAGGAGTAAGAGACCACATATATAGGGAAATCAAAAGGCTTCTTCCAGGAGGTGGCACAAGAGGTTACCCTTGAAGGAACCCCCAAATTCTAAGGGCAGGAATATCCTAGGATTGAGAGGACATTATATACAAAGGAAGAGAGATCAGACATGGAAGACTTGTTGAAACAAATAGTTAGAAAAAGTGGTTGTCTCTGATTCGGGATGCAATTTCATATAGGTAAACAAAACAGCATTTCCTTAAAGACTTTTGGGTTTCAAATGGAGAGCTATATCAAAGTGTGACAGAAAAAAAAAGTCAGAGTGCATCATCGTCCTCATCCCATAAATGCCACTGTGACAATCCTGATTTAGATTTGAGAACAGGGATATAACATATTAGATTTCACTGATTTTCATCTGGTCTTTGTGCCCATAGCTTTCCCAAGATTATATGTAACAAATGTCTCTCAAGTCTTTTCCAGAAAACATATATAATGCATAATAACTCAAAAATGCAGAAATATTTCATCTTCTGCATATAATGGTTACTTGTTTAATGATATCCAATTCCCTTCAAAGTTGTATAATAGATATTATCCTCCAATTGTATGATTAGACAAAGAAGGTGGGTTGCTCATGAGGCAAGGTGAAGGGCATTAGATGGATAAACTGGAGTATTGTACTGGTTCCAACAGAATAATAAAATACTTAGAAAATAGCATCTAGTTCTTTGGATGAATTCCCTTTGGATAATTTACAAAAGGACTGGGACAAAAATTAGAGATGATGTGAAGGTATGGATGGGCCAATATCTGCAACATTAGAGGAAATAGCCCCAACAATTAGATGACAGATCTATTGACACAGCTGCACTTATATGGTACTTTATATTTATAAACACTTTCATATATATATATATTCTTATTTGATGTCTACAATAATCCAGAAAAGGTAAGTTATTTAAATATTATCATCTATATTAATCTATATTAAGCTAGTTGGGTTTCATGGTAGATAAAATGTAGAACTTTGAGTAAGGATAGATCTGAGTTCTAATCCTGCCATAGATAGTTGCTATCTGACCTTGTACATACCATTTAATCTGTTTGCCCCCATCTGCAAAATGGGGATAATAATAGCATCCACCTCATAAAGTTCTTATGAGGGTGAGATGAGATAACTTCTAAAATGATTTTCTAATGTTAAAGTACTATGTAAATTCTAGATATTATTTCATCAATAAGGAAATTGAATCTCAGGGAACATATTTGACTTGTCCACCAGGTTCACATGGTCAGTAAGTAATTTAACTGGGACTCACAAGTCTGTTATTCTTTTCATTAAGCTTTTTTTTTTTAATAAATGTTTGCATTTCAATTTTTTCCTTTGTCGTACAATTCCTTCACCTATAAATTAATAATAATCATAAATAATAATGTTTTTTATAAAATTCCTACTCTATAATGTAAATTGAATGCTTAGCTCAACAAACCACTGTTTAACCCACTGTTGACAAGATCCATTAATTTTTGTTAATTTTGTTCAATTTGGGCTCTTTTATCAAGCTATAATGTTTAGTAATGTTGATCTTATCCCTCTCTCCTATCATTCTTTTCATTCCTCATTCCTTTTCTTCTTCCCACATCCCTCTCCCTCTCCCCCAGGCCTTTGTCTTCCCTCCCTCCAGTTTTGGTATGACTGTTCTTATGTCCTTTTTGTTTGTTGCTTTGGGAAATCAAAGCTTCAGAGTTAGATGATGCTGGCATTTCTTTATTCAATAAACTTGTTTGATGGGGTCACTATTTCAAATCTTTATTTCCTTGCTTCATTTGTGACTGACTACAGACAATACTCTTTGAGCAGGAAGCACATGGCTACTGGAAAAACAGCTGTGTAATTCATTTCTAGGTCTATAAACCCAGTCTTTAGCTTTGTTAGGACTTGTCACAGCTTATATCTTGATGGCACATACTCTGAGAAACCAAGGTCATCATCACACATTTTTTTTTTTTTTAGTGAGGCAATTGGGGTTAAGTGACTTGCCTAGGGTCACACAGCTAGTAAGTGTTAAGTGTCTGAGGCCGGATTTGAACTCAGGTACTCCTGACTCCAGGGCCGGTGCTCTATCCACTGTGCCATCTAGCTGCCCCCTTTTTTTTTTTTTTTTTAGTGAGTCATCACACTTTTGACATCAGAGATGCATGAAGACAATCTTCTAAAAAAATCTACTAAAAAAATGTAAAAAGATTGTGATTGACACTGATAGGAAAGGAAGCCACACTAAGGAAATCATAGCTTTTCCCCAAGTATTAAAGGAGCTAAATATAAATTCAAATATTTTGTTTGTTTTGTGTTATCTTAAATCTTTTTTAACAAAGTAAATAGAGAAGAGGTGAGATGACTTCTTGTTTCCTAGTGAATTTTATTATGATATTTCATTAAGCCAATTTCTTCTATGTAAGGATTTAAAAATCTCTCTCTCTCTCTCTCTCTCTCTCTCTCTCTCTCTCTCTCTCTCTCCTCTCTCTCTCTCTCTCTCTCTCTCTCTCTCTCTCTCTCTCTCTCTCTCTCTCTCTCTCTCTGTCTCTGTCTCTATCTCTATCTCTATGTAATACCATTGACCAGGAGTGACCTTAGTTTGAATCTTGGCTATATTGCTTACTATCTATGTGGTCTTCAGTAAGTTGTTTCTCCTCTCTGGGACTTAGTTTCCTCATTTGTAAGATGAAGTGATGACCTTTTATGATTCCTTCTATCTTTATATCTATGTCAATATGTAAGTGATATTTGTTCAATTTTCTAAACAAGATAGGCACTGAAATCCTCCTATATTCGTGATATGGTCTCAGGATTTGTATAGAGACCATCACTGTGTTACCCATTCTTAAATTCAGGAATATTAACAAACAGATGTATATGTGCATGTTATCCAATTAAATTCAATGGAAACTCCCTGTGAAGTATTGAGTTACCACAATTATTCCTCACAGCAAACCTCCAAGTATCTTTGTTACCTCCCATGGCTTTGCTTTAATGGCTGATATTGCATTTCATGGTACTCTGTAGTAACTGAAAATTGCTTATCATTAAATTTACTTAGCAATAAATTGCTTGAAGAGCTAGAGTTAATTTTGGACAAAAGTGGGTGGGCTGAAGTATTGAAATGAGAGACAGATATACTGATAGGCCTCTATGCATAATCTTATTAAGGCATTCTATCTTTTTTTTTTTTTTAAGTGAGGCAATTGGGGTTAAGTGACTTGCCCAGGGTCACATAGCTAGTAAGTGTTAAGAGTCTGAGGCCGGATTTGAACTCAGGTACTCCTGACTCCAGGGCCGGTGCTCTATCCACTGTGCCACCTAGCTGCCCCAATATTTCTTTCTTTCCTTCTTTTTTTTTAAGTATTAAGGCATTCTAAAGAGATTTCCTTCCTCTCTCAGCTCTAAAAGATTTTTGATTGTTTTTGGTGAGGCAATTGGGGTTAAGTGACTTGCTCAGGGTCACACAGCTAGTAAATGTCAAGTGTCTGAGGTCAGCTTTGAACTCAGGTCCTCCTGTATCCAGGGCCAGTGCTTTATCCACTGTGCCATCTAGCTGCCCCTCTAATATAATATTAGTTAAATAAAAAGTCATATAAAAAGATCAAATATTTGGGAGCTTCACTAATTTTTCACACCACTTTCCAAATGCTTTTGCATTTCCTCTCTTTTCCCCTTCAACTTTTCACATTCAATATAGAGAGGGAAGAAATTTTTATTACATTTTGACAATTGCAGAGTTTATAGAGTTCTGCCTTTTAGAATCAAGAAGAATAGAATCCCTCTTCCACATGACAGATCTTCCTATGCATTATTGAACATACTCATCAAGTCCCTCCAGTTTCAATATTCTCAATCCTTTCATGCTATCTACATTTGTAATATACCCAAGGCCCTTTACTATTTTGATATCCCTCCCCTCGGTAATTTCTAGCTTATTAATGTCCTTCCTAAATTTCAGAGACTCTAATTGAAGAAATCAAGAAATATCATTTTACAAGATACTTGGTCATTCAAACTTGCAGAGTTCATGACAAGCATGAGGAAGCAGACTTCCATGATGATAATTCCATTGCAACAGATGTTGCAGGGGATCTATGAGGAAAATCTCATACAATTTTGATGATTGTCCAAACTAAGTTCACATTTACCTCAATCTCCCAAATCTTTAGCATTAAGGGAGGTAGCAGTAGCAAAAACTATGTTAGAAAAAAATGCAGTTTGAGATTGTGAGGAACAAAGGCAATCTTGGAGTCAGAAGACTCAGATTCAAATATTACATCTGACATTATTGCATGTGTCATCTTCAACAAGCAACTTTACTTGCTTTTGGACTCAGTTTCCCCATTTATAAAATGACAAGGTTATACTAGACATACTCCAGCCCTAAATCTGTGATTCTATTAGCATATAAAATCCTTTCTAGTTTTAAATTTGTGATTTCATGTTCTATAAGAATCCTAGGGTGTCTCATAATTGACCAAAATATTTGCAATTTACTTTTGATAAAGATTGTGGGTCAATAAAGGTCATTTTGCCTTGGCATTTTTGTACAGGGTCTGTATCTAAACATTTGGCCATTGTTCATTAAATAGCAAGACATTATTTTGATGGTAATTATTGGAGAGGGCCTATCAGGTACACATGTGGGGAGATTGCTTTTATGCTTACATGACATTACTCAGTGGGAGCAAAAAATAATAAGATCCCTCAATTTTGAATGAAAATAAACCAGTTAGGGGGCAGCTAGATGGCACAGTGGTTAAAGCACTGGCCCTGGAGTCAGGAGTACCTCAGTTCAAATCCAGCCTCAAACACCTGACACTTACTAGCTGTGTGACCCTGGGCAAGTCACTTAACCCCCATTGCCCTGCAAAAAAAAAAAAAAAAAGAAAATAAACCAGTTAGTGACTGTTCTGTGGTTTGCCCTGTCAAAAGGATAGCTTTGGAGATTTCAGTAAGTAGTTTACTGCCCTATGAGAAGTAAGACCCCCTACTACACTTCATTTTTGTTGTTGTTGATAGCCAGATGAAGTCAAGAAGTAACAAAGAATCAGTAAGACAGGAGAAGGTCAAGATATAGGAGAAGGTCAATATCAAATTGGGACATCAGCAATAGACTATAAACTGGAGACAGTTGTAACTTGTAGCTGAGAGGACTGCAAAGAGACTTGGAGTGAATGGAAATATTTGTATGTAGAACAGAAGAGTAGGAAAAGGTATAAGGAAGCTGGTGACTATTTTTGACAAGATGCTATTTAGTCATGGAAAGAGAATTGGCTCTGCACTCAGAAAAGTTCTATTCAAATCCCATTTCTGAATTTTGTCACTTGGGCAACTTTGGGCAAGTAATTTTACTTTCATAAGTCATCAGGTCAACCTATGTGCAATATGAGAAAAAAGACCTCTGAAATCTTCTGTTTTAGAGTTCTCACCGTATGACCCCTGGAAAATAGCGGTTGTATTCGGTTGCTGTTTGCATTGACAGTTATCAACTTTTGGTCATTAACAATTGTTTTAAGTCAAAGAGGAATTCTTAATACAAAGAATGGAAAGAAATGTGAAGCAATGTTGAGAGAAGAGGGGAAAAAAAGAACATGCAAACTGACAACTATGCAAAGAACAATAGCAAGGAAAAATTGCTCTTTATGGGCTGTCAAGTTCCTTCTGTGAGATTCTGTTATTTTGTAAGATTGATCAGTATTATGTGCATGGTGGTTAATGCAAAAACTCTGGGTCTCCAGCAGTGATTTTGAGATTCATCAACAGCAATTCTGCATAGACAGAGTCTGCAAAATATGGTGTAGAGAGTGATGAGTTATTTTAGATTGAGTATACTGAGACATGCAATGATAGTTTTGGGGAAATATGGAGTGTAAAGATTGAGTTTTTTCTTCTTGTCAATTTTGTCTATAGCCAGGGAATGCATCTTGCTTTTTGTTTCCTACAGGTTGTGAACTCTCAAAACTCTCCTAATAATGGCTGTCCAGGGCTGTGGGAGTGGCTGAGCATAGATGAGGGAAATCAAATCACCTGCTAACACTTAAGTAAAGAGAGAGTTGTCAGTTGGGCTTAATTGATTATCAGTAAAACACCTTACTGAGATAGTCTCTTCCAAGTGGGTGTTAAGAAGAGGAAAGGAGCTTCTAATACTTGGGTAATTTGCACTTCCATCTTTTTAAACCTAATTCCACTTTAACAGTGATTAGAAAGTCAATACATGTTGATGATGTCTAGTTGGGTGTTATTGTTGTTATGTGTGTGTGTGTGTGTGAGTACATGCATGTTTAATAATGGAGGAAAATAAAACAAGTGAATTCCTAAATGTTTTAAGGAAATGGCACCCTGTGAGTAACTCAAGATTTTCTTTTGCCTGACTTTATTTGCTTTTTAGATGCAGCCCTCTACTAATATAGATTAGAGCTGAGGCATTGAACAAATTTTGTTTGACTTTTCAAATGCTTTTTTAAAGATTCTGAATGTGCTTTGAAGTTGAGTCACTAATAACTAGGTCTAACATGTCTCATTGACACCCCCCCTTGCCCCCTCCAAAAAAACCAAAAAAACAAAAAGCAACTCCTGCTCCTTGGTCAGCCAAAAACAAAGTTAAATTTTAAAATATGAGTAATAGTTAAATAAGGTGCTAGGCCACAAAAATGCTAGATTTTTCACCAATATGTTTTCTGATGACTAGAGAGAATGATATAACTATTTTCCTTCAAAGACATTAGCTCACTTTGCTGGAGAATACACATTGGACAGGGTATCCTTTCATGATCTATAACTTAAAAAAGTTTTAAGTAGGTCAGGCTATAGATTAATAGGAGGTTCAAAAGAAGATGAACCTATGTTGTAGTGAGAAAAAGCATAATCTTTCATCTCTCTTAGTGTTGTACTTGGAGCTTTCCTATGTCCATTATTAGCCAGTCTTGTTTTAAAATGGTGTTCTATTTTTATATTAGGTCTAGACTATATCACAGAAACATCCATTACAAGTATTATTTTGGCAGCTTCATTGTGTTCCTTTATTACAGGTCCTAGGAAAATGGCCTTGGCAAGGTAATTTCATTTGTGGAAATGAACTCTATTGAAAATATGAAGTAATCTCTAATATTATCAGGCAGTGTTAGCCTTGGTTTTTAATCCTTTTTTATCCTCCTTATTCAACCATTTAAATTTTTCATGAAAAAAAACCAACAACAACCACATAGTGTTCTTTTCTCTTCTTATTAATTTTCTTTTCTGAGAACATTCTAGCTGCTTTGATTTTTAAGTGCAATTTTCATGAAAATGTAAATACTGTGTGCATTAGTAGTACAAGAGTGAATAGAAACTGCCTTCTGAGAAAATATGAAGAACCTTGAAGGCTAGGGAGGGTGGATAATTTCTTGATATTTGAGAAAGTAACAGTTAATTCCAGGATACAGACTAAACATGAAAAGTGGGCGATATGACCATGGATCTTTTAGAAGCAAAGTCATTGTTTGGACTATTCGTATAAAAACTAGATCCTCAGTGGGCATTGTACTCATATAGGACTTCATCTTTTTTCCAGAAAATTTAGGTATTAAGTAGTTTACATAGATGAAAGCTGAGAATAAGTCTGTCCAGTCTTTGTTTGTAGTTCAAACTCTCCTCCTATATAAATAATGTACTCATTTCTTGGTTTAGAAAGGACATTAAAAGGATTGTGACCTTCATCCTAGTAATCTGTATAGAGAAGAGGGTATGGCTTATTAGCAAAGGGAATGTCTTTGGACTTAGAAGCCTAGTTAAAATTTGATTTTACAACCTATATGAATTGGGACTAGCACCTACCCTCTCTGATTATGTACCTCCTTATCTGTTAAATGAGGTAATTAGATTCTACATGATCTCTCAGGTATCTTCTATTTCTAAATCTTGATTCTATAATCTCAATTAAGTTAAAACCAGAATGTAAGATAATAAAAATAACACTAGACTGGAAATTCTAGCTCTTGTTCAGCTACCAACTAGCTGTGTGACTTTCTTGTATATGTTGTTTTACCACCAGGTCTCAGTTTCTTCACATGTGAACTGAGAGGGGTAATTTGGACAATCTCTACTCTTCCTTCTGCTAAACTCTTTTTTTTTTTTGCTTCTAAAAGACTGGAACTGACCTTCCAAGGAGGTGAATCACCTGAAAAAAGACAACAGAGCAGCTCAGATATTACTGCATCTGATTCCAAAGGGTGAGAATTGAAAAAAAATCAAAAGTGTAGTTCATCTTTTTTCTGTGATAAATGGAAATGAAGTTTAACAAGGTGACAATAATATCGGTTAGGCTGTGTTTATTTAATTACTCTGGTCTTCACACTGCTTAGAAGAATCCATTTTCTCCTCCTAGAGAACTGATAATTAGCTAAATTCAATTGGGTAATGTTTTCTATAGTGGGGTTATGTTGGGTTACTTCTTTAAGTTTGACCCTGGCCAGAGGACTGACTAGCTAAATTCGTCCTGCAGAAATGAAATTAAATGCCCAGAAGAGAGGATAGTTATTTGAAATCAGTCTCTTCAAAAATGTGATTTGGATTTACTTGTTCAACTTTAAAATTTTAAAAGAACAAGAAGAGTGAGGTGGGAGGGAGAGACATAGAGACACAGAGAGATTTGACTCCAATAAAATATTTCAATTTTGTATCCTAAAAGTTATTAAATGTGGAATAAAGTATTGTAATAATTCCTGACCAGCACTCTCTGACACACAGCTAAGTGGTCTAGGGTTATTTCTTTACTTCCTAGGAAAGACCACTTTCCTCTCCCTACACTGAGAGAAATTCAGAAGAATTGCTGTGTTGTCTTTTACCTGTTGTTTCCCCCACCTCCCATGCCTGGATGCTCTCCCTCCTCTCTGTCTCTATTTTGCCCTCTTCCTCTGGCCCCTCTACCACTTTTAAAAGTGAAAACTGAAAAAAAAGGACATCAGAATAATTTTGAATAAACTACCTTCTGCTCTAGATATTTAATTTCATCTCTGCAGGTGTATTTTGCCCAGTCAGTATTCTTCCAAGGGTCAGATTTAAAGAAAGGGATCAAAATAACCTTACTCTAGAAAACATGTGATCATAATTAGTTCCATTAATTTTCAGTTCCCTAGGAGGACAAAAACAAAATATGGCCTTTTCTAAGCTACCTTAAGATGAGAGCAATTAAGCAAACATAGCCTAACAGATATGATGGTCACTTCCTTAAACTTTATTTACATTTATTACAGAAAGAGATGAACTATATTTTGATTTTTACCTCTTAGATCCCCAAGTTACCTTCAAAGCTCAGTTCAGATAGGACTATTATATGAAACCCTACCTGAAAGTTACCCCTCCAAGTTA
Source organism: Dromiciops gliroides (assembly GCF_019393635.1). Classification (NCBI taxonomy): domain Eukaryota; kingdom Metazoa; phylum Chordata; class Mammalia; order Microbiotheria; family Microbiotheriidae; genus Dromiciops; species Dromiciops gliroides. The sequence goes on from NC_057861.1 coordinate 348,606,810, forward strand.
CTACTGTTCCCTTATCCAAATTACCTTATAATATATATGCACAGACACACATACACACACACCCACACACCCACACACACATATATATATATGAATGTGTATATGTTGGATTCATCAATTATCAGACAGCTAGAAAGCCCTGAAGGCTCAGAATGATTGAAATGCATTTTCCCTTTTGGTCTTGAATTTCATGGTTATTCTTCTGCAGTCTTCAGATGGACCTTTAAACTAGAACTGAAACCACTTGGGTGAGTAACACAAGTACTATCTACTTCTAAACTTGTTTCTTCTATGTTCTGCATAATTACACATGTATGACTTGTATTGAATTGCTTGATCTCATAGGGAGAGTTGAGGAGGGAGGGAGGAAGAAAATGTAGAATACAGAATTAGTTCAAAGACCTTAATCTCATCAGAGTCAGCTCAAGGAGGGAATAACACATACACCCAATTGGGAGGATTAATTTATCTAACCCTACAGAAAAGTAGGAGGGGAAGAGGAAAAGGAGAGAAGGGTGAAAGAAGGGAAGGCAGAGCTGGGGAGGGGACAGTCAGAAGCAATACACTTTTGAGGAGGAATAGGGTAAAATAAGATAGAAAATAGAGTAAATATCATGGAAAGGGAATAGGATAGAGGGAAATATGATGATTGATTATAATGGCAAAACATATGGTACCTACTTTGCTGGGCTATTTTAAAGAAAATTCTTTGTCAAGTTTAAGGTACTATATAAAAGTTGTGATAAACAAGATGCTATCAGAAAAACCTGGAAAGACCTACAGGAACTGAAGCAGAGTGGAATGTACTGTATACAAAATAACAGCAATATAAGTGTAAGATGATCTGCTAGGAAACGTGAGGTTATTTTCAGCAATGCAATGAAAATTGCAATCCTTTGACAGAGAAAGAACTAATGGTGTCTGAAGACAGATTGAAGCACAATTTTTTTAATGGCTCCTTAATCTGAAGTTTTATTTTTATCTGTTTTCTCTCACAACTTAGCTAATGTGGGGATGTTTTCCATGACTACTCATGTATTAACTTATTGAATTGCTTGAGTTTTTGGGGGTGGGGGTCGGACGGGAGGGAGGAAGAGAAGTTAGAATAGAATTTTTTTTTAATTGATGTCAAAATTTGTTGTTACATGTAATTTGGAAAATAAATTCTGAACAGAGAAAAAATAAACTTTCTCCTTTTTCAGTACATATGATAGGTCCTATGGTAATTCTTACCCCAGAAAATGACCTCTCATCAGTCTGATATGGGTCTATGACCCTCAACTGGGTAATGAATAACATAGCTGTTAGTTGGCAATGGTTCATTCACCCAACAGAAGGATACCCCCCCCACCCCATATCAGTCTGGGACATTTTTTTTTTGCACTGATGCACAGGCTTTGTCCACTTTCAGTTTCTACATTGGAAGGCTTCAGTGGTATGTTCCTGGTTAGACTCTAGTCCACAGACTTCTCCATCTCCCTATGCTAACTTGGGCTGGAAAATAACTGTGATTTTTTCTTCTTGGATTCCCCAATAATGACTTATCCTAGCTAATTTTCTGTACTTTCAAAAATGACTTGTATTGGAGAGTTTGGAAATATTTTTTCCTGTCACTTAGTAATCTTGATTCCTCTCCCAATTTCATATGTTCATAGACATAGACATACACATATGTATGTGCACATAAATGTGGGTTTATACATGTATATACATATATTTAAATAAAATGTCCTTATTTTCTTATTTGAAAATTTACGTGTGTATGTATGTGTATTATGTACATAATTTTTTTCATTGTTTTCCCAGACAGACTTTAGCTTGCTCAAGGCAAGGGCTGTTATATATCTGTTTTTGTAGCCCAGTGCCTTATACAGTGAATGAATACATGTTCATTGCTTGATACAATTTCTATAATGAAAGACAAAGCAGTAAAAAAAAAAACAGCAGCCTTCTGAAAGTAAAATGTATGAAGGAGAAGATACTAACATTAGAGAGAAATTAAGAGACCACATTTTCCATGGTATGATAGTGCAAAGAAAGAAAAAAAAAATTGACATATCAAACCACAAAAGGGCCAAACTTTTGTTTTTTTGGTTAATATATTATTTGACTTCTTGATAGCCCAGTTCCCAAAGAAACTCCTTTTTGTGGTAATAAACCTCTTTTTTATAATCTGTGGTTCCAATTTTTATCCTTCCTTCCCTCTCTTCCCTCCCCCCTTCCTGAGGTGGCAGGCAATCAGATATGGGTTATACATGTATGATTATGTAAAGCATTACCATATTTGTCCTTTTGTACAAAAAAACTTGATTAAAAGAAAAAATGAAAGAAAATTATAAATAGCATGCTTCAGTCTGTTCCATCAATATCAGTTCTTTCTTTGGAGGTGGATAGTATCTTTCATCAATTGCCCTTTGGGAATATCTTGGATCATTGTATTGTTGAGAATAGGCAAGTCTTCTCAGTTCTTAATCAAACAATATTGCATTCTTTGTGCCAAAAGTTCACTTGTTTTGCTCATTTCAATATACATTATTTCATATATGTCTTTCCAGGCCCTTCTGAAGTCACCCTGCTTGTCATTTCTTATAGCACAATAATATTCCATCACCATCACATACCACAGTTTGTTTGGCTATTCCCCAATTGATGGACATTCCTTTAATTTCCAATTCTTAGCCACCACAAAAAGAATTGCTATAAATATTTTTGTACAAATAGGTCTTTTTTCTCTTTTGGGAGTTTTCTTTGGGATATAAACCTAGCAGTGGTATTGCTGGATCAAAGGGTATGCACAGTTCTATAGCTTTTTGGGGATAGTTCCAAATTGCTCTGCAGAAAGTTTGGATCTTTTTTACAACTCTACTAACAGTGGATTAGAATCCCAGCTTTCCCACATCCCCTCCAACATCCAATATTTTCTGTTTCTGTTATATTTGCCACTCTGATAGGTGTGAGGTGATACCTCAGAGTTGTTTTAATTTGCATTTCTCTGATGAATAGTGATCTAGAGCATTTTATCATGCAATTATAGTTTTGATTTCTTTGTCTGAAAACTGCCTGTTCATATAATTTGACCATTTTTCAGTCAAAGGACTTGCATTTTTACAAATTTGATTCATTTCTCTATATATTTGAGAAATGGGGTCTTTATCAGAGACATTTGTTTCATAAATTCTTTCGCAGTTTTCTACTTCTCCTGTAATCTTGGTTATAATAGTTTTGTTTGTGCAAAAGCTTTTTAATTTTATATAATCCAAATGACATATTGTATACTTGATTTTATTCTCTATAGCTTCTGTGGTTCTAAATTCTTCCTCTGCCCCTAAATCTGACAGATAAATTATTCCATACACTCTTAATATGCTTATGGTATCATCCTTTGTGGGTAAATCCTGTACCCATTTTGAACTCATTTTAGTATACAGTGTGAGATGTTGGTCTATACCTAGTTTCTGCCATACTGTTTTCCAGTTTTTCAAGCAGTTTTTGTTCAAATAATGAGTTTTTGTTCCAAAAGCTTGGATCTTTTTGTTTATCATATCCTAGATTACTACAGTCATTTACTATAGTGTAATTTCTTTCTATTATATTTTACTGATCTACCTCCCTATTTCTTATCCAGTATCAGATTGTTTTGATAACTACTGCTTTATAATAGAGTTTGAGATCTGGTAGTGATAGACCATGTTTTTCATATTGTTTTCATTGAATCCTATGATATCTTTGAACTTCTGTTTTTTCAGATGACTTATGTTATTTTTTCTAGCTCTAAAATATTTTTGATAGTTTGATTGCTATAGAACTAAATAAATTAACTTGGATAGGATTGTCATTTTTTAAAATATTGCCTACCCATGAGCAATTAATATTTTTCCAATTGTTTACATCTGATTTTTTTTTCTGTGAAAAGTATTTTGTAGTTCTGGTCATATAGTTGCTGTGATTGTCTTGGCAGGTAGACTCCCAAGTATTTTATATTGGTCACAGTTATTTTAATGGAATTTCTCTTTATACCTGTTATTGCTGGACTTTATTGCTACTATTTTTTAAATGCTGATTTATGTGGATTTATTTTGTATCCTGAAACTTTGCTAACATTGTTAATAAATTCAATTAGCTTTTTAGTTAATTCTCTAGGATTTTCTAAGTATAACATCATATTATCTGCAAAGAGTGATAGTTTTGTTTCCTTAGTACCTATTCTAATTCCTTTAGTTTCTTTTCTTCTCTTATTGTTATAGCTAACATTTCTAGTACAATATTAAATAATAGAGGTGATAATCGGCATCCTTGCTTCACCCCTGATTGTATTGGGAAGGCTTTTTAGCTTGTCCTCATTAAAGATAATCCTTGCTGATGGTTTTAAATAAATAGTACTTATCATTTGAAGGTAAGCTCCTTTTATTCCTATGCCCTTTATGGTTTTAATAGGAATGAGTGCTGTATTTTGTCAAAAGTCTTTCCTCCATCTATGGAGATATGCATATGATTTCTATTGCTTTTGTTATTGATATGGTCAATTATGCTGATAGTTTTCCTAATATTGAACCAGTCCTGCATTCCTTGTATAAATCCCACCTGGTCATAGTGTATGATCCTTCTGATTTATTGCTGTAATCTTTTTGTTATTCTTTTATTTAAAAATTTTTGCATCAGTATTCATTAGTGTGATTGGTCTATAATTTTCTTCATTTTGGCTCTTGCTGGTTTGGGTATCAGCACAATATTTGTCTCATAAAAGGAATTTGGTAGAACTCCTTCACTTATTTTTCAAATAATTTATATAGTATTGGGATTAATTGTTTTTAAATGTTTGGTAGAATTCACTTTTGAATCCATCTGGTCCTGGGGATTTTTTCTTAGGAACTTCGTTGATGGCTTATTCAATTTCTGTTTCTAAAATTAGGTTGTTTAAATATTTTATTTCTTACATGCAAATAAATTTGACAATCTAAATTAAATGGATGAATATCTTAAAAAAATACATTACCCAGATCAGCAGAAATAACTCCCTTTTAAAGCATTCATATTCTTCTCAGCATGCATATCATTATGTACAGATTGCTCTTTTAACTCGTGTTCCATCAAATTTGAAATGTCTTGATACTACATGTCATGATCCTTTTACCTCTTAAGCAGAAGGTAAAATATTATGCATTTTCATTTTCTACAACAAAAAGAAACAACCCATTAATAAATTAAAGTTTTAGCATTTCATCAGAACCTCAACTTCAATTAATCAACACATACTTTTTTTTTTTTTTTTTGCTGTCTATGGTGTATCTAGTCCAGTGATGTCCACTATGGAGGAGAAATAGAAGAATGAGGTGTGGCCTTTACTAACATTAATTTAGGCCAGGATATGAATATTGGATAGGGATAAACACTAACAAACAAGTTCAGCACATATAAAATGCTAATTGAATAGTAATAAAGAACAATACAAAGAGTCATTGATCTACCAGAAACTTATTAAGCATCTCCTATGTCCAAAGAACTGTGCCTGTGGTGAAACACAGACAAACTATAACAACATTGTTTCAGTTAAGTTGTTTCAGTCCTGCCCAACTCTTTCTGACCCCATTTGAGGTTTTCTTGGCAAACAAAGATACTAGAGTGGTTTGCCATTTCCATCTCCAGCACATTATTTCAGTTGAAGATCTGAGGCAAACATGGTTATGTGGCTTGCCCAAAGTCACACACCTATGTGTCTGAGGCCACATTTGAACTCAGGGCTTCCTGACTCCAGGACCCTATCTGCTGAGCTACCTAGCTTCCCAACAGCAACAATAAACAAAAATTCTTTGCTGTAAGGAACTTATTGTGGGGGACCCAGAAATAAAGTATTGAACAGCAATACAGATTGGACTAGGACTCAAGATTTTCTGACACACTAATTCATCACTTATTCTTTATACCACTTTACTACTGCTCAGCAAATTGAACAAATCTTAGAGCATTATTGGAAGACATATAATGATGAGAGCACTGGAATTTTAAATCCAAAGACTTGCTCTGAGACTAATTTTTTACCCTAGTAAAGTTTCCTTCCTGCTGTTAAACCACATGGGCCAAGGGACTTTCCACAAGCCTTTTGCCATAAGGAGACAACACTTTACGATCCTTTCTCACAGGGGAAGAATTGGTCTTGAAATCAAAAAGCCCTCTTGGAAGAGCTCGAAAAGAATTTTATAAACCAAATAAGAGGGGTAGAAGAAAAATTAGGGAAAGAAATGTTATGCAAAAGAAAGTCAATAGTTTGGAAAAGGAAAATAAAGCCTTAAAAATACAATTAGGCAAAGATGGTGGAGGAAAGACATTAAACACACAGAGCTCCTGATACAATCACCCCCAAAAATAACAATGAAAGAACCCCTGGAGCAGAAAAGCACAAAAATATGGGCTGAGAGTCTTCTCCAGCTATAGATAGATTTCACAGGGCTGTGCTGGGCCACAAGTAAAGCCTATCCCCACAATCTGGCCAATACACCAGAGACCTGCCCGAGGAAGTTGCCCCAGAGCCTCTGAATCAGCTGTAGCACTGGTATCTTCTGGAACTGAGCAGGTTAAATGGCTGGTGGGGGAGAGAGAGAGACAGTGCAGGGGTACCAGTGGACTGGAGGGAAGAATTCGACTGTCCCACCCCAGTGGGGAACCAGGAAGAAATCCTGAGAACCGGGAGGCCTAGGTGGGGGAGGGGAGCAGGCTCATTGAAACTAAGAACCACACCACAGAAAGCTTTGCTGGTTGGTTCTTTAGTAAGTAGCCTTAAGGTTATCTCTGGACCAGAAAATAGGCCAGGTGAGATTAAAACCTGCCTTTCTTCAAACCAAAACACTTGGGACCCTCTGAAGCTGGGAACAGGAGTTGAGTGGAGAAGACCCCTCTCCCCCCCCCATCCCCGTGGAGAGTTTAGGATCAAATAAAAGCAAGGCCAAGCAAGCTGAGAAGAAGCCCAATCACCCCCTGGGCCGTGGTGTAGCTCAAGCAGTGTGTCCTGGAAGCAGTGCTACTCTTTAGGAAGAAGTTAAAGGCTAAGAAATAGAGAAAGGAGAAGACCATTGAAAACTTCTTTGTGGGTAAGGTAGACCACAATACAACCTCAGAAGAATAAGATAATAACAGGGTCAAAGCTCCAATATCCAAAGCTTGAAAGAAAAATATGAACTGGTCTCAGGCCATGGAATCTCTCAAAAGGGACTTTGGAGAGAAAGTAGGAGAAATAGAAGGAAGATGTAGAGAGAGAGAGGAAAGAATGGAAAGAGAAATGAGAGTGATGCAGGAGAGTCATGAGAGAAAAAAGTCAGCAGTTTGAAAAACCAAATGGAAAAGGAGATTAAAAAACTGTCTAATGAAAATAGCTACCTAAGAATTAGGATTGAACAATTGGAAGCTAGTGACCTTATGAGAAACCAAGATACAGTAAAGCAAATCCAATTGAATGAAAAAATAGAGGGCAATGTGAAATATCTCCTTGGAAAAACAGCTGACCTGGAAAATAAATCTAGGAAAGATCATTTGAAAATAATTGGACCACCTGAAAACCATGACCGAAACAAGACCTTAAACACCATCCTCCAAGAGATTGTGAGGGAAAATTGCTCTGATATTCTAGAAGCAGAAGCTAAAATAGAAAACCAAAGAATCTACCAATCACCTCGTGAAAGAGATTCCAAAAGGAAAACCTCCAGGAATATATGTATATTTTTTTGCAGGGCAATCAGGACTAAGTGACTTGCGCAGGGTTACACAGCTAGTAAGTGTCAAGTGTCTGAGGCTGGATTTGAACTCAGGTACTCTTGAATCCAAGGCTTTACCCACTGCACCACCTAGCTGCCCCCCTCCAGTAATATTATAACCAAATTCCAGAACTCCCAGGTCTAGGAGAAAATATTGCAAACATCTAGAAAAAAGGAATTCAAATACTGTGGAGCTCCAATAAGGATAAAGCAAGATCTAGCAGCTTCTACACTAAAAGACCAAAGGGCATGGGGTATGATATTCCAGAGAGCAAAAGAACTGGGACTACAGCAAAAAATCACATGCCCAGCAAAATTAATGGTAATCTTTCAAAGGAAAAAAAAAGGGACATTAATGAAAAAGAGGTCTTTCAGACATGTTTGATGAAAAGACCTGAACTGATTAGAAAATTTGACTTTCAAATAGAAGACCCTGAAGACGTATAAAAAGGTAAACAGGAAAAAGAATTCATGAGGGATAGTAAAAGATCAAACTCTTTACATCCCTACATGGGAAGATAATACTTCAAATTAATAAGAAATATCTCAGTAAGGAATTCACAGAAGACACAGATATGAACTGAATATGAAGGGATGATATCTGTAAAGCATTTATGTTTTGTTCTTTGTGGGGCAGACAAGGTGAGGTGTCTTATGTCTAGGGCCAGATTTGGGCTTGGGGTCTTTTGGGGCCAGGGCTAGGACGTTGTCCACCGTGCCATGTAACTAACCCATGATGACATTTTTAAAATAGGGTTTAGGTGTAGGAGGAATAGACTGTGGGAGGGGGAAGGGGAGAGGTGGTCTGGGGAGAGGTAGTTAACATGAAGGAATCAAGAAAAAAGCTTATGGAAGGGAGGGGAAGAGAAGAGGGGGAAGGAGTTGGGGAGTGAGTGAACTTTAATATCATCAGAATTGGCTCAAAGAAGGACTAAAATACGTACTCAAGTAGGTATAGTAATATATTTTTGCCCTGAGGAAGTGTAGGGAGATGGGGGGTGGGGGAGAGGGGAAGGTGGGAAGGGCAGATTGGGGGAGAGAGCAGTAAAAAACAAAACACTTTTTAGGAACGTGAAGATGTTTTGCATTACTGCACAAGTATGACATATTGAATTGCTTGATTTCATAAGGAGGGTTGAGGAGGGAGGGAGGAAGAAAATTTAGAAGTAAGAATTAGCTCAAAGACCTTAGTTATGATGATTAATTATAATGGCAAAATGTATGGTACCTACTTTGCTGGGCTATTATGAAGAAAATTCTCTGTCAAGTTTAAGGAACTATATACAGGTTATGATGAACAAGATACTATCAGAAAAAACTGGAAAGACCTACATGAACTGAAGCAGAGTGAAATGTACTGTATACAAAATAACAGCAATAGTGTAAGATGATCTGCTGGGAAGCATGTGGTCTTTTCAGCAAGGCAATGATCCCATATAACCCTGAAGGACTTATGAAGATTGCAGCCCATCTGCAGAGAAAGAACTGATAGTATCTGAAAACAGATAGAAACACATTTTTAAAATATTTTTTTCCTCTTTGAAAATTCCTGAATCTAACTTTTTTGTTTGTTTTTTGGGTTTTTTGGTTTGTTTTTTGCTGTTTTCTCTCACAACCTAGCTAAGGTGGGAATGTTTTCCATGACTACTCATGTATAACTTATTTTGAATTGCTTGAGTTCTTGTGGGTAGGGGGTAAGAATGGAATGAGGAAGAGAAGTTGGAACACAAAGTTTTAAAAAATTGACATTAAAATTGTTTTTTACATATATTTTGGAAAACAAAATTCTATTAAGAGAAAAAATAAAATAAAAATACAATTGGGCAAATAGAAAAGGAGCTGCAAAAGCTGACTGGGAAAAATAATTATGAATCAGAATTGGGCAGATGTAAGCTAATGAATCAATGAGACAATGGGAAGAAGTGAAGCAGAATCAAAAGAATATAAAAATAGAGGAAAACTTAAAATACCTCTTCAGAAAAACAAAAGACATGTAAAATATAACCAGGATGGACATAATAAGAACAATTGAACAACCTGAGGAATATGATTTTAAAAAAGAGACTAGACAGCGTATTTCATGACATTATTAAGAGGAAATTCTCCAATGCCTTACAATTAGAAAAAATTAGTCATTGAAAGAATCCGCCAATCACCTCATAAAAGAAACCCAAAAAAGAAAATGCTAAGGAATATTGTAACTAAATTCCACAACTATTAAGTAAAAGAGAAAATACTGTAAGCAGCCAGAAAGAAACGACTTAAATACCAAGGAACAACAAGAAGAATTACATGGGACCTGGCAGCTTCAACATTAAAGGATCAAAGGTTTGGAATATGATATTCCAGAAAGAAAGCAATTGGGATTACAACTAAGAACGTATTACCTAGCAAAATTAAGCATAATCTTTCAGGGGAGAAGATGTACATTCAATAAAATAGTAGACTTTAAGACTTTCCTAATAAAAAGTCCAGAACTGAATAGAAAATTTAATCTATGAATACAAGACTCAAGAGACACATGAAAAGGTAAAAAGGAAGAAAAAACAAAAACACTATACACTAAGGTTAAAATGTTTGCATTCATAACATTAAGTCCAGTTTGAATGGAAAGAAATTACTTTTAACTCTTGAGAAAGGTATCTTTATAAAGGCAGATAGGAGGAGTACACTCAAATGGAAGGTGTGAGTATAAGTTGATTCTTATGTGATTATATTTTTTAAAAAACTTAAGGGAAAACAGGATTATACTGGGAGTAGAAGAAAGGGAAGGCAGAATGGGGCAAATCAAATCACATGAAGAGTCACAAAAGACCTACTACAATAGAGGGAAAGAAGGTAGGGTGAGTATTGTTTTGATCTTACTCTCATCTTATGTGGCTCAAAGATGGAATAACACACACACTTGATTGTGTATAGAATTCTATCTTACTGTGTAAGGAAGTAAAAGGGGAAAGGGGAAAGAAAAAGGTGGGGTGCTAATAGAAGGGAGGGTAAAACTAACAGGGGAAAGGGGAAAAAACAAAAAGGAGGTAGGGCAGATAGAAGGGAAGGCAAAACTAGGAATTGAAAGGGGAAAGGACAAAAGGATGGCGCGGCTGATAGAAGGGATGGTAGACTGAGGTGGCCAAAAACAAAACACTGGTGAGAAAGGAACAGAGGAAAAGTAAAGAGAAAAATACAAACAAGAGAAAAAGTAGGATGTAGGGAAATACAGTTGGTAATCTTAACTCTGAATGTGAATGGGATGAATTCACCTATAAAATGGAAGCAGATAGCAGAGTGGATTAAAAACCAGAATCCTATAATGTGTTATTTACAGGAAACACATATGAAGCAGAGATATACATACAGAGTAAAGATAAAAGGCTGGAGGAGACTATGTTATGATTCAGCTGAAGTAACAGAAAAAAAGCACGACTATTAATCCTTACCTGAGACAAAGCAAAAGAAAAAATGGACATAATTAAAAGAAATAAGTAAGGAAACTTCATCTTGCTAAAAGGCACCATAGACAATGAAGTAATATCAAAATATGTATTCACCAAATGGCACAGCATCCAAGTTCTTAGAGAATTTAAATGAGTTACAGGAAGAAATAAATAGCAAAACTATATTTGTGGGGAACCTCAAACTCCCCCTCTTAAAACTAGATAAATTTAAAAACAAAATTAATAATAAAAAAGTTAAGGAGGTGAATAGAATTTTAGAAAAATTAAATATGATAGACCTCTGGAGAAAACTGAATGGGGATAGAGAAAAATACACCTTTTTCTCAGCAGTACATGGCACATACACAAAAATTGACCATTGTAATACAAACCTCACAGTCAAACAAAGCTATCATTCTTTGCAGATGATATAATGTTATCTTTAGAGAATCCTAAAGAATCAACTAAAAAACTACTTTAAACAATTAAAACCTTTAGCAAAGTTGCAGGATGTAAAATAAACCCACATAAATTATAAGAATTTCTATACCAACAAAGTACATCAGCAAGATATAGAAAGAGAAATTCCATTTAAAACAATTGTAGACTGGGGCAGCCAGGTGGTACAGTGGATAAAGCACTGGCCCTGTATTCAGGAGAACCTGAGTTCAAATCCAGCCTCAGACACTTGACACATACTAGCTGTGTGACCTTGGACAAGTCACTTAACTCTCATTGCCCAGCTCCCCCCCCCCAATTGTATACAGTATAAAATTAAAATACTTGGGTGTCTACCTGCCAAAGCAAACCCAGGAACTATATTAACAAAATTGCAAAACACTTTTCACACAAATAAAATCAGATTGAAACAAATGGAAAAATATATATTGCTCATGGGTAGGCCATGCTAATTTAATAAAAATGGGAATTCTAGCTAAATTAATTTAGTCATTCACTGCCATACCAATCAAACGACCAAAAAACTATTTCATAGAGCTAGAAAAAATAACAAAATTCATATGGAAAAAGAAAAAGGGTATCAAGGGAATTAATGAAAAGAAATGCAAAGGAAGGTAGCTTAACTGTAACCAGATCTAAAACTATATTATGAAGCAGCAATCATCAAAACTATTTGGTACTGGCTAAGAAATAGAAAGGAGGATCAGTTGAATATCTTAGGAATATAAAACAGCAACAAATGAATAGAGCACGTTCATGTTTTATAAACCCAAAGACTCTAGCCTCCAGGATAAGAACTCACTATTTGACAAAAACTGCTGAGAAAACTGGAAGATAGTATGACAGAAAATAAGCATAGACCAACATCTTACATCGTACACCAAAGTAAAGTCAAAATGCATACAAGATCTAGACATAAAGGGTGATGCCATAGGCAACTTAGCATATAAGTAATATTTTACTTCTCAGAACTATGGAGAGGGGAAAAATTTATGACCAGAGATGAGATAGGGAACATTATGAAATGCAGAGTGGATCATTTTGACTACATTAAATTAAAATTTTTTGTACAAACAAACCCAATGCAAACAAAATTAGAAAGAAAGCAAAAAGCTGAGAAACATTTTTACAGTGTTTCTGAAAAAGCCTCATTTCTAAAATATATATTGAACTGAATCAAATATATAAGAATACAAATGATTCCCCAATTGAGAAAATGTCAAGATATGAACAGGCAATTTTCAGATGATGAAATTAAAACTAACTACAAACATATTAAAAAATGTTCTCAATCATTATTGATTAGAGAAAGGCCATTTAAAACTACTCTGAGGTACTACCTTACACCAATACAATTGGCTAATATGAACAAAAAGAAAAATGATAAATGTTGGAGAAGATGTGGGAAAATTGGAACACTAATGCACTGTTGGTGGAGTTGTAAACTTATCCAAACATTCTGGAGGGCAATTTGGAACCATGCCCAAAAGTCTTTAAAACTGTGTATACCCTTTGACCCAGTGATACCACTACTAGGTCTGTATACCAAATATATCATAAAAAAGGAAAAGATCCCACATGTAAAAAATATTTATTTATTTATTTAGATTTTAGAATAGAATTTTATTTTCCAAAATATATGTAAAAACAAATTTTAGCATCAATTTAAAAAAAAAAAATTGTTCCAACTTCTCTTCCTCCTCTATTCCCACCCCCACCCACTAGAACTCAAGCATTTCAAAATAAATTATACATGAGTAGTCATGGAAAACATTCCCACATTAGCTAGGTTGTGAGGAAAAAACAGTCAAAAAACTCCCAAAACTTCAGACTGAGGAATTGTCAAAGAGAAAAAACATTTTTTTAAAAAATGTGTTTCCAGGGGCAGCTAGGTGGTGCAGCGGACAGAGCACCGGCCCTGGAACCAGGAGCACCCGAGCCCAAATCCGGCCCCACACACCCAACACCCACCAGCCACATGACCCCAGGCAAGCCACCCAACCCCAATTGCCTCACCAAAAAAGAAAAAAAAAAAGAGAAAAGAAAAAAAAATGTGTTTCCAACTATTTCAGATACTATCACTTCTTTCTCTGTAGATGGGTTGCCATTTTCATAGTCCTTCAGGGTTATATTGGACCATTGCCTTGCTGAAAATAACCACATGCTTCCCAGCAGATCATTTTACACTATTGCTGTTATTTTGTATACAGTGCATTTCACTCTGCTTCAGTTCATGTAGGTCTTTCCAGGTTTTTCTAATAGTATCCTGTTCATCATACCCTAAATAATGTACCTTAAGCTTGACAAAGAATTTTCTTCGTATTAGCCCAGCAAAGTCATCATAACTATTTCCCTCCATCCTATTCCCTTCCCATGATATTTACTCTATTTTCCATCTTCTTTTAAACTATTCCTCCTCAAAAGTATTTTACTTCTGACTGTCCCCTCCCCTACTCTACACTCCCTTTTTTTCCACCCTTCCTTCCTTATCCTCTTCCCCTCATACTTTCCTGTAAGGTTAAATAGATTACTCCTCCCAACTGGGTGTGAATGTTATTCCCTCCATGAGCCAACTCTGATGAGTTTAAGGTCTTTGAGCTAATTCTATGTTCCAAATTTTCTTCCTCCCTCTCTCCTCAACCCTCCCTATGAAATCAAGCAATTCAATATTTCATACTTGTGCCGTTATGCAGAACGCCTTCACCTTCCTTGAAAGTATTTTGCTTTTTACTACTCTCTCCCAGAATCTGCCCTTCCCTCCTTCCCCTCCCCCCCCCTTATCTCCCTCCCCTCCCTCAGGGCAAAATATATTACTATACCCAATTCTGATGATATTAAGGTTCAATCACTCCCCAATTCCTTCCCCCTCTTCCCCTCCCCTCCATAAGCTTTTTTCTTGATTCCTTCATATGAATAACCTCTCCCCAGACCATCTCTCCCCTTCCCCCTCCCCCAGTCTATTTCTCCTACACCTCAACCCTATTTTAAGGATGTCATTATGGGTTAGTTAGGTGGCACAGTGGACAATGCACCAGCCCTGGACCCAGGAGGCTCCAAGCCCAAATCCGGCCCCATACATAAGACACCCCACAAAGAACAAAACATAACTTCCCTTCGTATTCAGTTCAGACCTGTGTCCTCTGTATTATCTTCCTATATAGGCATGTTAACAGTTTGATCTTTTAATATCCCTCATGAAGTATTTTTCCTGTTTATCTTTTTATGCTTCTCCGGGGTGTGGTATTTGAAAGTCAAATTTTCTATTCAGTTCAGGTCTTTTCATAACAAATGCCTGAAAGTCTTCTTTCTCCTTGAAGTTCCATGTTTGCCTCTGAAAGAGGATGCTTAGTTTTGCTGGGTACGTGATTTTTGGCTGTAGTCCCAGTTCCTTTGCCCTCTGGAATATCATATTCCATGCCCTCCGGTCCTTTAATGTAGAAGCTGCTAGATCTTGCTTTATCCTTATTGGAGCTCCACAGTATTTAAATTCCTTTTTTCTAGCTGCTTGCAATATTTTCTCCTTGACCTGGGAGTTCTGGAATTTGGCTATAATATTCCTGGAGGTTTTCCTTTTGGGATCTCTTTCAGGAGGTGATCGGTGGATTTTTTCAATTTCTATTTTAGTTTCTGCTTCAAGAATATCAGGGCAATTTTCCCTCACAATCTCTTGGAGGATGGTGTCTAAACTCTTGTTTTGGTCATGGTTTTCAGGTAGTCCAATGATTTTCAAATTATCTCTCCTAGATTTATTTTTTAGGTCAGCTGTTTTTCCAAGGAGATAGTTCACATTGCCTTCCATTTTTCCATTCAATTGGATTTGCTTTACTGTGTCTTGGTTTCTCATAAGCTCACTAGCTTCCATTTGTTCAATCCTAATTCTTAGGCAATTATTTTCAGCAGATAGTTTTTTAATCTCCTTTTCCATTTGGCTTTTCAAACTGTTGACTTTTTTCTCGTGACTCTCCTGCATTGCTCTCACTTCTCTTTCCATTCCTTCCTCTCTTTCTCTACATCTTCGTTCTATCTCTCCTACTTTCTCTTCAAAGTCCCTTTTGAGAGCTTTCATGGCCTGAGACCAGTTCATATTTTTCTTGGAAGCTTTGGATGTTGGAGCTTTGACCCTATTATTATCTTCTTCTTCTGAGGATGTATTGTGGTCTACCTTTCCCCCAAAGAAGTTTTCGATGGTCTTCTGCTTTCTCTGCCTACTCATCCTGGCTTACTGTTTCTTGGCTTTTTGTGTAGCGCTGCTTCCCGGACACACCGTTCGTGCTACAGCGTGGCCCGGGGGGTGATTGGGCTTCTTCTCAGCCTGCCTGGCTTATAGTAAAAAATATTTATAACTGATCTTTTTGTGGTAGCAAAGACTTGGAAATTGAGGGGATGCCCATCAATTGGAGAATGGTTAAACAAGTTCTAGTATATGAATATAATGGAATACTATTTTGCTGTAAGACATAATAAACAGATGGATCTCAGGAAAACCTGGAAAGGCTTACATGGATTGATCCTGAGTGAAATAAGTAGAACCAAGGAGACACTGTACACAGTATCAATAACACTGTGTGATGATCAACTATGATAGACTTAACTCTTCTCAGCAATGCAATGATCCAAGACAATGCCCCAAGACACATGGTGAATAATTCTTTGCACATTCAGAAAAAGAACTTTGGAGTCTGAAGGTAGACTGATGTATACTAATTTCACTTTTGTTCATTTTTTGTTATTGTTCTTGTTTCTTCTTTCTTGTGTTTTTTCCTTTCATTTTGTTCTGATTAATGGGAATTATGTTTAACATGATTGTAAATGTATAATCTACATGAAATTGCTTGCTGTCTTTGAGAAGGAAAAAGAAGGTTGGGAGAAAAATTTGGAAGTTAACAAGTATCTTTACATGTAATTGAGAAAAAGTATAAATTTTTTTTTAAAGAGTATGCACAGCTTTTGAGAGATTTTTGGTGTCTCTTGGAATTATTAGCTTCCATCTGTCCAATTAAACATTTTAAGGCATTATTTTCCTCTATAAGCTTTTGCACCTCTTTTTCCATTTCACCAATTTTTCTCCAATTTGACCAATTTTTTTTCTCCCATTTGGCCATTCTTTTCTCCTATTTGGCCATTTTTTCCTCTCATTTGGCCAATTGTATTTTTTTAAGGAATTGTTTTCCTCAGTCAATTTTTGTGCTTCTTTTTCTAGCATAACTCTTATTTGGCTCATCTCTTTTTCCATTTTTTCTTCTACCTCTCTCTTTGGTTTTTTAAAAGCCTTTTTGAGCTCTTCAAAGAAGGCTTTTTGGTCTTGAGACAAGATCCTCTTCCCATTTAAGTCTTCACTCGTAGTTGTTTTGACAAACTCATCTGAGTTTGAGTTTTGGTCTTCCCTTTCACCTTAGAAGCTGTCAATGGTAAGGAACCTTTTTTTTTGTTTTTTACTCATGTTGTAGCCAATTTTTAAACTTATAAAGTTGAAGTCTGCTCCTGGGCCACAGAGGGCACTGTTGCTAGCTTCTTACAGCTCTGAGATGGCCCACTCTCAGCTGTGTTGAGCTGCAGCTTTGTTGAGCTGCCTGCTGAACTGAGCAGTGCCAAGTCGAGCTGAACCAAGTCAAGCAGAGGTATGGTGAGCTGCCCTCCCCTTTCACCCACGTGAGACAGACCTTTACTGAAGTCCTCTAAATTATCCCAAGTAGGAGGATTGTGTCTCTATGTCTTTTTGTAGGTTCTGTTGCTCCAGAATCTGTTGAGAGAATTGATTTAATCTTGTTTTTGAGGGAAACACAGAAAAGCTCAGGCAACTTACTGGTCTCTTTCTTCCATCTTGGCTCTCCCCCCAGAAACCCTAGCATTTTAGTCCTTTGGGCATAGTTTCAAATTTCTCTCTAGAATAGTTGGATCAATTCACAATTCCACCAATAATGCATTTAATTGTGTTCCTTGTAAACAACATGTTCTCAGATTCTCATTTATAATCCATCCTATGTTTCTCTTTTATGGATAAATTAATTCCATTCACATTCAAAGTTATAATTACTACTTGCACATTCACCTATATTCTATTTTTCCTCACTATACTTCTTTCGCTATTTGCTCTTTCTTCAAGAATCTAATTTACTTTTTTTTAAAGTAAGGCAATTGGGGTTGTGACTTGCCCAAGGTCACACAGCTAGTAAGTGTTAAGTGTCTGAGGCCAGAATCGAACTCAGGTACTCCTGACTCCAGGGCTGGTGCTCTATCCACTGTGCCACCTAGCTGCCCCTGGCCTCAGACACTTAACACTTACTAGCTGTGTGACCCTGGGCAAGTCATTTAACCCCAATTGCCTCACCAAAAAAAAAAAAAAAACGAAAAAGAAAAAAACTCCCTTTCTCATCTTTTTCTCCAGTCTCAATTCTTTATTTGTATAACTTTCTAAAAAATCCCTCCCTTATCCCATGTGCTCAACTTATTTCTTTATAACATTAGAAAGTCTTTTTACCCTTCTAGATGTATGTTTCCCTCTTTAACCCAGTTTTTATAAGAATAAGGTTCCAGCACTACCACCCTACCCAGGTTTATTTTTTTAAATCAACCCATATACTTAGTTCAGCCCAGACCTTTATTTCAAACTACTCAAATAATAATGAGTCTTTAAAAGTACTGATAGGAGCAGCTAGGTGGAACAGTGGATAAAGCACTGACCCTGGATTCAGGAGGACCTGAATTCAAATCTGACCTCAGACACTTAACACTTACTAGCTGTGTGACCTTGGGCAAGTCACTTAACCCCAACTGCCTCACCAAAAAAAAAAAAAAAGGGGTATTGATAACATTTTCCTGTATAAGGAGTAAACAGTTCTACCTTATTGATATCCTTATAATTGGTCTTAAAGTTTGCATTATGTTTTTCCTAAATCTTATATGTTGAATTTTGCATTGAGTTCTTGGGTTGTTTTTTGTTTTTGTTTTTGTTTTGTTTTTTTTGGTTTTCAGTCACCTGAAAATCTTTCCGTTCATTAAATATCAATTTTTCCCCACTCAGGGATTATACTCAACTTTTCTGGGTAAGTTATTTTTTATCACAACTCCATATCTTTTGTTTGATGAAATATGTTCCAACACCTGTGGTCTTTTATCATAGCAACAGTTAGGTCTTGTGTGATCCTGTCACTCCATGGTATTTAAATTGTTTTTCTTTCTTGTTGTTTGTGGTGTTTTTTCTTTAACCTGGCTTTTCACACTTGTGTATAATATTCCTATAAGTTTTCATCCTAGGATCTTTCAGATGGTGCTTGGTTGATTTTTTTCTATTTTTACTTTACATTCTCATTCTAAATCTTCAGGGCAATTTTCTTTGATAATTTCTTGTAATATTATTTCAAGACTTTTAAAAAATCATAACATTGAGGCAGTCAAACAATTCTTATATTTTCTCTCCTCAGTCTATTCTCCAGATCAGTTGTTTTTCTGTTCTGGTGGGTTTTTTTTGTTTTTGTTTTTTTTTTTTTTTGGTGGGGCGATGAGAGTTAAGTGACTTCCTCAGGGTCACACAGCTAGTAAGTTGTCAAGTGTCTGAGACTGGATTTGAACTCAGGTCCTCCTGAATTCGGGACCTGTGCTTTATCCACTGTGCCACCTGGCTGCCTCCAGATCAATTGATTTTCTAATGAAAGGTTTTACATTCTTGTCTATTTGTTTCATTCTTTTGATTTTGTTTTATTTTTTTCTTTGTTTATTGTAATGCCATTAGCTTCCCCTTACCCTATTCTAGTTTTTAAGAAAATATTTTTTTCTTTAAGTTTTTGGCTCTCTTTCCAATTTGTTGTCTTTCTTTACATAATTTTGCTCATTGTATTGGACTGCTCTTATTTTTTCCTGTTTATTCCTCAATCTCTCTTAATTGATTTTTAAAGTTCTTTTTACATGGTTCCAAGAGCTCTCTTTGGGTTTATGACCATTTGACATTACTCTTAGAAGTGGGATTGGCCTTTTTTAGCTCCACTATCTTCTTTTGAATATGAACCCAGATCTCTATTCCCATAGTAGCTGTCTCTAGTTAGGTTCTTTTTCATTTTGTTTACTCATTTTTATTTTGTTTTATTGTATAATTAGCATTTCATTATTTTAATCAGATTAGAGTATTGAGGTGTGCAGAATGGTGGCACAGGCCTCTGGTCCTTCTTACTCTTATATTCAGATCTCTCCAGGGGCCCAGCCTTGCAGAATCCTCTTTGTCCCTAGGCCATAGTCAAGGCCCCCAGCCACGTTGTCCCAGAAATACTCTTGCTCCCTCTGGTACCTCTCATAGCTGTGAACTTTAGCTTACCGTTCTGCCCTGAAACTAAAACGTGAAATCAGGAACTCTTTTTTCCTTCAAGTACTCACAGCTAGCAGCATCTGAATCTCTCTTCTACTACATTCACTGAGTATATGTTCACTCTTCTTTCCATAGCTGCAGTCTAGACTTCATCTGGTCAACACAACTGTGCCCAGAGTCCAGTGACTGTGAACGGTCCTTTAATCTTCCCCTACTCAGCCGTCTGACCTCCACACTGTCCATACGGTGAAAATTTCTTTAGCCAAGGCTGTTGCCTGTCCCCAGGGCTAGTTGTGGATTCAGTGGAGTTTACCTGAATGTGTTTAAAATTTCAACTGGGCTGAACCTCTGCAGAAGAAGAAAAGTCGGGTCTTTCTTGAGGTCCTCTCAGGTTATTATAGGAGGACAACTGCTTTACCCTGAATTTTCTTTATTTCTCCTGTTCTATGTTCACTTTGAGTCAATGTTCTGTCTTTTGTGGGGGAAATTCAGAGAGTCTAGAATTTTCTGACTTACTCTGTTATCTCCCCCAAATCCTTCCTGCCCCTTTATTCTTTACATATGTTTCTGAAATCTAATGTATCTGGGGGCAACCAGATAGTGCAGTGGATAAAACACCGGCCCTGGGTTCAGGAGGACCTGAGTTCAAATCCAGGCTCAGACACTTGACCCTCACTAGCTGTGTGACCCTGGGCAAGTAACTTAACCCTCATTGCCCTGCCTCCCCCAAACTAACGTATCTTCTCCCACATTTGTTTTGTTTTTGTTTTTGTTTTTCTGAGTCCATAGCTGTGATTGTATTGATGAAAGGAATTCTGAGTTTGGAAAATCCCTTTACTGATGCTGATTGGCAACTTGACTAAAATTTATAGTCTTAAAAATTTTGTATGGTACTGAGAAGTTAAGTATCCGTGATGTTGTAGCTGATATATGTCAGCAGCTGGAATGAAAACTATGCTACATATATATCATTTCTCATACTGCTCCTCATAGCCTATAGATTTATACAAAATTGGGAGGAAGGAGATTTTTCATTTAGTATTTCCTTAAAAAGTTTAATGTTGTATGTTATCTGTTCTCTATGATATAGAGATAGCAAAATCCAAAGTTTTGAAATTATTATGTTTTCATTTAAATTTTTTTGGTCAGTTGATAAAAAGATGATTTTACTAGGATAAGACCAAGACTTTTGTTGTTGTTGTTGTTATTTTTTGGTGAGGCAAGTGGGGTTAAGTGACTTGCCCAGGGTCACACAGCTAGTAAGTGTTAAGTATCTGAGACTGAATTTGAACTCAGGTCCTCCTGAATCCAGGGCCAGTGCTCTATCTACTGTGCCACCTGCTGCCCCAAGACCAAGCCTTTCATCCCTGAACCAGTCATAGCTCCAGAGCAATTCTTCCTTTACGAATCACTCTTCTAGTAATAACCCTGAGAAGCAGATACCATTTGATATTATTATCATCCCTAATTTTTATACATAAGCTAGCTAAGGCTCAAGAGGCTAAGGGGACAACTTTTGGACCTAGCTCCAGATTGTCCCACTCTAAGATAAGTATTCTTTCTTTCATGTAAGTTTGGTCATTTACTATACCTGTTGCAACTTCTGCCCTACCTCATGGGTATACAAGGAATAAGAACATAGATAATTATTCAATCAAAACATTGTCACAAACATTTAAAAAAATTAAAGTGCATTCCCTATTAATGTCAGGTCAGTAGCTTAACCCTTGTACATAAAGGACAGTACATTAATTTGGGGATAAAGTACAAAACATACCAAAAGTCATTAACTTTAGAGATTAGTTTAATTGGGCATTCCCAGAAGTTTTATTCCTGGCACTCTAAAAAAAAAAAAAAGGAGGAGGAATGTTTCTAAGTATCTAGAACTTCTGGATTGATTAAAAAAAATAACTGTCTCATTAAAACAAATGCAGCCAGTCATGCAATGACTAATAAATTTCAACTTGCAAATTCAATAAAGTGCAATGCTGTAAATCGGTTCTGTCAACTTAACCCTCTTTGACTTATGTTGTATAATCATGGCTTTGAATAACCTCCATTTCAGTAACAATTTTGTAGTCTGAGTTTAATTTGATCCTATGATGAATCTCATAACCTTTCAACATTTTATGTTTTGTTTTTCTCCTCAAGAAACAAGACACTTGTATGTATGTATGTATACATTCATATTCACATTCGCAGACATATAAGGCTCACACTTATAATCTTGATATATTCTGTGTTTTGTGAAAATAGACTTTAGGGAGAAAACATAGCTGATAGATTGTACTAAAGGAAATTTGAATGGAACAGGAGGGAAGTATGTGGAGAAAGAAAACAATTTCACTTTAGGTATTTGAGGCCAGGGGATAAGGGAGCATTGACCTAGTTTTCAAACCCATAAGTGTAATATCAGTCCTAACAAGGGGACCATATGCCTGAGGCTGGACATGGATTGACAGCTCCAGTCCAATGCCAGTCACTTCAAAGCTGTCTCGGCCACCAGAGGCCTGTTGACTGAGAGCAATTGAGAAAGAATTTTTTTCCCTCCTAATACCATTATGGAGAGCCCAGAAACTTCAGTCAAGCTATCTTATCTCAGGGCCAAGGGAATTCCCTTCATCTATCTTGGCATACAATATCACTCACATTTCTTCTATTACTCCCCCCACACTCAGTGCTAAGATTAACAATGCATTACTATGTCAGGCCCAGAATATTCCAAAAATATCTCTACTACCTTACCTTCTCCACCACCCTAAGGGTCACAGTAATAATTAGTAAGGATAGCAGTAGTGTCATTACCATTGAGGGGAGGAGAGAGAAAGGTGAATAATGTGTCAAATTTTTAGATATTCAGCTCTAATAATGAATATTAAATAATGCAACTTTCCCCTCTGTTGACACTGCAGAGGAATGCTGATTATTTATAATTACACCAAAATGAAACATTAAGATATGGAATTTGAGGGGTTTTTTTTCTATCTTAATAGTATTTTTCCAGTTACATGTAAAGATAGTTTCAACATTTGATTTATAAGATTTTGAATTCCAAGTATTTCTCCCTTCCCTTCTATCTCCCCAAGACAGAAAACAATCTGTTCTATATGTACAATCATATTAAACATGTCTCCACATTAGTCATGTTGTGAAAGAAGTATCAGAACAAAAGGAGAAAACCGTATAAAAGAAAAAAAAAGTAGATATAGTATGGTTCAATCTGCATTCAGATTCCAAAGTTTTTGTTTTTGTTTTTGTTTTTGTTTAATAAGATTTCATTTCCCCAGATAATTTAATGAGGAATAGTGTGGCATAGTGGAAAGCTCACTCATGATGGAATTAAAGAAATTGAATATAGCATTTGCTATGTACCACTAATATTAACTTCCACAAATCATCTGACTTCAATAAACTTTAGTTTTCTTATTTATAAAATTATGACATTGGGCTAGATCATCTCTTAGGTTTTTTTCTAGCTCTAAATCCTATGATCTTATGGTTATTTCAAAATTCTTTTTCTGCACTGGCTATATTTTATTGAATACTGGCTAATTCAACTTTTAACATTATATATATATATATATATATGCATATATATACATATATATATGTGCATATATGTATATTTATATACTCCTAAATATTAAAATAGAGATGTTGATGTCCCTCTTTTTTTCTTTTTCTGTGGGGCAATCAGGGTTAAGTGACTTTCCCAGGGTCACACAGTTAGTAAGTGTCAAGGGTCTAAGGCTGGATTTGAACTCAGGTACTCCTGATTCCAGGGCTTGTGCTTTATCCACTGCGCCACCTAGCTTCCCCCTAATATCCCTCTTTTTTTACATCTAAAGTTCTTTCCAATTCTAAATCTTGGCTTCTAACATCCCACTAACAGTTACTAAAGCCCCACTTGGGAAGGAAAGTAAAAAAACTTGTCTTTAACCTCTCATTTTCAAAATCATTAGTGTATAGGGTCCTATACCTTTTTCATTACTTTGCATTACATATGGAAGTGACTTCAAAGGCCATCTAGTACAACTGCTAAAAATTATAAGGGAGGGAACCAATACCTAGGGATGTAAAGTTGCTTCCATAACATTACATTGTTAGTAAGCATTAAAGGCAGAAACTTGAACAAACCCAACTCCTCAATGTTCTGAGCTATGGCATGTAAAACTAAATGTGTGGTTGCCTTATTACTGTCCCAAGTGTAGGGAAAATTAGCTGGGGTTCCTAATATAGTTGTTACTTATAAATCAGCAACAGTTTTGTGCATTAAGCATTTATTAAAGCATACCAAGTATTAGTAAATAGAGAACACCTGGCTCATAAAGTTAAGAAAAGGCCTATCTAGCCTAGAGAAGAGAATAGAGCTCAGCCTGCCCTGGTTCTTCCTCCAAGTCCTCTACCACCAAGAGTGCCTGAGTGAGTCTGTCTGAGAGTAACTGTGTGTAGAAGTTTTTTATGGGTCTGGAGGAGAAGCAGTCCTTACATACTGCTTCAAGCTAATTGGCTAGCATCAACCAAATCTATTGATTCACTGGATTTGAGGGTGGTCTTGTGTTGAGGTCAGAGTTCACACCCTCTGAGAACATGCCATCTTGAGGGCCAGGCAGGTGTGGTTTTAATTTAATTAACTTTATGTGAGTTAATCAGTGAAATCAGTCAATCCAATCAATCTTAATCCAGTCAATCCCCTGGGGGGGGGGCGGGGCGGCCCTTTGGGCATTCCCAAAACCATATTATTTTCTCACAGAACCAATGCCCTTTTGAAGGTTTTTTGGTAAAATGTTTAGTTTCCTTTCATGGTTTTCCAATTCCAGAAGTAATTCTTGCAGAAGTCAGCATAAAAACTCTCTTATTTGTCTCTTCTTCCTCTCTTCATATATACATCAAATTGTTCTAGGAATAACATAGCTGAGTTGGGGGGTGGGGGGTTGCTCTGAATTTACATTGGTACTCTGCCATCCAGGCTGAATCCATATGTGGAAGTATTCAAATAGATTGGACTAAATTATATAAATTAGCATTCATATGAATTAATGAAAAACCATTCATCAAAAACTTATAATGTGGGGCGGCTAGGTGGCGCAGTGGATAAAGCACCGGCCCTGGATTCAGGAGTTCCTGAGTTCAAATCCGGTCTCAGACACTTAACACTTACTAGCTGTGTGACCCTGGGCAAGTCACTTAACCCCATTGCCTGTGAAAATTAAAAAAAAAATTAAAAAAAAAACTTATAATGTGTAAAGTACTGTGTTAAACTCCAGGGAAAGAAATAGAAAGACAAGACAGTGTCTGATCTCAAAAATCCACATTCTATACAGAGAGAGAACTGATGACTCTGAATGCATATTGAAATATATATATATATTCTTTATTATTTTTACAACATAGCTAATATAGAAATATATTTTACATGATTTCCCATGTATAATTGATACATATTGCTTGACTTCTCAAAGGTGGAAGAAGGACTAGAGGGAAAGAAAATTCAGAACTCAAAATTATAAAAAGTGAATATTAAAAATTTTTTTAAATATTTTTATTTTTCACTTTCATTTTTAAAAAATTTGAGCATATAATCATATACATTACAAACATATATTTATGTATTACAAACAAAAATGCAAAACAGAAATCCCTGAGGTTCCCAATTCATTTTTTTCGTAAAAGATCATATTGTCAACAAAAGAGCCTCATTAATTTTTTTTCCTTCTCTCCTCAGAAGTTCTTCTTAAGGAGTTTGGGGTAATGGTTTACTCTCTTTTTCCTTTGGACCATTTTTTTTAAGTTACTTTCTGTAGATTGTGTTTGATCTGTCATAAAGTTTTCTAGAATGGTTTCTATCTACTGTTTTATACTCACAACCATTCTTCATTACAAGAATTCCAATTCCTCCCTGAATCTGATCCCCAGTGCTATTGTTTTCTTAGTCTATGAGTGAGGTTCTTTTGTAATTTGTGCTCACAACTCAAATACTGATTTGTGCCTGGCCACATATTGTATACAAATTTAGCATGCCAAGCTTGATCACTTTGAGTTCAGCTGTGCCTGTATATTAGTTGCAGTAGGCAGCTGCTGATAATGTATTAACAAATAATGCTTAATTAACAGCTCCTGAAATCACATAGGCATTCTCTCCCTGAGATTAGCTCTGCATCCAGCTGGTCATCAAGTCCCTAGAGATTTCTGATGGTCAAATGGAAATAACGAATGAGGAACATAGTGGAGGAGTTTCAAATTGCCCCTGCCTTGGAATTTCAGACCATACTATTTTGAAAGGCCCTCTCTTTTAACACACACACACACACACACACACACACACACATGAAGACAACAGCAGCAGCAACAACACAGAAACAGACACCTCTTTTTATAGATTACATATCTTTTCCTTCTGCTACCTACTTGACCCCTCTAAGCTACACTTTCTTGTCATTAAAATTAGAGTAATGATTTACCTGCTTGAAGGCAAGTCCAGATAATTTTTTTAGTTTTTTTTAGCTTTAATATCTATGATTCTGAATCTGTGCCATTGTGCCTTCCTGCTTTTTATAACCTCTGTTTTTTTATGTTTTAATTGTATTTTCAAAAATTCCTATTTGTGGTTTTGAGACCTGTCTTCCATACATTTCAAGAAGTCTTTTGAGGAGTAGACAAGTGACTGTGTGTGTGTATGTGTGCGTGTGTGTATGTATTTTTTTGTTTTTGGTATTTCAGTTCATTAGCCTTTCTTTGGCACTATATGAGTTTTAACCACCATGTTTCTTCATTCTCTCTTAATGGTCAATGCATTCTCTTTTGAGGCTAGGATTGTTCTTCCCACTCATTTCCATCTCAAAGAACTTCAGAAATATGGACAAAATGCCCTGATAGCATCTGAAAACAAGCATGTAAGAGTCACATACGGATTAATTAAACCTAGGCTATATCATCTTCTTCAGAACACATAAGAGCCTTATGGGACAGGGGAAATTGGGTACAGAGTGTGACCACTAATGAAAATGCCTCAGAATCAACTAAATTTAGTTTTTGGCTATATCTATATGTTTCTGAAAAATCTTGTTAATCTGTGTGACTCTGGGCAAATCACTTAACCCCAATTGCCTCACCCAACCCTCCACCAAAAAAAAAAAAGGTCAGTCTAGGCTAGGGAATCACAAATCAGAAGACCAGCCACCAAGACAGAAACATCTAATTATAAATTTATTAGAATTTTTGAATTCTCCACAGAGTGAGAGAAAGTTTTCTCTATGATTGTGTAATTCTAAGCATGGTACCTACAATCAGTGCTGGTCAAGCAGAGTTCTATCTGACCTTATGCTATCTCTCCATTTTCACAACTACCACTAGACTAAATCATATGTCATCCTTATACCTCCCCCATCCACACTTTGCATATGCTAGATGAAATAAGAATAATATTGCTATTCCTATAGTAAAGTCTAGGGCAGAGTTGGCCTGGTTAAGTATTAGTAAGTACTTCAAGTATATTGCACTGACTATCATCAGGCAGATCCCACAACTCTAGCCTTCAGCTTTTTGTTCCCCACTCCAACTCTGGCTCAGGAATTGATAATAGATTCAATATTGTCATCACAACTGTGATATGAATGACAGCCTATCGTTCTATGACTCAATTTCAGATTCCTATTCTTCTAAGTCAAATGCTGCTTAGACTAATGCTCCTCTTTCCTTATCCATCACTTTCTAATCCCTCATATCTATTTATCCATGCTAGCCCATTCCTATTCCATTTTACACTACCTTTGCACCGGGCCCTCTGGAGTTCCTATTCTATCATTGACAAATTGCAGTTCATTTTGGATTTGTGTCCTCCCCTTCCTCTAGAATTTATTCTGTATTTACCCCTAATAAATTGTGAACTCTTTGGGAACAGGAGTTCTTCTTTTGCCTATTTTTGTACCCCAAAAGCTTAGAACATGTACATAGTAAGTGCTGAAATAATTGTTGACTTATTGATAGATTATTTGATTTTCTGTGCATATATTATTCTCTTTCCCCTGCCCCACGCCAGATAAAATAAACTCCTTGAGGGTAGAAGCTATTATATTTTTGCCTTTGTATTTTCAAAAACTGATCACTATACCTGACACATAGGTGGAAGTAATTTATTTCTTGAATAGAGTTGAATTAATGTTAGTACAATTGGAAAAGTTGGGAACACCTTCCAAGGACATTACAATGAACATTTCTCCCCCATATTACCTGAACTATTGAAATTATAATTAATTCTGCTCCTATAAAGTGCTAACCCCCACATCTTCCTCAGAAAGATCTATAGAAAACTGAATCTCTGCTTTCACGCAGAGGGGACCAGTATCAAAAATTACCCACTCACAATTTATAGCAGGTGCCAAAAATGAACTCCAGCCAAGCCTGTGTTTTATAAATAGAACAGCAAAGGTTACACAGCTTTCTAGTGCTTAAAGAACAAGGTCTCTGAAAACTAATGTCTGATTACAATTTCCCCAACAGATCCTTCCATTCCTTTCCCTCTCTTGCTTCAGAAACAAACCTCCTGCAGTCAAGAGAATATATTCTGTGGCATTTTCCAAAAGCTGAAGTACAGAGAGACAGTTTTTCCCCCATGATGCTGGCAAAATAATAGCAGCAAGATAGTCCCTTCTAGGATAGTTTGAATCCTGCTGATATCAAGGTGAAAACAACAGAAAGTGATTTATGGAGGAAACCCTCTTAGGAGAGGTAAATAAAATAGCTCTATGAGGAGGGAGCATGTAGAAAGAAAAATGTTCCTTGCAGAGCTCTATGTTCAACTGTAAAGTGAGATGGAACATCTTAGATCCTTTCTATATGGTAGCCCATGTTCTCAAGAAATGATTGACATCCAGACTCCTTAGTACATCGGCAGTGTTTATAGAGATCAAAAGGTTCCTCCTACCTAGGAGGAATTGTTCCAAGTAGGAGAAGCCTTAGGCTACAGATAAAAATTGCTATTAGGTTTCCTTTACTACAGAGACAGAACTTGCTGCCAATAATTCCTTAGAACAACAACAACAGCAAATTAATCATGTGATTTACATTCTTAACATGAAAAGATATGGGAATTCAGTTATATTTCTATTCTTGGAAATTGATGAACTTTTGATAAGCCATGAGGTTAATACGACTGAGGATGGAAAATGATATCTCAAAATTGTATTTTGGCAAAGTGATAATTAGAGGACTTGGGCAAAATAAAAAAAAATTAATATGAATGGGAAATAATGGATTTGAATCAATTGGTGAGACTGCAGTTTGGCAAAATTGATGGAGATTCAGGAGACCTACATTCTACTTTTGGTGCTTTGGTCACACAGTTATTGGCTGTGTGACCAAAAGTCACTTACCCTTTCTCTTTACCTCATATTGAAAAGGGAGAGGTTTAGCTAGATGAAGAGTTATATGAAACACTAGAGATTTTGAGAGATTGAGAGTCATGGCCTAGCTTTGTTGCTTGCTATCTGGGTGACTATAGTACAAAATCACAGAGCCTCCTTTCTTCACTTATAAGGCAGTGAAATAGTTGGCCCAAGAGAAATATTAGGTGTCAACATTTGTTTAACTTTTTAAAAGCTTTACATATGTATTGTTTTTTCATAATAAACATTTAGACAACACTCCCAATTCCTGAGAATCCTTTTATATTAAAATAAAATAATTTTCTAAAAATAATAATAGTGACTTCAAATAATGAAGAACTTAATGAACAGAACCAAGAGAATAATATCTACAGTAACAATAACAGCAACATTGTTTTAAGAATGACTATGAGCAAATAAGTTATTTTGTTAATTATAAATACCCAAGTTAGCTATAAAGGACATATGGAGAAAGATGCTATCTGCCTCCAAAGAAACAACCCAAAAATAATAATATGTATTGAAAAATTTTAAACACACACACACACACACACACACACACCTCTTTGAGTCTAATGGTAGCCATCACTATGGTGGAGGGTGAAGGAAGGAAAAAAAAAGTACACGATAATTTTGTTGTATATTTGAAAGTGTAATGATTGGAATGACACCACCTGCTGGAGACTTACTGTAGAAGAGTTCTGCCCATGAAGCAAAGGTCTTTGAGGGCAAGACCAGGAGTCTTTTTTTTTTGCATCAGAAAGTGACATTGGCTAGTGGGAGGAAGAGGGAAGAGACTGGGGCTCTGTCTCGCTCTTTTCCTGAAGACGCTGGTGGAGAAGGGAGCTAGAAATGCGCTCTCCCTTTAATAGATAGGAATCTAGGCCTTTTCTTTTCTCTTTACCAAATTCTTATTTTCCTTAATAAATGCTTAAAAGTCTAACTCTTGCTAATGCTTATAATTTATTGGCGACCACTCATTAGATATTTTAGACAATTTAGCTAGAATTTTAGCCCTTAACAAAAGGAATAGTAAGTTGTGCACAGTAGATTTGTAGTTCCATTCACAATCATACTTTCTATGATATTATATTATGGAAATACTTTTTTTATTCCATAAAATAAAATTTAGAAAGAAAGGATATGCATTACTCTATATCTGTTGCATTCTGCTATCTCTGTATTTTTTTAATAACAGAAATATATTTTCTCTTTTTCCTATCAATCCCATTGAAAAAAAGGAAAACAAAGGGAAAACACATTTCTTGTAGCACATATGCATAGTCAGGTAAAAAAAATAATCTCTCAATGACAGTATACATAAATATGTGTCTCATTTTGTACCCTGAATCCATCATCACCTCTCTCTGATGGATAGCATGTTTTGTCATTAGTTCCCTGGAATCATTGAGGGGTATTGTATTGATCATAATTCTTCCAGCTATCAAAGTTGTTTTTACAGTGTTGTTATTATGAAAATTGTTCTGGTTCTCATTTCATTTTTCATCAGTTTCTAGAAGTCTTTAATATTCATTTTTATAATACTGAAGTTATACTATATGTTCTAATTTTTCTATGTACTTCACTTTACATAATTTTGTATGTTTACATTTGAATATAAATATATTTTAAAATAATCAGCTAGGTGGTACAGTGGATAAAACACTGGCCCTGGAGTCAGAAGGACCTGAATTCAAATCTCACTTAAGACTAGCTGTGTGACCCTGGGCAAGTTGCTTATCCCCAATTCCCTTAAACATCTGGGGCCATCTCCAATTTTCCTGATATATATGTATATATATACACACACACACACACACATATATATATATATACATATACATATATATATACATATACATACACACACACATATATATACATATACATACACACACACACATATATATATATATATTACAACTGGAGCCATATGATTCTAGAGGAGGGAGTGAGGTTGGTGACCTTCCACAGTTCTCCCTTACTTTAATCTAATTCAGTGCAATTCATCACATCACCCTGATGTCATGGTCCTCTTTAGGAACAAAGGACAAACAACAATTTTAATAATATATTTCTTAATTGCCTATAGTATAATAGTTTTCCATCATATTCATGTAACACAGCTTATTTACTTGTGCCACTCACTTGAGGGGCATCATCTTACTTTCCAGAGTATTTTCCCACTGTAAAAAGAATCTCAGAAGACATATTTGAATGTATAGAAGGCTTTTTTTCTTTCTTTGATCTTGTAGGGGATAGGCCTAGGAAAAGTATAATACTTGGGTCAAAGTACATGTGTGATTTAGGAGCATTTTTATATAATTATAAATATCTTTCCAAAATTGTTGTACCCTTTTGCAGGTCCACCAATAGTACATTAATGTTCCTTTTTTCCCATAGTGCCTCCTATGCTCACTTGGCATTTTTGCCACCTTGATGACTATGAGATAGGATCTCTGAATTTCTTTAATTTGTATTTCACTGATTGTTGGTAATTTGGGTAAATTTTGACATATCCTGGACTTCTTCCCTTGGGAATTAACTATTGAAATTCTTAGACCATTTATCAGTGGACAAATGGATCATATTCTTTTACATTTGAAATAATTATTTTATATTTCTTGGAAATGAGATTGTTATCAAAGAAATTATGTAAATACTTTCCCTAGTTGATTGTTTCTTTTTTTAATCTTAGCTTATTTTATCTGTCATTATAAATCATTTGATTTCATGTCATGAAAATTGTCCATTTTGCATTCTGTGATCTCTCTATTTCTTGTTTGGTTATGAGCTTCTCTCATATCTATTATTTTTTATTTCATATTTCTCTATTTTGTTTATGATGTGACTTGGTATATCTAGGTCAAGAGCCCTCTTGACTCTCATCACTGAATAAGCTTGTGATTTGTTGCTTTACTTCTAGTTTCTTCCATACTGCTGTCCAGTTTTTCCAGCAGTTTTTGTCAAATAGAGATTTTATCTTGGTAGCTAGTCCTTTATTTTTATCAAGTAATAGAATAATAGATCCTTTCACTTTTCTGTTTCATATTTAATTTGTTCAATTTATCAATTTATTTTTTAAAAAACAATTACAGTTTTGTTATAGAGATTGAGATTTGGCACTGCTAAATAACCCCCTCATTCTCAATTTAATTTTATTTCTTTTGAAATTCTTGACCGTTTTGATTCTTCATGTGATTTTCATTTCTTTCTACTCCTAGAAAGTAATTCTTTGTAATTTTTTCAATTTCTCCTCAGGGTACTGGCATTGACATTTTGGACTTCAAAACTATGCCTTCTGTACATCTAGCTCATCTGGAAATTATCCCTCAGAGTTTGGGTCCTCCTTGCCTAAGAAAGGCATGACGGCTACACATTCTAGATTTATTCTTCCATAATGCCTACCTACCTTCTCCCCTTGGTGAGTTTCTCTTGAAACCTCTATTTTGTGAAAATACCCAGTCCATCCTTCAAGCATTCAACTATCAGTAGAATTGACTTGCTAGACGTCAGATGATACCCCCTGGCTAGATTCCTTCCATCTCCTCTCCCACTTTTCTCAGCTCCCTTTTTGGTGCTAACTTCTCCCAATGTAATGTAAGGCATTTGTGGGCAGAGAATGTCATTCCTTTTGCTTCTTGTATCCTTGGTGCTTAGTATAGTACCTGATTTATAGTAAGTGCTTAGTGATATTAAGCTATAGCTTTCTTTGTCATAAAATAATTTATTAAGCTCACTTCTTAGGGTAATTTTCAAATAGTTTACATAATATTCAAATTAATTTTCTTTATAGATTTTATAAAATTTACTCTTGATTCAACCCAAATCTGGGAGATTTTTTTTTCTTGGAAAAATTAGTATTTATGGACTGGTAAATTACTCTGATATTGGAATAAGTTCTCTATTCCTTGTTCAATTAATTAAAACATTTTAAAATTGGTAAATATTAACTTATGTAATTTAAATGATCAGATTTGTTGGAATTGTGTGTACAAAATTGTTTTGAATAATAATCTGTGTTGTTTAATTGGTTATAAATGTTCATTTCATATTGATATTTTAATAACTATTTTTAATAAAATTAACTAATAATTTCTATATTTTGTTTCTTAAATAGCTCCTAGTTGGTTTTTTCAGTGTCATGTCCAATCATCTTTTTTTTATTAAAGTATTTTATTTTTTTCCAGTTACATGTAAAGATAGTTCTCAACTTTGGTTTATACAAGCTTTCCAATTTCAGATTTTTCTCCCTCCCCCCTCCCCTAGACAGCAGGTCATCTGGTATAGGTTTTATATATATATATATATATATATACACATATACATACACATATACATATACATATATATACACACATATATATATACATAGACATATATATATACACATATACATATACATATATAACATTAAACATATTTCTACATTATTCATGTTATAAGAGAAAAATCAGACCAATGATGAAAAGCTTCAAAATAGAAAAACAACAGCACCAAAAACAAAAGAAATATTATGGTTCAATCAGCATCTATACTCCACAGTTCTTTTTTTTCCCCCTGGATTTGGAGATCCTCTTCCATCATGAGTCCCCTGGAACTCTTCTGTACCACTGCATTGGTGAGAAGAATCTAGTCCATCACAGTAGATCAACACATGATGTTGATGATACTGTGTACAATGTTCTTCTGGTTCTGCTCATCTCACTCATCATCATCCCATGCAAGACCCTCCAGGTTTCTCTGAACTCCTCCTGCTCATCATTTCTTACAGCACAATAGTATTACATTGTATTCATATACCACAATTTGTCCAGCTATTCCACAATTGATGGGCATCCTCTCAACTTCCAATTCCTTGCCACCACATAAAGAGCAGCTATAAATATTTTTGTACATATGGGTCTTTTATTCTTTTCCATGATCTCTTTGGGGAAAAGAACCAAAAGTGGTATTTCTGGGTCAAAGGGTATGCACAGCTTTATTGCCCTTTGGGCATAATTCCAAATTGCTCTCCAAAATGGTTGGATCAGTTCACAGCTCCACCAACAATGCATTAGTGTTCCAATTTTTCCACAGCTTCTCCAACATTTGTTATTTTCCTTTTTTGTCATTTTAGCCAATCTGATAGGTGTCAGGTGGTACCTCAGAGTTGTTTTAATTTGCATCTCTCTAATCATTAGTTATTTAGAGCATTTTTTCATATGGGAATAGATAGCTTTGATTTCTTCATCAGACAACTGCCTGTCATATCCTTTGACCATTTTCTCACTTGGATTCTTATAAATTTGATTTAGTTCCCGAATGGGGCCTTTATCAGAAGTACTGCCCATTAAAATTGTTTCCCACCTTTCTGCCTCCCTTCTAATTTTGGATGCATTGCTTCTGTTTGTACAAAACCTTTTTAATTTAATGTAATCAAAATCATCCATTTTGCTTTTTATAATATTCTATATCTCTTCTTTGGTTATAAACTCTTCTCCTTTCCAAAGATCTGAAAGAGAGACTATTCCTTTCTCTCCTAATTTACCTATAGTATCATCTCTCATGTATCCATTTTGACCTTATTTTAGCATAAGGTGTAAGATGTTGATCTATGCCTAATTTCTGCCTTACTATCTTCCAGTTTTCCCAGCAGTTTTTGTCAAATACTGAGTTCCTATCCCAGAAGCTGGAGTCTTTGGGTTTATCGAACACTACATTACTAATGTCATTTACTACTGTTTTTCCTGTGCCTAGCCTATTCCATGGGTCCTCCACTCTATTTCTTAGCCAGTACTAGATAGTTTTGATGACTGCTGCTTTATAGTAAAGCTCCAGGTTTGGTACAGCTAACCCACCTTCCTGTGCATTTTCTTCATTATTTCCCTGGATATTCTTGACTTTTTGTTTTTCCAGATGAATTTTTTTATTATTTTTTCTAGTTCTATAAAATAATTTTAGGTAGTCTGATTGGTATGGCACTGAATAAGTAAATTAATTTAGGTAGTATTGTCATTTTTACTACATTGGCTCTGCCTATCCAACTCCTAGCTATTTTTAATTCAGTGTTTTTTGTTTTTAATTTTTATTATCTTCTTTGATTTTCGATATTTTATTTGGCATAAAATTATTATTTTTTTAATTGTTGATTTTTCTAGTACTTTTAGTTGTATTCCCAATTCATCAACCAGTCCTTTCTGTTGCTTATTAATAAAAGTGTTTAGAAATGTTGCTTTGGCATTTCCAAAAAATTTGAATGATCTCAGTCATTCATTTAATGAAATATCTTTTATTTATATGATTTTTTTTACCTATTTTCATATTATGTTATATCATTTCCAGTTTATATTTAATACTTTTCAGTGGACTCTTATTAATTATTATCTTCAGCACCTTCAGATTCTATCATATCTATTTTTTTTTCAAAATTCTGTTCAGGTGCTTACCTTTAATTATTTTCTAAATTTTAGATTAGGGCTAACAGAGCTAAATGGACATTCTCTACTGTCTCTTTCTGCTGTTTCTTTCTACTTCTAATTCATTTAATTTATTTAGAAGATATGCCATTGGATGCATGCATGTTAAGTATTGAAATTAGTTCATTATCTTTCTTACCTTTCAGCAAAATGTAGTTTTCATTTTTTATTTCTTTAATTATCTATTCTTATAGTTTCTTTATCTGAAATTATAATCACTGCACTCCTCTTTTTCCCCCAAAGTGTAAAAGATTTTGCTCCAAACCTTTATGTTAATTGTGTGTTATGTTTCAAATATTTTTCTTATAAACAACATATTGTCAGAATTTGGTTTCTAATCCATGTTGCTAATCATTTCCATTTTATGGGTGAGTTAATTCCATTCATATTTACAGTTGTTACTTAAATATTTATTTCCTTTGATTTTAATTCTCTTATTCCATTTCTTTTCTATGAGTCTTCTTTTATTTCAGGATATTACTTTCTTTTTGTTGTTTTTATCTTTTTTACTATTTGCTTTATAAGCTGAAATTTTGTTTTTCTTATTCCCAATGCCTCTCAGAATCTTTCCTCCTTCTTGTATTACCCTTTCACCTCTTCCTGTTCTTATCATGTATTCCTAAACTCACCCTTAGTTTATAAAGAAGAAAACAGTTTCACAACAGCTAATTTATTTGATCATACAGTAACACTCCGCTCTCTTTGTCAAGACAATCCCTAACAGCATCATGAAGAGTTAGATACAACTGAAAATAATGAACAATCACAAGAATTAAAAAGCAGAGGAAGTATGATGTGTGTTTATTGAGAAAGTACTCACACCAATAAGACAGAAGGTATTTTAAAGAATTAAATACTTAAAATTGCCTGCAAAAGAAAGCAAAAGTTAGAATGTAATTTGTGAAATGGTTCTGATAGTAAGAACCTGAACTCTTCCAAATGTCAGGCTAAAGACATGACCCACATAGCAGCAGTAGCTGATTCCCCAAAAAATGATTCCAAGTCAATAAAGTTGTACGGAAGGTATCATATAGTCTACTATAGGTAGATACTCTGATTCCCAATTAGGCTTGTCATTCATTGGGGACTTACTGCTTCTGAAGGTGCCACTTGTGGAAACATCATTATAAATTAGATTATTCTGGGTAGTCATATTTCTTACCATAGAGATAAAATAGATCTTTGCAAAGATGTGAGTACATACTAGGAAATTAAAATACTAGGCTTACAATAGCTCTTCTTTGTAAGACTGAAAATGACTTCAGCGATGAGGAGGATGCCAGGAGAAACCAGAGCCACAGCTGAAAGGGTACAGAAACAACAGCTATGTATTTTACATAGTATTTTGTCTTTAGGTTTACTTTGATTCTTTTCTTTTCAGAAAGACAACCTCTCTCCCACCTTAGGGGAAAAGCAATATGCAAGCATTAGGGATGCCACATGCTTTATAAAAACCAGAATTAGAGGAGATGCAGTGGGCAGGGTCTTTTGATAGCCTCTGAGAAAAGAGAAAAAGCAGTTACTATCAAGGTGCACCTCCAGGTTTAGAATATGGAGAGACTTCTCTACTTAGAGAATATAACATTTTCTATCAATTGCTTTATAGTTTGTAAGTGACTATCTGTAATTTATTATACTTCATAGGATTTAGAACTGGAATGGACCTTAGAGATCATCTAGTCTGACTATTTCATTTTAAAATAAGGAAAATGAAGTATAACATGATTGAATGACTTGCGCAAGATTGTCTAGTTGGCAAGGAGGGAAAGACAAAAATATTATGTTTAGGTCTTCTAACTCCAAATTGAGTCCTAATTAAACTCTTCCTCAGGTTATCAGTTAAATAATATTAGAGCATTTGGGGGGGTATCATGATATATTAATTATCTTATAGCAAAACAACATTGACCCTTTTTCATTATTTGAGGTATTTAAGTTAGTGTCAGCAAATAATTCTTGAATCTCATATTATTCATTATCCTTACTATGGAACAGGGGATGATGAGTGTGTCTTTGTGCATGTGTATATGTGTGTTTGTGCGTGTGTGTATGTATGTTATTTTTTCCTCTGTGCAGCTGTCAAATTCTTCCTTCAAACTGGTCTCACCTTTATAGTTACTGTCCCTTTAAAGAAATTTCTAGGTCACAGAAAATCTGTAACCAATTGGTATGAAATGTAATTTCTTTGACATTTTTAGTATTTCCTTCAACTTTCCATTTAGATTTTTTTCCAGGAATAAAAGCTTTTACCCTCCAGTCTGGTTTCCCCTTATGCCTGACCCTGCCAGGCTGCCTGTTTGAAGGTATTATGACATCAATAAAATGTCCCTATACCTCTAGATGGATGGACTTTAAAAAAAAGATTATCACTACAGGAGGTTTAATATATATCATTTACGAATATGGAAACTTTTAAAGATCTTGTCCATTTTCAAAGCGGGGAGAAATGCCCATTTGCACAGTAGCAATTTCAGATGCTGAGGGAAAATTAAATGAAAGACATTTCAGATGTAGGGAGAATCTGAGTTCCTTCAAAGGACTCTATGCAGTAACAGTAGTAATGGGGGAGTCCTAAAATGTCTAGAGAAAGGAGATAATACATCAATTTATTATTGATCAAAAGTCATGGAAGGATTTCTCCAAATGAAATATATATCATTTATATAACATCAATTTAAGGAGAAAAGGAAAGTTTTAATAATTTTGTTGCTGAATTAACTGATTT
Source organism: Dromiciops gliroides (assembly GCF_019393635.1). Taxonomy (NCBI): domain Eukaryota; kingdom Metazoa; phylum Chordata; class Mammalia; order Microbiotheria; family Microbiotheriidae; genus Dromiciops; species Dromiciops gliroides. Next base: position 348,645,304 of record NC_057861.1, read on the forward strand.
TGGAAATCAAATTTGTTGAGTGGAACAGATGTTGTGACTCTAGAGAATTTAGTCTTAGTGAAGAATCCAGCCAGGATTCTCATTTAAAGAAGAGTGTAAATAATTCTTATTGGAAATGTCACAAAAGCCTTATGTAATTTCACAGACTCAAGGATTTCCACATAATATAATTACTAAAACTGTCTCTCAAAAATGTCCTAATTTCTAATTAAGAATTATGGAGACAGTACTTTCCTTCTAGTCCAGGGATTATTAACCTTTTTTTGAGTCATAAACATGTTTGACAGGCTGGTCAAACCTATAGATCCATTCTTAAATAATGTTTTTAAATGCATAAAATAAAATATAAAGTATTATACTGGGAAATAAATTTTACTGCAATATTTTTTTAAGTTCACAGACCCTTGGTAAATAATCCTTATTCTAGATTATGATGTTAATGATTAAATCAGTTCATGGAATCCCATCTGTGAACTGATCTCCACTTACATTCCCTAGTGCACAAGGGAACATATTTGTAAGAGCTCCGTATAGCATGTTTCCCATGAAATTTTCCATTCTGAAAATTCCCAAATATGTATTTCTACATCTGACTAAACACTTAAGTAATTACATATTATGTTAAAGGTACTGTCTAGTGCCTAGAATTTGTGGAAGAATTTCTATAGAAAGTGAGGGTGAAAAAAGAGACTATTTTTTCACTATTAGAAGGTAGTGCAGTAACCCCTGAGTCCAGAAAGTAGAACTATTGTTGACTGCGCCCCTGGACTAATTGAACTAATTGTCTATTGAACTAAGTAACTTATTGGGTTGTACACCCAAGTGTGATCTAAATAAAAGGACACCACCCCAGTTATGCCCTTTGAAACCTCTTGATTGAGTTCCTCTAAATGTAGGGATTTATTTGGAGCTCTTCCATTGAACATTTGATCTTATTATATTCAATCAAAGTTATTTTTAATTACCAAGTTGTTATTCTAATTGTCATGGTGCCCCCAAGATTTGAACTCAAACTCTCCATAGGCTACACACGGGATACAGAGATAAAAAATGAAGCATTTTCTGCTTTCACAGATAATACTTTCTATAAAAAAAGAAAAACTAGATAGAGAGAGATAGATAGTTGATAGATAGATGATAGATGTAGATGTGGATATGGATGTGGAGATAGAGATGGAGGCAGAGGCGGAGGCAGATAGAGATAGAGATAGAGATGATAGAGAGAGACTATATATATAGCTCTCCCTCTCTGTCTGACACCATTTCAGAAGCAACAACAATTGATAGATTCACAGGCTGAGCTGTGAAAACAGTAGAAGGACATAAATAAGACAGAAGCTGAGGCCAGACTTCCTGACCACCACCAAAGATTAGAAATAACTTGAAAGAATGAGCAAACAAAGAAGACTTCAATCATGACCACAAAGAGTTGTTATTGCTACAAGCAAACTCAAGTCACAAACACAGATGATAATGATTGAAAACAATTACATTCAGCCAGTAAAGTGATTTTCCTAAAAGGCAGGTGCATCATTTCACCCTCCAACTCTGACTTCAGTGGCTTCCTATTGCCTCTAGAAGCAAATACAAAAAATGTGCTGTTTTGAATTCAAAGCCTTTTATGGCTTAGTTTCCTTATAATTTCCCAGTTTTCTTATGTCTTATTCGACAGGGTGTATAGGATATTAAGAGAAAACTAACACCTGTGGTATGAGGACTAACTGAGTCCTTTCCAGGAATACTCATGCACCTTTGGTGTCCATCTTTCAACCTGGATTCTTGTGGATCCAAGAAAATGTATTACATGCACAGTAGCCACACCCCAGTAAGACTGTCTTAGCAGATGATTGAGAGTAATCAACAGGCCTCAAAGCAATCCTTAAGTTAGTGGAATTTCTTCCCTGAGTATATGAAGATTTCCCCAAGTGGAATGAGCAGATATAAAAAATTGCTCTAATGGCTTTAGAGGTGGCTGAAGCAGGTACTGTGGAGCAGGTAGAGCTTGGTCATATGTAAAAAAACAAAAAAACAAAAAAATCAGAAAACAAGGCCATCCACTGCATCTCAGGCCATTACTAGTCATCCTTATTTTTGTCTTAATACTGGAATTCAATGACTCTAGAAGAGAAAGTGAGGCTAATGACTTTGTGCACCTCTACTTCACTTAAATCCAATTCACAGAAAAGTCAAGACATTACCTCATGATAACATTTGCACTCTTCAAAAACAAAGCAAGAACAACAATATTGCACTCCTCAACAAGTACGTCTTTCATCCACTGAAAATGACCTCCTGTCTGTTCCATAAAGAAGACACTTCATTTCTTGGGTCTGAGCATTCTCTCTGGATGTCCCCCATGCCCAGTAAGATCATCTTCTTTCAATCTGACTACTGACCTCCCTGAATTCCTTTACGTCTCAACTAAATTTCCACCTTCTACCACAAGCCTTTCCCCAAAACACTTTTTTTTCAAACTTAATAGTATTTTATTTTTTCCAGTTACATGGAAAGGTTATTTTCAAAATTCATTTTTATAAGATTTTGAGTTCCAAATTTTTCTCCCTCTCTCCCCCTTCCCCATGATGGTAAGCAATCTAATATAGGTGAATGAACAATCACATTAAGCATGTTTCCACAACATTTCATGTTGTGAAAGAAGAATCAGAACAAAAGGGAAAAACCTCAAAAAGAAAAAAAGCAACAAAAAATAGAAATAGTATGATTCAATCTGCATTCAATATCCTCAGGTATTTTTCTGTAGGTGGAGAGCAATTTTCATCTTGAGTCCTTTGAAATTATCTTGAAACTTTGTATTACTGAGAAGAACTTAATCTATCACAGCTGATCATCACACAGTCCTGCTTTTATTGTAGACAATGTTTTCTGCTCAATTCACTCACCATCAGTTCATATAAGTCTTTCTAGGTTTTTTTCTGAAATCTGCCAGCTCGTCATTTTCATAGCACAATAGTATTTCATTACATTCATATACCACAACTTGTTCAGCCATTCTGCAATTGATGGGCAACCCTAGATTTCCATTTTTTTGCCAATACAAAAAAAGTGACTACAAATATTTTTGTGCATATGGGTCTATTTTTTCCCTTTTTTAGGATTTCTTTGGAATATAGACCTAGTAGTGGTATTGCTGGGTCAAAAGGTATGAACAACCCCATATCCCTTTGGGCATAGTTTTGAATCACTCTTGAAAATCCCAACCCCTTCTAATTCTTGTCCTTTCTCTGTTTTTTCTATTTATCTCATATATAGCTTGCTTTCTTCATATATTTGTATGTCCTATATTATTGTAAGTTTCTTGAGGTCAGGAACTGTAATTTGCCTCTATATCCTTAGGGCTAAGCACAGTGTCTATCACATACTAAGCACCTAATAAATGTTTGTTGAGTGATTGATCCTCAAAGTCTCAAATAAAAGTATTGATTGGACACAAGCACAAAAATTCCTCTAAAAAAGATTTAAATGGGTAAATAAGAGAAAAAATAAATTATTTTAAAAATCAGTAAGAATAGCAGGGGGATGGATAGGAAAAGGAATGAGAGTTATGCAAGAAATATCTGAAAACATTAACAACATTATTTTTTTAATTAGCAATATTACTGAGGAGAGCTACTTAAAAATAGAATTGGCCAATAATAAAATATATAAAACCTTACTGATCAAAATATTGCCTAAAAATATGAATCATCTAAATGAAAGTTAATGACTTGCTAAGACATCAAGAAGGAAAATCAGAAGGCTGAAAAAAGAGAGAAGAAAATCTCATGGGAAAAAAAAAAAAACTTACCTTGAAAATAAATCAAGGAAGGGGCAGCTAGGTGGCTCAGTGGATAAAGCACCAGCCCTCGATTCAGGAGGACCTGAGATCCAATCAAGCCTCAGACATTTGACACTTACTAGCTGTGCGATCCTGGGTAAGTCACTCAACCCTCATTGCCCCACAAAAAAAGAAAACAAAACAATAAGAAAATAAGAGAAAATAAATCAAGGAGAGACAAGTTAAGAATCCTTTGGTAATTTAAGAGTTATGAACTAAAAAGAAAAGAAAGGAAAAGAAATGAAGTTAAATAAAGAAACAATAAAAAACCAGACATAATATGCAAACCTATCTATCTATCCACCCACCCACCCATTTACCCATCCATCTAGTTGCATAAAACTGACCAAATATCTTAAACTAGAGGGCAAAGTAGAAATTGAAAAGAATCAACTGATCACCTCATGATATAAGCCCCAAATATAAGCTCCCAGTTATATTATAGCCACAATTTTTCTCCCTCCTTCCTTTTCCTCCCCCATCTCCAAGGGAGCAAGTAATCTGATGGGTTATACATCCACAATCATGGTAAATATATCTCTACATTAATCATGTTATGAAAGAAGAATCAGAACAAAAGGAAAAAACCATGATTAAGAAAACTAATGAAAAAAAAAGTTGAAAATAGTATGCCTGGATCTGCATTCAGACTCAATACTTCTTTCTATGAATGTGGATAGCATTTTCCATCATGAGTCATTCGGAATTGTGTTGGATCATTGCGTGGCTGAGAAGAGCTAAGTTTATCATAGTTGAGCATCACATAATGTTGCCATCACTGTGTACATTATTCTCCTGGTTCTGCTCACTTCACTCAGCCTCAATTCCTGTAAGACTTTCCAGGTTTTTCCAAAATCTACTTGTTCATCATTTCTTACAGCACAATCATATTCTGTTGAATTTATTTACCCCATCTGGTTCACCCATTCCCTATTGGGCATCTGCTCAGTTTTTTGAAATTCTATTTGTCTCCTCTTTCTGGTTTAGATTTATCTAGGTTTGAGGGAAGTAAATTGTGGTCACTCTCTAACATAGTCATATCATCTATTTCCTCTTGTAATTCATGAAACTTTTTTATAAATATTAACATAGGAACCTGCAATATAAGATCTATGAATCAAGGTAAGCTGGATGTGGTCAAACTGGGGTTACAAAGACTTTAAATATTGGCATCTTGGGTGACAGTGAATTTCAATGAATAAGAATAGGTGAATTTAATTCAGGTGATCATTACATATGCTACAGTGTTCAAGAATCCCTTAGAAGAAATGGAGTCATCATCGTGGTGAATAAGAGGGCGAGAAAAGTAGTCTTGCTGTATAACCTTAAAAAATCATGGAATATTTGTTCAAATCCAAAGCAAATGATTCAACATTATGGTAATATGGTGTTCTCACCACTGATGGAGAAGAGGCCAAAGGTGATCAATTCTATGAATACCTACAAGATCTAGAAATAACACATGCATATGCTCACAAAAATATTATCTTCATCATAGGGAATTAGAATGCTAAAGTAGGAAATTAAAAGATAATTGGAATAACAGGCAAGTTTGGTCTTGAAGTACAAATTGAAGTAGGGCAGAGATTGACTTTTGTCAAGGTAACTAGTCATAGCAAACAACCTTTATCAACAACCAAAAAGGCAACTCTATATATGGACATTGCCAGATGGTCAATATCAAAAATAGGTTGTTTATATATTTTGCAACCAAATGTGGAGAAGCTTTATATAGTCAGTTAAAACAAGACCTTGAGTTGACTGTAGCTCATATCATGAGCTTCTTACTGCCAAATTCAGATATAAATTGAAGAAAGTAGGGAAAATTGCCATACTCTAAATATATCATGTAAATAGCATCCCTTAAGAATATAAAGTAGAAACAATGAATAGAATTAAGACATTAGATCTTATAGATAGAGTTCTTATATAAATATGGACAAAAGGTTTTCAGTATTGTACAGGAGGTAGCAACAAAAAACATGCAAAAGAAGAAAACCAAAAAAAGAAAAATCAGCTGTCTGATAACCCTTCACAGATTGCTGAATAAAGAAAGTGATAGGTAAAGGAGAAAGGGAATGATATGAATGAAGAATTCATTCAACTGAATATAGAATTCCAATGAATAGCAAGGGAGATCTCTTTAAAAAATGAGAGATATCAAGGGATACAAAAATGTGCATGATAAAAGACCAAAATGGTAGAGTTAACAGAAATAGAAGAGATTAAGGAAAGTTTGAAAGAATATGCTAAAAAACTATATGAGAAAGATCTTAACATCCCTGATAAACATGATGGTATGGTTGCTGATGTAATCCAGACATTCTGGAGAATGAAGTAAAGTGGGCCTTAAGAAGATTTAATAATGATAAGGCTGGTGAAGGTGATATAATTCCAGCTGAGCTATTTAAAATACTAAAAGATAATGCTGTTAAAGTGCTACATTAAATAAGTCCCAGATTTGGGAAACTCGACAGGGGTCATTAGATTGAAAAAAAAATTAATTGACATCCCAATGATAAAGAAAGGCAATGCCAGAGATTGTTTAAATTATTGGGGGGGGGGTAAGTACATTCATTTTACATGTCAGCAAGGTTATGCTTAAAATTATGCAAGCTAGGCTTCAGCAATATGTGAGCTGTTATTTATCCTTCATTCTCAAAGAGGACCATGACATCAGGGTAATATCATGACTTCTAGTAAATTGGATTTAAGTTAAAAAAGGCTATGCAAGGTCAGCAACCTCCTTCTCTCTTCCAGAGTCATCTGGATCCAGTGGTTAAAAAAAAAGATATATCTATATTTATATCTCTGCCTATCTATCTATCTATCTATCTATCTATCTATCTATCTATCTATCTATCTATCTATCTATCTATCTATTGATCAACAGATAAATAGATAGATACCAGGATGACTGGAGATGGCCCCAGATGTTTAAGGCAATTGGGGTTAAGTGATTTGCCTAGGGTCACATAGCTAGTAAATGTCGGATTTGAGATTTGAACTGAAAATTACTAGAACAGGCTTGGGTTTTTTGCTTTTTGTTTAGTTTAGGTTTTTTATCATAAAAGTATTTTATTATTTTCCAGTTACATGTAAAGAAAGTTTTCAACATTTGTTTTCATAGGATTTTTAGTTCCAAATTTTCCTCCCACCCTTCCTTCCCTCCACCCTCCCCAAGATGCAAAGCAATCTGATATAGGTTATATATGTACAATCATACTAATCATATTTAGCAGGCTTGTTTTGCTTGGTTTTGGTTTTTTTGGTGAGGCAATTGGGGTTAAGTGACTTTCCCAGCTTCACACAGCTAGGAATTGTCAAGGGTCAGAGGTTGGATTTGAACTCAGATACTCCTGAATTCAGGGCCAGTAGCTTATCCACTGCCCCACCTAGCTGCCCCCAGGCTTGTTTTTAAAAAGGCAGACTAACTGGAGACCAAATTGCCAACATTCAGTGATTTATAGAGAAAGCAAGTGAGTTTTAGAAAAAAAAATCTACCTTTCATTCATTGACTACATTAAAGCCTTTGACTGTGTGAATTGCAACAAAATGTGGCAAGTCTTCAAAGAGATCAGAGCACCAGATCATCTTGTCTCCTGAGGAACCTGTATGTTGTCCAAGAATCAACAGATAGAACAGAATTTGGAACTGATTGGTTTTAAGATAAGGGAAGGGGCAGCTAGGTGGCACAGTGGATAAAGCACCGGCCCTGAATTCAGGAGTTCCTGAGTTCAAATCCGGCCTCAGACACTTGACATTTACTAGCTGTGTGACCCTGGGCAAGTCACTTAACCCCCATTGCCCCGCAAAAAAAAAAAAAAAAGAAAAAGATAAGGGAAAAAATAAGACAAGGCTATGTATTGTCACCTTACTTATTTAACTTTTATGTAGAATACATCATGTGAACTACCAGGTTGGATAAAACAACAACAATAACAACAACGACAACAACAACAAACTGGAATTAAGGTATTGAGGTTGCTAGGTGACATATCAACAATGTCATATATGCAAAATGATGGCACAAATTGAAGAATTAAGACACTTTTTGATGCAGAGTGAAAGAGGAGAGAGTAAAAGCTGGCTTGAAGCTTGAGATTAAGAAAATTAAGATTTTTCAACTGGTCTCATCACTTCCTGCAAAATAGAGAAAGCAGGCATGGAAGCAGTGTGAGGTTTTATATTCTTGGGCTCAAAGATCACTGCAGACAGCAACTGCAGCCATGAAATTAAAAGATACTTGTTCCTTGGAAGGAAAGCTATGGCAAATCTGGAACATACACAGAAAAGCAAGGAAATCACCCAACAAAGTTATGTATAGTCAAAACTATGTTTTTTCCTATTGCAGTGTATGGCTGTGAGAGCTTGACTACAAGGAAAGCTAAGCACTGCAGAATAGATGCTTTCAAATTGTGGTGTTGTAGATTGCAAGTACTTTGGACAGCAAGGAAATCAAATCAGTCAATATTTAAAGAAATTAATCCAGGCTATTAACTTCAAGGCCAAATACTTAAGCTGAACCTTAAATAATTTGGCCACATTACAAAAAGGCACAATTCATTGGAAAAGATCCTGATGTTGGGAAACATTAAAAGCATAATAAGAAGTGGAAGGCAGATGGATAGATACTTCTATGGAAATAATGAAGATGAGCTTGGACAGACTTCAAAATACAATGAAGGATAAAAGGGCCTGTTGTTCTATGGTCCCTGGGATCAAAGATTTGGATGAGACTGAACTACTGAACAACAGCAATTCTCATCTGAGGCAAGGGTAAAGGTGGTTTTGGTTATATGATTTGGCTGGCATAAGATTCCACCTATCTCTTCCTCAAGATAAAGATTCCTTTATGCTTTAACTAAATAAAAGTAATAAATTGAAAAGTTAGAGGAGAAGGAGTAGAGTGGAAACCTTGAGTAGAAAAGAGGTTTGGAATAAATTAGGGAGAAGTATTTATCACAATTAGTGTTCTATTAAGATTAGATAATAACAAAAATGTAGTGGACCCACTTAACATTTTTTTTTAATTTCCTACAGTTACATTAAGTAGTAAGTACATAGGAATGGAGAAGGGAGATAATGAGATTACTTTATAATAGGCATCAGATTTAAAAATAGAAGAGAGGGTAATGATCAATTGGTTAACTATATCTTCAGTATTGTGAAAGGAAGAAACTAAAAGATCAGAAGCCATTGCCTTAGAGAGTAATGAAGATTAGATTGGTGATCATGAGAAGAATGAATAAGTGGATAGGTGTGTATGTACACACATATACACACATATACATATATAGATATACAGACATATATGCATTTATATTTACGCTACTGAAACAAAGACGGCTGAGCTGGCTCGGTCATGTGCACCATAAGCAAGACAGGCACATTTCTAAAGACCTACTCTATGGCGAGTTAGCCTCAGGCCAAAGACCTGCTGGACACCCCCAGCTTCACTACAGAGTTGTATGCAAGTGAGACTTGAGGGCTTTGGGAATAGACACTGGCAGCTGGGAGGAGATGACCAAGGACCGCGCCCGATGGAGTTCAGTACTCAGGAGCAGCTTGTGCACAGCTGAGATGAGCCTTCAAGCTCTGAAGGAAGAAAAACAAATGAGACACAGGAACTGCTGGGCAACAGAGAGCGCAGTTTTCCAATGTCCTCATTGCGACAGGAGCTGCACCTCCCATATCAGACTGCACAGCCACACTGTGGCCTGTGGCTCTTCAAGGCGCTGATCCATGGTCGTCCACAACTGGTGGGAACCAACTACTACTACTATCCACCTTTATATGTATAAATAACCACATATGTGTGGATAGACACATTACCTAGGTGGCACAGTAAATAGAGTGCTGGATTTGGAGTCAGGAAGATACATCTTCCTGAGTTCAAATCTGACCCCAGACACTTACTAGTTGTGTGACCCTGAGCAAATCACATAAGTCTATTTGCTTCAGTTTTCTTATCTGTAAAATAAACTGGAGAAGGAAATGACAGAGCACTTCAGTTTCTTTGCCAAGACAACTCCAAGTGAGGTCACAAAAAGTCAGACAAAGGGCTGAAAAAATGACTGAACAATATACACATGTAATTTAGGCTTCATAAAAATCCTCTTCTTGTACTATTATTATCTTCTCCATTTTAAAGGTGAGGAAACTGGAGCAGAGAGAGGTTATGTCATTTTCCTGAAGCCACATGTCAAATAAGTGCTTGAATCAGGATTTGAACAGAAGTCTTCTTGACTCCCAGCACAATGCTTCATCTACTACAACACCTGGATACCCATTATTTCACCAATGAATGTATAAGATATATAGATATAGGATCCTTCATGATTAGCTTCAGTAGAGGCATATATGTAAAAAAAAGCTAGAAGTAATCCTATCAGCAGTTAATTAATGTACTTATCTTTCCAAGGTCCCTCCAGTAATGATTTTTGCATCATTTATCATCAAAAATATTTAGAGCAATATTAATTGTGATTTTAAAATAACGGGAAATGAAATATGCCCAATGACTTAGAAACGACTGAATCAATTATGACTTATGAATATAATGGACTATTATTGTTCTGAAAGGAATGATCTCTATAAAGAACTCAGAAATATCGGAAGATTGCATGGAGTAATGTAGAGGAAAGTGAGTAGAATCTAAAATTAATATAAATAGTATCTACAAAAGTGGAAGAGTCAACAGAGAAACAAAAAATAAAAAATATAATAGCCACCAATACTACCATATTGTTAAACCTAAAAGACATATTCTTTTTTGTTCCTACTAATTAATAATTTTTCTTCAGAGAATTCATTATGTAGAGGAGGTTGCCCCCCCCCAGAAGTGCATTGTGTCAAAACATAGTGTAGCAATATATTTTTAGAAATAATATAACCTTTCCCCCAAAATATGTGTTATAGAAAACATTACTAGTCGACTATTTATATATGGTATTGGTCAGTGCATGTATGTGTGAAAGGAAAGAACAATAATAAATTGCTTGAGTCCTTTGGTAATCTTTTATCTGCTCCAATACCTTTGATAGGATAAGAATTATAGTCCTGGATAAAAAACTGTGTTACTGAAGCTAAATTGTAATCCCAGTTGAACACCGGTTCTAGTTAAGCTTAGAAGTATAACTAAATCATTGTAAACCATCTATCTTAAACATGTGATCATAAAATTTTTCCTACGTATTAATCTTTATATTAAAAGGATGAAGTAAGCTAATTGAGAAATCAAAGAGCTAATTAAAATGTCATGGAATTAACAAAGTTAGGACATAAGGACCTGCAAAATGTAATCTTGCACTATAATAAGCCCATTTACACCATACATGAATCAAGAGACCCATAAATAACTATGAATTATATATCCTGAATTCTCAGACCATACTAAGTGGGCGTTAGACCACCACCTTTGTTTCTTTTAATAAAGGTTGTTTTCTTTACTCAAAAAAAAACCCCAAAGCTTCTTTCTTACATATACTTATTTATGGCAACCGAATTATTTGATCAATATCTCATTTCTAAGATATATTTCTAAGGAACGGACTTAAATTTATAATGAACATTTTCCAAATTATTAAATGGTCAAAGGAAACAGGAATTTATCAAAAGAAGAAATGCAAGCTATCACAAAGCATATTTTTAAAATATCCAAATAATAAGTAGGGAAATTCAAATTAAAGCAACTTTGAAATTTCACCTAATAAGCATCAAATTAAAACTTATAACATCAGAAAAAGGAAAATGATGAATGCTGAGGGGGCTATAGGAAAATAAGCACATTAATATTGAACAGTGGATTTACACAGATATTCTGGAAACTAATTCAGAATTATGTCCCCAAATCTTGAAGGTATTTAAACAATTTGACTCAATGTTGGCATCACTAGGCCTATGCCCCAAAGAGATTATAGAAAGAGGAAATTAACCCAAAGGTAAACAACTGCTTATAGCAGCTCTTTTTGTAGTAGTACAGACCTGTAAACTAAAGGGGGTTCCCATTATCTAAACAATGTTTTGTAAATGGATGAAGTGTTTCATTGTTGTTTTATAAAAGGATGAAAAGGATTGTTTAAGAGAAATGGGGGGGGGGAACTTCCAGGGGCAGAGCCAAGATGGTGGAGGAAAGACATTAAATGGCACAGATCTCCTGACACAATTACCCCCCAAAACAGCAATAAAACAACCCCTGAAGGAGCAAAACCCACAAAAATACAGGCTGAGATTATTTTCCAACCAAAGACAGGTTGGGGGGGGCTGTGCTGGGCTGTTAGAAGAGTCCAACCCCACAATCACACTGACACACTCCTCAGGCAGGCTGTGCCAGAGGAACTTTCCCCCAAGCCTCCAAATCAGCTGTAGCACCAGTGTCTTCTGGAACTAAGCTTACAGTTGGGTGAGAGGGATGAATGGCTGGCTGGAGGTTGGGGAAATACAGGGGTGTCTGAGGGACCTAAGGAGGAATTCAGTTATCCCACTCCATCAGGGAACCAGAAAGAAATCTTGAGTGGTCGGAGGCCCAGGTAGGGGAGGAGGGCAGGTTTGTCAGAGCTAAGAACTATAGCACAAAAAGTTTTGCTGGCTGGATAATTAGCAAGTTGGCTTGAGGTTATCTTTGGATCAGAGAACAGCTATCACAGATAGAAAAACCTGCCCTCCCTCAGATGAAACATCTGGGATCCTCTGAAGCTTGGGACAGCATAGCTTGGAAGTAGGGCCCCACTGTAAGATGGAGTTAAAAGTCAAGTAAAAGACAGCAAGATGAGCAAGCAGAGAAAGTTGAGGATTATGGAAAGTTTCTTTACTGACAAGGAAATTGAGGTGTACCATCAGAAGAGGATAATAATCTCAGTGTCCCTACATCCAAAGCTTCCAAGAAATATATGAATTGCTCTTTGGCCATGGAAGTGCTCAAAAAGTTCTTTGAAGAGAAAGTAAGATAGAAAGATAGAAGGAAGATTTAGAGAGGTGAAGGAAAGAATAGAAAGAGAAATAAGAGCAATGCAGGAGAGTCATGAGAAGAGAAACATAGAAAGAGCTGCATGAATTGATTGATACACAGTGAAATAAGTACCAGGACAACAATTTATGAGATAACATCATTTAAAGATAAACAAATTTGAAAGTCTTAAGAAAACTTTCATCAAAAGAGTGACTGGGGCAGCTAGGTGGCGCAGTGGATAGAGCACTGGCCCTGGCATCAAGAGGACCTGAGATTGGGTCCAGCCTCAGACATTTAACACTTACTAGCTGTGTGACCCTGGGCAAGTCACTTAACCACAATTGCCTCACCTAAAAAAGAAAAGTCACCAACCAAAATTCCAGAGAAACAATGATGTTTTGCTTAAATATGCGTATTTGTTATTGTGGCATTTAAAATTATATGGAGTACCTATCCATGTTCCAAATTCTGGGGTACTTAGCTGGGGTTTCTAATTTATTGCTACTTATAAATTAGAGGCTATAGCACCAGTTTTGGACATTAAGCATTTATTAAAGCATATTAAATATTAGTAAAGTAGAACATTGTGGCTCTGAAAATTTATGGCCCAGCGATAAGTGGGGCATTGGTAGGTTGCTCTGGTAACTGAGCAGAAGCTGAAAATGCAGGTGTGGTTTTAGTGAGGTAACTTCTAGTGTCTATATTCACAGTCCAAAGTCCAACTATATTTCCTTTGAAATTCTCCTAACTCTGGGCTGGCCTTAAGAAAGGTCTGGTTAGGCTCTCTGGATCTCATAGAACCCCATCATTTTCTCACATTATACAGGGTTTCTTTTTCTTTCCCTTCTTTTTCATAAGGAAGGAAGAAGGTAGGAGGGAGAGATAATTGCTTGCTAATAAAAAAAAAATACAGCTAAATCAGTGAATATATGTATGAACAAATGGAAAGTCAAATGCACCAGTAGGTGTCCAATAAATGTTGAACAAAGTTGAGTCAATTTTCTTTAAAACTACTCACTATTAGCTTTTTAGAAAGGAGGAAGAATTTATAGTATAGAAAGTAATATTATAATGGATATAGAGAGAAGGTGTGTGTGGGGGCTGGGGGAGGTACGATTGATAATGTAGTAGAAATAGTACTGACTCCAGAATAAAAAATAATATAGGGGCAGCCAGGTGGCACAGTGGATAAAGCACTGGCCCTGGATTCAGGAAGCCCTGGATTCATGAAGACCTGAGTTCAAATCTGACCTTGGACAATAGACACTTACTAGCTGTGTGACCCTGGGCAAGTCACTTAACACCCATTGCCCCACAAAAAAAATCTAGGTTCAAATTCCACTTTGGACATGTCACAATAGATG